>NC_069090.1:2644866-2986430 GCF_947172395.1 Bicyclus anynana
GTGTTAGTGTCAAGTAAAATTAATTTACCTATTCCTTGCAATACATTCCAAATTTTTTTATTTATTATCTAATACTCGCGACTACATTCACATATTTTCTTTCTAAATCCCGCGAGAACCATGATTTTTTTCCGGGATAAAAGTAGTTAGTATGTGTTAATACAGGTTATCTATCTATCATTCCAAATTTCATTAAAATTGATTTAGTATTTTCGATGTAAAGGGGTAACAAACATACACACAAACTATCACCGTTATATAATACCTACTGTGAGCTAGCACTTTAATATTGAGGTGCTAGCTCACAGTAGTGCAAGTTTTTGAAAGGGGAAAAAAAGAGAAAGTAAAAAAAAAAGTAAATTGCTAAGTTTCTATTATAGCGAGGATTTGGGTGAAAGTTCATTTGCGTTTCTTTTCTGCTTATAAAAATTTAAACAATAAACATAAGTATAATTAGTGAATCTCTTCGAATTCTAATATATTTTGTTATTAATTACTTTTGTAATTTAATTTTTTTTATCTATTATTGTTGTTATAGAGTTCATATAAAAAGGACAAAAAACAATGAAGATTGTAAGACATGAATGATCAATAAAAAAAATAGATGCTCATCTTAAAGTATATACCTACATAATATATTATAAAATAATAAATTGATTTTTATTTGCATCATTGGTTTGGGGCGTGGAACAAAAAAAAAACATTCTTTTACTGATCTTTTAATGATTTTACAGGATAAGTTACGAAAATGTAAACTTTAATTATATTTATTATTTATATTTTAAGTGAAATATCAATATTACAAAATAGTTCCAGTTGTTGCTTATTCTTTGTATTAAATAAAAATTTGTATATTTTTTCAAGTGTAGTTTGATTTTTAAACCAAAGAGGTCGCATCTATAGAAGGTTCAATTCATTTATAAACTCATAGACGCCCGCAACTTCATTTTTATGAAATCCAGTTTTTCACAAATCCCGCGGAAACCCTGTTTTTGGGATTAAAAGCAGCATATATTGCTCAATTAATGAATACTGTGGCTTTCTATTGGTAAAAGAATTTTAATTTTTTTCAAAGAAAACCAAGTGAAAGTAAAAAAGTACTCCATAGAATAGGCAGGATTGCAAGATATGCTAAGTATTAGTCTTTCTAAATTGGCAAGAGCCTTAGCCATGTAGCACGTCGATTCTATTTCTACAAACGCTTACGCTTCGTTAAGTAACAAAATGTATAAAATGACTGATTATTCACTTTTCACCGCGTTAACGTACGACTTTTCGACAGTGACGGCGTAAACTCATACTAACTAATTTTGCTGTCTCTCGATGCCACTAGATGGCGCTGTTTCAATTCCTTAGAATTTCGCGTTTACGTTTACGCGATCGTAACAGTATGAAAACTCCCACTAGGCTACTATCGCGTTAACGTAAACGCGAATTTCTAAGGAATTGAAATAGCGCAATCTAGTGGTACTACTGCACAACTGTTTCAATTCGATATAAATTCGCGTTTACGTCATCGCGATAGTAACAGTATGAAAATATTGAAAACTCCCACTAGGCACACAGACCGACAACTTGATCACGTGACCTGTCGACAGTGAATGTAATTCTCCATAAGTACATTTTAATTTTCAAAGCGTTAGCGTTTGTAGAAAGAGAATCGGCGTGCCACATGGCTACAGGCTCGGGTCTGATTTGGTGGCAAAGAAGTACCGCCAAGCGATTTAGCGTTCCGGTACGATGCCGCGTAGAAACCATCAGAGGTGGCAAAGTAAACTTACTACCTCTTATAAGTAAGCCCGCTTCCATCTGAGATTGCATCGTCACTTAACATCCAGGGGCGTAGCTACCGTATCAGTTATAAGGGGCCCCCAGACAACAGGGGCCTCTTATAAACAGAACAAAATGACAAAAAAGCAATCTCGTTTCCGGGTTTCCCCTTACGCGTGAAAGCAAATAAGTAGAATGTAATCTACAATCTTAATGTAGTGCTTTCCGAAAAAAAAAAACAAAAAGCTATAGTTTCACTTCAGAACAAAATGACAAAAAAAACAATCTCGTTTCCGGGGTTTAAGCATGCACTCAAAAGTTGGTAAATATCCTACATACGTTAAGTCATTGTCATAATTATTTTAAGGTAGCATTTTTGTTTCTTTGATGAATCTTTATCCTTCATTAGGTTTAGGGGGCCCAATGAAGGTACAACCTTCAGCTGCCCCCAAAACTAATTTTAATACCCCCTCCAAGGTACGCTACGCCACTGGTGAGAGTCAAACGTCAACTTGTCACAGAATAAATAAAAAAAAAACTAATGCTTGTATTATAATAACCCCTTTTGTACAACTGTTTCATAATCAACAATTCTACCACATAGGCTTGCGTAAAGGAATTAATTATTAATATTTCAGGTAAAGTAAAAACAAGAACATAATGTCTACATTAATTTTAATTCACTCAAGTTACCGGGTAACATTAAATACTATTTATTACAATGCAATTCCACAATTTCTGAAAAAATGTTAGCAAACTATTGACATTTCTTACTTTTAATATAAAATATACTTTGCAGCCCAAATGCTTGATAAGTCAACAGAATCTCTAGCGATTATCTACTTTATTTTGAACAGTTTTAATTCTTTTCAAATACTGTCAAATTGGGTAACTTTGACAGTCTGTGGATTTACTTAATATGGATGGTAGTACATCCAAGTCATGATAAAAAATCATAAATTTTCTTTTCAGCAACAAGTCCCAATTTTAGGGTTCCGTAGTCAACTAGGAACCCTTATTAGATATCCATAATTGAGACTTGTCTGTCAATTAAGAACATGTTAAAACTACCCAAACTGTATGTATCTTTTATTATAATTTGATTATTTAACTATAAAGCATCAGTGGACGAACAGTCTGAAACAAGTTATTATTTATCTACAATATTTAAACGTATATTTATTGTTAAACTAACTAGCATTGCTTTTATTATGAACTGATGTTTGTTTAGAAATGTCCAATGACTTTTCATAATCACACCTTATACAAACTAATGAACATTCAACTTATACACCTCGAGTACCGTAAATATCTATGCAATTATTTGCATCGTAAGATATTTCGAAACAAACAGGTTTCTACAACCATTCACGTGATGTTAGCTCTTACACTATAAAAAAATAAGTACTTATAAACTAATATAATAAAGAATGATGGCAATGTGATGTCAAATATTCATAAAGACGTGTAACTAGAGGCATAAAAAGGCCTCTAAGCATGCAATCTTTATAGTCAAAAAACTTAACTCTTAAAGCTAGTGTATAATTTGATACGAATGATTTAAGTACGCGTATTTAGCGTACTTTGAGTTATATATTTCTTTTTGTTAAAGCAATTGTGATGTTAGTGAGAAAACATTTAAAGTCGAATTTCGATTGTCTCTAAATGACTCAAAAATAAGATTAAATCAATGTCTGAATTCCTAATCTTTAAATTATTCCTAAATTCCTAAACTCTTTCATCGTTACTTTAGCAAAAGTAAATTGTTTCAGTACAAACTGATTTATACAGATTTATAAAGTTTTACAGTATAGACAAATTCGAAATTAATGACGTACTTTTCATGATAATTTTGTGAAATCATATAAAATATACATACTAAATTTTGCCCTAACTTAAACTTAGTTTGTTTTTTTGTGACTAAAGTATTAAGTATTTTTAGTTTTGTGAGAGCCTAAAATGTAAGTTATAATGTCGATAAGTTTAAATGCTAACAATCATAACTGTTATGTAAATTGTTTATGATTATAAGGTTGCCATAATTTTTGAGCAACTACAGTACAGTTAATTAAATATTGACAATTAACTTGTTTAACTTAATTATTGCTAAAAACTGCCTTTTTGACAAAGAAGTTAATTTTCAAAGCTTAAACAGACATAGTTTAGTTTAGTTTTAGCCCAGAGTGTGTCAGGGTCTCTAGCCATGTTATCCATCGATTCTCATCCCGCAAACGCTACCGCTTCGAAAACTAAAAAAAAATACGAGAATGTAGTAGTATCCGATTAGTAGATTGATCACGTAACTTATCGATTACGAATGACTTTCCCATATTTTTTTTCAGTTTTCCAAATGTTAATATTTGTGGGAATAGAATCGATAAGGTCTAAAGCATGGTCATCAAGTTTAGGTTGTTGTGGATTAAACGACAAAAAAGAAAATAAAAACGACAGTTATGATTGTTTACTATTGGTAAATAATGTTAGGATTTTAATTATCTTTAGGTACACATTATATTTAACATTTACATATTGTTCTTTTAATAATTTTATCTGGATAAGTTTTTCAAGAGGTAATAACATCTCACTGATCAAGCCAAAATTTTTGTAAATACTTTTTTTCTTTTTTCTAAAACTACAGTCTATCTAGTTACAGAGATATAGATTATATCTAACTATATCTAGTGCGGGACATTTAGTTCTCCCATATGGACTTTTTAAATTTATAAATATTTCTCATTATATCATAATGCTACTGAAATCAGTATCATTATTAATTATTTACAAGTACATGGAAATGAGACTTATGTCAATTTACATATTATTATCGTTAAATTATATGTGTAGAGTGCCACAAACTTAATGGCCTGGTGAGGGCAGAGGGTGTCAATGTTGTTGCGCTTTTAGTTTAATGTTATGCAAAATGGCGACCGCCGCGACGTTAGTTCCAGTTTTGGCGTGAAAAGTTTGTGGCCATAGATACCATAGATAAAAGTGGCACTTTATGCGATTGAATATGTTTGTCAGTCATACTTTACATAATTGACGTCAAAAAATGGAAATTTTGAATTTGTCAATATCAATCGGTCTATTCGTAGACAAAGAAGTAAATAGACGGATAGAAAAAAGAGAACAACTGTGGACTCGGTAAACAATAACGAGACAAGACGATTCGATATTTGGTGTCATGACGCGTGCCGTTTTCAACCATGTTTTAGCAATTATTTTCATTTGAAAAGGTTTAACGCTTTTATAAAAAAAATATACAAAATAAACGTATTCACAGCCTCAACTTGTAGCAAATAAAGAGTAACAATGAAATATATTGTCGAAAAAATGCTTGGTGTGTCGGGATGTCAAATTTGTCTTACAACAACACTCCAATCAGTTGTCTAATTACTTGTCTGTCTACGTGTGATGGTATGCATAGAAAGTAAAAAACGTCCCAAACTAATTTATTTTTTTCTTTACAACTTTTATAATTTTTCCAATGTATTTATTTATAAATTGAATATTTAGTGTAACGAACTCGATTTTGGTTTATATCTATTAATCAAAAGAGCAATCTTCGTTCATTATCTCTGGTTAGACAATTTGGGTCAAATTTTTCCTTCAAAATCTCTATTCCGGGTTTTTCAAAAAACCGCAACAAGATAACAATACCATTGCAAATACAATTAATTAAGCTACTAATTCTTGTCATAAATGATGGTGTGATGACATACTCGTAATGGCCACATGTGTTAGGGTCGGTTCACATCTGGCGGACGCAACGCTGCTTCGAGCCAGATATGCTCCAGCCTTTATACACAAATACATTTATCCGTGCATTTAGCGTTTATTATCTGTACTTATTGCACGTATTTATATTAATTACACTAAATATAAAAATGTTACAGTACAGTACACTTCATTTAAAATTATCCGTTTTTTTATTCAAATAACTGGAAAAGCGTCATGGGATAGAACTCACAAAATCACTCTGCCATAATGCACGCCATTGACGATCAATTATTCTCACGTTTCTACAGAACCCACGACTATAACTAATCGTGTATTGTATAATACAATATTGTCCGTCAATGGCTGACTTTAGTAGTACGCAATAGGCAGCTGATGATCATTAATTATTGAATTTGAAAGAAACAATGTTGAAATACATGAAGCTAGCAGATTATACCATTTTTCAAAACCTGTGTAATTTTAATTGTCGTGTACTGTATATTGTATGTAAAAATATAAGTAAAGTTGCATTAAATTAAACGTTAATTAGGACAATTGCACACGCGATTCTTGTTTCGTATATTCATCATGGTATTTTCTTTACTGTATTAAAATTTTATGCATTGTCATTTGCATTTCACGCAGTTGAATCCCTCGCTACGCAAGGATTACATTTCTGAATTATTGATTTTTGAATCTTTTAAATGCTTGAAAAAACAAGGCATTTCTAACTGCTCCAGCGAATTAGTTGCACAATAATATTCATGCTTGTTGCACTGTTGAATCCCTTGCTACTTTAAGGATTCTATTTTGAATCAGGTAATCTATGAATATACATAATACCGATTTATCTTCAAAATACGACCGCTTTAAAAGTATCGTGTGTGCTATGGCCCTAAAATATTGGCAATACTTACAAAGTATCGTAAGTAATGAAACTACACAAAAATTATTAAGGCCACTAACCACTACGGTGCGAGGCTGCAGTTAGAGGACAATATGTTTGCTTCGTTTTCATGACTAATCTATATTAGAAGCATCAATTAGAAAAAAGAAAATATTTTTTTAAATGAGTTACTTTTATCATTTTATTTTTCATTAATATCAAAAGTGATAGTTAGCTTTCATTTGCATTTTTTATATAGTCCATTGCATCACTTAGTTAGCTTTGGCGCCTTAGCTGTTAGTGGAAATATGACCTTAACAAAATGTTTGTGAGCTTGGTAAGTTATAACTCTAAGTACTATTCATCTTGTCTCAGGCACCCACTTTGTTCCGACGTTTGTTGAGAAGCGAATTGTTGCTTTGCTCTAGCGCTTTGATTTGGACCTGTTAAAGAAAATATTTCATTAGATCCTTCATTCTTCTCGTCCATAGAAGTACTACCGACATCATTATTTCTAGGATGAAGTTAGGGGTTAGCCAAAAGAAGCGACTCCTTATTCATACTAATATCTTGGCAAACAGACTCTTGACTGATGATTGTCTAAGGCGTCTTAAACGTAAACGTATACTCGACATGGACATTTGAAAAACAGGACGCACCAAATGAGCGCCGACCCCTAATGAGGATCGACATCCACAAGACGAAGATACTCGCAACACATTTGTTTATAGTCTTAGGACTGATAGCAGATTGGGCGTACAAGAAAAAAAAATCATTATTTCTGACGCTAAGTATTGCTGTTTATATATTCACAGAACTTGAAAATTGCTTGACCTAATATTTGAACACTCTCCTACTCCTGCAATCAGGTCAACAGTAACGAAGCCAGACTCATCATCGAAAGGATGATTCCCCGGTAAAACTATGGTCGTATCAACTCCCAACATTCATTTTCATTCCATATTCCAACTAGTTGGAAGGGGAATGGGAATATTGTTCAAATTTAAAATATTTGACGGCCTCCGTGGCGCAGTGGTATGCGCGGTGGATTTACAAGACGGAGGTCCTGGGTTCGATCCCCGGCTGGGCAGACTGAGATTTTCTTAATTTGTCCAGGTCTGGCTGGTGGGAGGCTTCAGCCGTGGCTAGTTACCACCCTACCGGCAAAGACGTACCGCCAAGCGATTTAGCGTTCCGGTACGATGCCGTGTAGAAACCGAAAAGGGTGTGGATTTTCATCCTCCTCCTAACAAGTTAGCCCGCTTCCATCTTAGACTGCATCATCACTTACCATCAGGTGAGATTGTAGTTACCAAAGGCTAACTTGTATTTAAAAAAAAATATGACAAATCTATACTAATATTATAGAGCTGAAGAGTTTGTTTGTTTGATTAATTGAACGCACTAATCTCAGGAACTACTGGTCCGTTTTGAAAAATTCTTTCATGGATAGATAGCCCATTTATCGAGGAAGGCTATAGGCTATATATTATCCTCGTATTTACGGGAATGGGAACCACGCGGGTAAAACCGCGAGGCGTCAGTTATATTCTTATAAAAAACAGAGAAAATAAATGTTTTTGGTGGCCCACCTGGTCGTAGTCGACACGCATGGTGGCGAGCGAGCGCGTCATCTCGTCCTGCACGTCCGCCCACGCGTCGCCCGCGTCGCGCAGCAGCGTGTCCGTGTACAGCGGCGTCTGCGGCACCTGCGTGTACTGGCGGATCCACGGGCTCGCCATTACCTGATTACACATCATCATCATCATCATCATCAACATTAACATGAATACTTGTGTAGGATATGGTACTTTTTAGATAAGTAATTGTAAAAAGATCATGTTTTAAAATGACTTATGGGCATTACATCCAAATAACATTGCGTAAAGACTCTCTGGAGCAATTAGGTGGCCTTTGAATATAACATTGTGCAATAATAAATACAAACTGCACAATGTTTTCTTGCGCGTAGACTTTGGGTCAAATCGAAAAATATTGCGCCATAGTGACCCTACACAAGACAATAGAAAAATATGGTGCAATTAAAATTAAACTCGCATAAACGTTTGTTCAATCATTGTGCAATATAATTAATAGTCTAGGCTAGGGGCTGCCAGGAATGCTTTTTTTAGCGACCAAGCAAATTATTCAAAGATATACATTCAAATTAGGAGCAGCAAAGGATTCAACGGTATTCGTACCGGTGAATCCATCGCTACGCTACGCAAATGGTAATAAATCGGTGCAAAACACACAACTTTCATCTGAATATGACGAAAATGATCGTATGCAATATAAAAACAATCAAATTGAAATTTATGACTTTCGATATTAACTTTTAATCTAAATGACAAAATAAAAATTCGATAGATTTTAAGCGGCTAAAGAGCCTTCATGATTTAATAATATGACAAAGTAATTACCTGGTGTATAGTCAAACGTTTCACGGGATCAACAGACAGCATACCACGGATCAGGTTTTTAGCTTCAGAGGATACATTCGACCATTCTGGCTCAGGGAAATCATACTGGCCTAACCTTATGCGCTGAAACAAATGATTGCCATAATTATTATACTAAAAGCGAGTAATAAATTATGTTTGTCGCCGATGGCTTTTTAACGATTACATAGTTCCGTAACCGTCAATGCGAAGTTTGCTGGGTCCACAAGTTAATATCTTAGCATCCAGTGGAATCACCGTGGGATTCGAGAGACAACCCCGACTTCATCCACCCATAGACTTCCTTAATTCGGCCGCATCACAAAACTCCTTCTTACGGAAGTCTACTATACTTTAAACTACATCCCTGCCAAATTTCATCTTTCTATGTGAAGTGGTTTTCGATATTTCGTGATGCTAACCTTTGCTATATAGTTAATATATTTAAATTAAGAAACCTCGAATGTAGGTTTTTCTAAGGTTTACAACGTAAGGAACATGTACCTTTTTCATGCCCGGCGATATCGCCAGCCCGTGGTTGGAGTAGAAGGGCGGGAAGCCACAGAGCAGTATGTACATCACGACTCCCACCGACCATATGTCACACGATTTGTCATATTTATCGGGGCCAAGCACCTGAAAAACGAAAAAAAGAGCTAGAAGAACCATTAGGGTAAATTTTGACCCTTTTTTAGTTTTGTTACAGTAATGAGAAATTTGTCCAGGCTAATCTATGGAACAGCTGAACCAATTTGAAAGAAACATTCACTGGAAGATAAAGAGAGATTACCAACGGTTCTTCAGAGTGAGAGTGGTGCAAGCAACAAACTCGCATAGTACGGCGTGTAACAAGAGGTTTGAATGAATGTCAGCAGGTGTTTCTCCTTAACTAAGCCAAATTCAAAAGTTTTAGTGCAGCATTGGGCTACATGGTTATTCCAATGCTATACTAAAGTTTACGGACTCAGGCTACCAACAGTTCTTCAGCGTTAGAGTGTTATAAGACAGTTGAGCAACTAACTCAAATTCGACGTAACATACACTGTATCCTCCAGGCGTGAGAGTCTCTTTACTAGAGGAGCTGAAGTCGGTCAGTTTCAACGTAGCCGTAACGTAGTCATCTGTTATTTAATTGGGATAATACATCATCATTATAAACCCTTATTCGGCTCACTGCTGAGTCTCCTCTCAGAATGAGATGGTTTAAGCAAATAGTCCACCACGCTTATCTCGTGCTATTTGTACTCGTATATGTCGAGTCTTGCAAGACAGTCGAGCAACTAACTCACCTCAGGCGCAACATAGTACGGCGTGTAGCAAGGGGTCTGCAGTGTGTCAGCGGGCGTGAGGGTCTCCTTAGCGAAGCCGAAGTCAGTCAATTTGAGCGTCGCGTTGGGCTGCATGCTAGTATACAGTAGATTCTCTGGCTTTATGTCTCGGTGTGCGATGTTCGAGTCGTGAAGGTGACGGACTGCCACGCATATTGAGTGCATTATCTGGAATCATCAAAAACAGCTGTTCAAAACATCTACATAATAGGCTCGCGCTTAACGACATTCTCACGTTATAGAAAGGGTGAGGCCAAAGTGTTCCTTTTACTGCCCAACATTATGATCCAAACAACACAACATGTCTAACTGTGGTCATGTAAAATCCCCTTAAAGAATAGAAGTAAAGCTAGTTACCTCAGCAGCCTGCCTCTCCGTGAAGGCGCCCTCCCTGTTATCCTGTATCCTCTGGAATAGCTCCCCGCCGTCCATGCACTCCATCACCACGAGCAGGCAGCGCTTGCCGCCGTATGTGTTGTCGTATACGTCGATTATCTGCAAAAATAGGATACTCAATTAAAAAAAATCTGAGGAAAAAAGTATAGAGTTCAAGGCGGAAGTATTTCCCATAACTTCAAGGTGTTGACGAGTCCACTTATAGGAGCCGAATTGCATAACAAATATTTTTCAACTAAAAAATAAAAACTTTTTATGTTTTCATACAAAGTAATTTAAATAATTCCGACAATCCATGTAACACACGCCTTTATCTATCCTTGTATTTTTAAATACATAATGTCATAATTATAAAGATGCATATAATGGACACATTTCAAGATCTGTAAATAGATCTAAGAACCTCCCTTACCCCGAAAATATTACTTTTAGAACACATGGTTCTTGAACATTTTTAATCAATTTTCGGTAAAGAATATAACCCCAGTTATGGGAAATACTTCCGAGCACCCTGTATAACAGTGTAACATTCACATCCTATGTACTTAAACATTGGACGACCGCGTGGCGCAGTGGACAGTGACCCTGGCAGATTTTTTGATTACCACTACTGGAATAAACCTATTACGAAATCCTGAAACAATTAAACTCTAACCCTCATGCATAACAAAAGGCATTATAGAGAAGGTTGTGACAAACGCACATAATGCATAATAGGCCATTGTGCATTAACAGAAATAGTTAGCTTTGTGGGTACATTAAATATGTCCACCGTGGTAATAATGACTGGTGTTTTTTTCTCTTACATGTCAAAAACACTCGAGGTTATCGGCTTGAATAAAAGGTTTCTTTTGTATTATTAGCTTTTCCCACGAATTGAAGTACCTAGTTGTGTAGGTATTGTTTTATAACTGAGAGGTTTTGGGTTCAATTCCCGTATGCCTGTTGTATAAGGACGGAAGTTCTGTGTATATTCGTATGTATATTACGCCGGTAGTGTTGTAACTCGCCACGGCCGAAACCTCCCAGTCCCACCATCCAGAACTGGACCAAATTAAGAAAACCACGATCACCTCAGCCGGGGATCGAACCCAGGACAACTGTCTAGTAAATCCACCGCTCAGAGCACTGCGCCACGGAGGCCGTCAAACCACGGAGATTGTGGTTGTTACTAGTTATTAAGCTCGCATATAAACAAAAACGCCTTCATCATCAGCCTAATTATCAGCCTAACGGCTCACTAAAGGGAGACTTGGCCTGGTGGATCAAGCTGATGCGGGTTTTTCGGACTTAAGGTGTTAGGCTGTCAATTCTTACCAACCACTATCAGATAATAACGATAACAACCTGGAGGGACGGCTAACCGTGCTTTCTCCAAGGCACAGGCACAACTTCCCGAGGTGAAAAGTTTTACTGAAGATTTCTAAGAAGAAAAAACACTCAGCTATTTCATAGTTAGCCCCTGGACTCGGAATTTTGAATGCAATGACAGTAGAACTTCTCCAGATGAACTTCGTCAAAAAATGCTCTACTACTTGCACAGATGATGTTCTGTGGTATCATCATCATCATCATCAGCAGATGGACGTCACAACGGCTCGAGTCACCAGCATCCAGCGGCACCCTGCAACCCGCTTGATGTCTGTGGTACATAACCAATGTATTGTCTATGGTTATGTGGTGGTTTTTAGTGCTTACCTCAACAATATGTATGCAGCCACTAGCTCGCCAGTGTAGTTCAACCTCTCGCCGCGCTTTAGGGCTATCGTGTAGCACTTTCAGCGCTCGCTTCATGCCTGTAGTTTTCTCGTGACATTCTACAACCTGCAGACATCACACAAATTCAGTTTAGACTATATTTATCTGATATTTTTTGGAAGTAATAAAGCTTCTTTTCCGAGTCCGACCCAGGATCTCGTGATCCGCGATCACATAGGCTAACGACGATTAACGAGACAGTTTAAGCCTCTTATGCCTGAAATTTTGGCAAAAATATGAGATCAAGACTGATGAAGAAGCTCGCAGATGATTGGACCAATCTGACGCCGTTTATTTTTAAAGTTCCTTGTATCTACAATGATTTTTTTAAAACAATATTTTACAAATGGAATTTTTGTGAAAAATGTGTCACTAGCAAGTTGTAATAACTAGTTAGGAGGAGGATAAACACCCACACCCCTTTCGGTTTCTACACGGCATCGTACCGGAACGCTAGATCGCTTGGCGGTACGTCTTTGCCGGTCGGGTGGTAACCAGCCAGACCTGGACTAATTAAGAGAAACTCAATCTGCCCAGCTGAGGATCGAAATCAGGACCTCCGTTTTGTAAATCCACCGCGCATACCACTGCGCCACGGAGGCCGTCAAAAGATTTAAACAACCTTTTTGGTTGCGTTAAAAATGTTAATATATTTTTGACTGTCGACGGATTCTGAAAATTCAAAAGAAAAACTGATAATTTCTTTAATGCACAAACAGCGTTGTTACAATATTTCAATAGTAATATCAAAGTACCGTGATAGATATATAAATACGAGATAAACAGATAACAAACAGATAAACATAGATATGGCTAAGTGTTTCGGCAACAGTAACAGTTTCGGCGTTTTGTTAGGCCTTGCTGTTAGATTTTCCGACAAGTCGAGTTTATACCTACCTACTGAATAGATATTATTTAACTAAGTAAAGCAAAAGCCGTGACAGCCCAGTGGATATGACCTCTGCCTCCGATTCCGGAGGGTGTGGGTTTGAATCCAAGGAACTACCGAAATTGGACTAAACACTAAATTAGTCCGGTATCCATAGAACAGTTTTTTACAACTGATTACTATTACCTAAGTTAATTTATCGTGAGTAGCTTCATCTGATGAGACGATCAACTTTTTGATTTACAAGAATTCATGATTCTGGTAGCTAACTGCGTTACTAGGAAATAAAAAATTCTGAGCGTCGGAACGAAATCGTACGTATCTGTTAAAAAAAAAACAAACATACAGTCGAATTGAGAACCTGCTCCTTTTTTTTGAAGTCGGCTAAAAATAGTATGAGCAGATCTGAGAAACCCTTTTTTGTCGTTTAATTATATACAATCCAATTGCGCTTACAAAACCTTGGTTAAATACTAGAAAAGTGCAGCATGCAATCCTCTTACAGGTTTGTGTCAAGGTAACTTAACTAGATAGGTGCCGGGGAAGATCGATAAACGCAACTGGGTTACCCCACTTACAGATAAGGGGAACCATCGCAAAACATGCGTAAGAGGATGTACGTAAGAGATTTTTTTACAATAACAATGTCTATCTAAAAGCAAAATATTAAAAGCTTGATAATTAATAAAATCCTTTGAGTGTGCTTTGTTGTTTGTCTATAAGACGGTTTTATTCGCTAATTCAGTGTCGTTCTGAGGATTACAGAGCCTGTTTGTACGTACGTTTAACATTGCAACTTTATTAAGTGACTAGCTGACGCCGCGCGGTTTCACCTACGTGGTTCTCGTTTCCGTAGGAGTACTGGAATAATATAGAGCCTTCCTTGATAAACGGGCTATCTAACACTGAAAGAATTTTTTAAATCGGACTAGTAGTTCCTGAGATTAGGGCGTTCAATCAATCAAACAAACAAACAAACTCTTCAGCTTTATATATTAGTATAGAAGTATAGATACAAAATCACACAAATATTATAAAGCCGGAAGTTTGTGTGTGTGTGTGTGTTTGTACCTACCCTTCACGCTGCGGCTACTGAGGCGATTTGGCTGCAATTTGGAATGGAAATTCACTTTATTTTGGATTAACACATAGGCTATTTTTCGGAAAAACTCATGGTTCCTGCGGGATTTGTAAAAAACTGAATTCCACGCGGACGAAGTCGCGAGCGTCCGCTAGTAATATGATAACCCTCAGTATATCTTCTAAAAACACGTGTTTAAAAGATAACAATTTAGGCACATTAATGTTTCAAAGCCATTAAATGTGTCCAATTTCAAAAAGCCACCGAGTTAAGAAAAAAAACCAATAGTTTGTTTGCCAGTACAATAAAAAATACAAAACTCGTATACTTAATGTAACAACAAACTATTTTGCAATACCATGAGCCGATAGAATAAAAAAAAAACATTTCGCAAGATATTTCCATACCATACCATATGGTTTTTATTTTGTTTACATTTTCCTAGTAATCTCAAACTCCAAAGATCATTAGTTATCCGGCATGACTCAGTCAATTGGTCGATATTCACAAGTCACTATCCTTTAGCAGATATTCATGAGTAAACCACTTTTATGAAGGTGCTTCTTTGTACCGGTAATCTAATGTTAAGGCGCATCTACACAAGAGATATTATCGTTGCGATTCTGTCCAAAAATCTTTGTTTAGTGTACAGTTCGAATGAAGTTTCCCGATTCAAAATAGAATCTGCAGTATCCAGTAATTACATTATTTCTTAAGATTGCGTATTTGCTTTAGGCTCCTTAATGGAAGCTATAACGTCACCGGGGGGTTTGAGCAAAAGTAAAAGCTCTGACAGAGTCAAACCCTAGAAAGTCATAAAGTAAAGAGAAGATGAAATGTCACCAGCAGTTCTGACGCCTCCGAGATCATGCTTTAAATTCACGTCCATGTATCGTGAGAAATAGGAAAAAATGCGCATACACAATTGAAGGGTACTCCGAAAGATGGCTTCAAAACGGAAAGGATTGACGTAAGCCATAGCGAGATTAAATCTAATCTACGTCACTTTTTAGCTGGATATTGATCTCTCTTCTTAGCTTGTTACTCTTGGCCAGGTTGTTGGTCGTTATGTAGACCACCCGCTGGATTATTTAACCAGTCAATCTCATTCCAAAAACATATCGTTATTATGGAAATCGTTATTATGTAATAAACCCAAAATATCTGCAAGGAGGGCGGTACACAGCCTTTTTCCACAGCCTAAAATTTAGCTCCGTATGTCAGAGGACGTCAGGGTAAGATCGCTCGGTGAAACTATCGCTGCGACAATCTCACTCGTGTAGACTACGCCTTAATTCCAAACGTCACAATCTAAGAACCGATTACTCAACTGTACGGTACGATGAAATCTGCATACTGTATTAGTTACGATCTCCGAGAACTATTTGTAAACAAATATCGACCTTGCGGTTGTAGTTATAAATGTTTTAGTTCCTTGAATAGTGTTGCATAGTTGATACGATTTTATTGTGCACGAGGAATACTTGATTCCTTTCAAAAGCTTTATATGTCAGGGATAATAAGCATTTGGCACAGATTGTAAACTGACTATGCCACATTGTTAGCTATAAACCCTCCCAATTTATTAATATTATTATTTATTATAAGATTTTAAAATTATACCTATGGTATGTACTTACAGCTAAAATGTTAAGTATTTCAAAAGTATCTTAGGTTTTTACAGGTGGTGCAAATATAATTACATAATAAGCAATTCTTCACGCACATAAAAAATTTCACTCCACGTTTTCCAGCCATGAATATCCAAAAAATTAAAAATGTGTCATTATAAATACATACTCCGTAATTTTAATACGAATTTTCACGTTTCTGCCTATAGAGAAAAAGAAAAGTTCATTTCACCGTCCCAGTAAGAACGTTTTTTTTAAAGGCCCTGGATACCAGTCCTTGAAAGACAAAGACCACAAAGATTGATATTATTTTTTAAATCAGATAAAAAATATTTCTGATGACGTCACAGCTATCGGTATGGTAGGTCGTAGGTGGCAACTGACGTATGTAGATTGCACGTTTTCATCACGAGTAGGTACCTATCACTATCAGGCTGGTATCACGTCATCACAGACACAATTAATGACACAAATCACTTCAAGGTGATACAGCTTAAACTAAAAACGTATTCCCATTATCGGCAGCGTGTCGAATCGATTAGTGTTTAATCGATTTATCGGTATCGAGTGTAATGAGACGCCCCAAATCGATTCTTCAATATTAGAAATGTTAGCTTAAGCGTCAAGGTCTTATTTAGTTGAAAAAGGATAATTTTTTTAGCAGTATATGGGAGAAATTATTACTTATCGGTATTTTGAGAAAAGACCGTAATGTTTTACCCAAAGGGAAAATTTATTATCTTCCTACAATTATCCAGTAATGATTTTTTATATGAATCTAAAGAACAAGAACATCTTACAAAGGTTTGTATCAAAATTGAGAGTTATATATACGAGTAATATCACTGTCTTTTTTTCACAGTGGTAGGACGAAAGAGAGAGCGATATGGAGACAAAATTATCAAATCTCTTGGGCTTATTGGTCCAGGTGAAGAAATCGGTGAACTTGTCTTTGCCGACGAATACGTAGTAGGCACTATTCTGAATATGCAGTAGACACTATTCTGTCTATGTTTTCATATTCTCAGTCTTCTGAGTTTCGAATTTATTTCTATCTCTCTCTCTCTCTCTGACTAATACAATACAGAGAGATAGAGGCGAATTCAACAGAATAACAATACTGATTTTTTTTTTCTGATTGCGTAAGTGCCACAGGCTCTTTAGTGGAATCTGACGGCCTCCGTGGCGCAGTGGTATGCGCGGTGAATTTACAAGACGGAGGTCCTGGGTTCGGTCCCTGGCTGGACCGATTGAGATTTTCTTAATTTGTCCAGGTCTGGCTGGTGGGAGGCTTCGGCCGTGGCTAGTTACCACCCTACCGTCAAAGACGTACCGCCAAGCGATTTAGCGTTCCGGTACGATGTCGTGTAGAAACCGAAAGGGGTGTGGATTTTCATCCTCCTCCTAACAAGTTAGCCCGCTTCCATCTTAGACTGCATCATCACTTACCATCAGGTGAGATTGTATTCAAGGGCTAACTTGTATTTTATAAAAAAAAAAAAATCTCAGCGGCGTCACCGGGGAGTTTGGACGAGCCCAGAAGCATCGCCTGATGGGGCCCGAAGGCAGAAGCAGAGTAGGGCGGAATGACTCTCTAAGAGCGTCTCCTCTGAGACTTGAACCTCGGCTTAGAGGGTCGTTCGGGAAGGGTTGTGTAGCCAAAAAGGCAAATCGGACCGAAATCGCGGGCGATGGCTAGTCTAGTTCTAGTATCAACATCGTAGTAAGTGCGTCAAATGTGGGTTTCACAACATGTACACAAATTGTTTGCACAAGATTATATTGCTTGTGTACCTGAGTCTAACGTGTAAACAAACTGACACTGAGACAAGTTGCTCTGCAGATATTTTATCTAGATGTTTTATTCATTGATAGATACAATTTACAATTTTATAGCTTGGCAAATTCGTTCGTAACTGTCCCGATGGTCCGCGCGGGCCGGGGGGCGTGTAGCGATGAATGAAATACCCACGACTGATGCACTTCACTTTCCCGCACGCACGATTTCACACCCGCTCGGTCACTCCCCCGTCGCCCGCATATCATGGTAGTGTCCCAAGCTACAGCGGATGTCCGCAGCGCCGTTTGCGATACATTCTGTTGTTCTTGGAATTTTCCGGGATAAGAATAAAAGAATGACTTAATCGCGGGTATAATCTGTCTCCATTCCAAATTCAAATCTTCAGGTATAACGGTGTAGTAGTTACGATGTGAATGAGTATCAAATATATACACACACACATTGACAGTTACGCACACAGGCACGCGCGCACACGTCGTCATCAACCCATATTCGGCTCACTCCTGAGCTCGAGTCTCCTCTCAGAATGAGACGGGTTAGGCCAATAGTCCACCACGCTGGCCCAATGCGGATTGGCAGACTTCACACACGCAGAGAATTAAGATAATTCTCTGGTATGCAGGTTTCCTCACGATGTTTTCCTTCACCGATTGAGACACGTGATATTTAATTTCTTAAAATGCACACAACTGAAAAGTTGGAGGTGCATGCCCCGGACCGGATTCGAACCCACACCCTCCGGGATCGGAGGCAGAGGTCATATCCACTGGGCTATCACATCGCTTAAACACTTATAAAATACTAAATATGGTCAATTTTAGAACAACAATAACACTTTTATAGTTGCACAAGATTATTTCACTAACACTTTGTAAACAAAATGTTGATGACCTAGGGTTGATTCCGTAGTACACAATACCTTGCATAAGATTATTTCATTCCGTAAACAACAAACAAACATAAAAGTGTGAAACCAGTGACAGTGATAAAATGCACTGTCACTGGTTTCATCAAGTGACATTTTATTATGAAACCTATGTTGGAAGCACTATCGTTATCATATTTATAATTTAAATGTTTGATGAATTAGCAGTGAAACACGGCTAAAACTCACGTGATATTACGTCGGAGTATGCCCGACTAGTTTCGAACCCATACGGGGCCCTTAGTCAGACTAAGGGCCCCGTATGGGTTCGAAACTAGTCGGGCATACTCCGACGTAATATCACGTGAGTTTTAGCCGTGTTTCATAATCAATTAATATGAATAACACTCACGATAGTTTAAATTCTAAAAAAGAATTAGCAGTGATTAGAAAGTTACTAATACCTATATAATATAAGATAATACAATATGATATTCTATTTTTGGAAGACTGTTTAGCTTTGAAGGAGCAGTTTGAAGTTAGCAAAGTAGAAACATGTTTATAAATCATTGTCTTTATAATTTCTTTAAGTTTCCTATGCATTTTTTTTGTAAATGGGTTTCGATATCACGCGTATCAAATTAAATTTAACACACAGTCGTTATGATATTCATACTTAATTTAAATGTGTGGTGAATTTAGCAGTGATAACTGACTATTGATATTATATTTTAGCTTTATCAAAATAGAAACATGTTTATAAATTATCATTATGTCTTCAACTGTGTCCTAAGTAAGTTCTTATTGTAAACGGGTTTCTATATCACACGAATCTCTGTTAATAATTTAACAATGAATTTTTTACTGTCCTGATGATCCTTTAATCACCAACGTAAGTTCAGAACCCTAAAAACAACTTACTTACGAGTAAGTATATGTATAATTTTTACGTTCGGTTTCTTCCATTTGATATGTTGGATTCTACTATTAATATTATTGATGTCTAGGCCTCATATTCACGAAATTGAAGCGAAGTGCCTGTTTCTACGAACAAAGCACCCGCGAAGTATTCGCCAATGGTTGACGACACATAGACAGTTCAGATATTCCCGCTATCGCGGCGGTCAAATTACCTACCCAACAAACGTCGAATCTCTATTAGTTTGTACAGAGTATCTATCATCGACACAAATCCATATTCCATACTAATGTTACAAATTCTAATGTAAGTCTGTTACCTTTTCACAGCCTAACCACTGAATCGAAATGAAATTTGGTAAATTGGACCTTAGAGCAAAACATTGGCTACTTTACATCCCAGAGAAGTCCACAGTTCCCGCGGGATTTGTGAAAAACAGAATTTTACGCAAAATTTCGGACGTCCGTTTGATTCACTCAATGAGTTGCAATGTCAATGATCATCATCATTATCAGTCTATGGACGTCCACTGATGGGTATTATCATCATCATCATATCAGCCGATGGACGTCCACTGAAGGACATAGGCCTTTTGTAGGGACTTCCAAACATCACGATACGGAGCCATCTGCATCCAGCGAATACCTGCGACTCGCTTGGTGTCGTCAGTCTACCTGGTATGATGATGGGTATAGGTCTCCAGTAAGGACCTAACCGTCTTAGCACATGCATCCAGCGTTCTGGGGTACAAATGTCCATCGGCTCTTTTAACCATGTGCCCCGCCCATTGCCACATTTATGACAAATTAAGCTATATCAGTAGTTTTGGTTCTTCAAATGAGATCATTAATTTTGGGCCCTTTTTGAAAGTCCCGGCCAATGAAAAAAAAAATGGCATGAATCTTTAGACCATTTGGAGTAATAGCTAATATGGCATGAAAGTAGGAGGGCTCTGAACCAACTTATACAGGTTCGACGATTCGTTATTTAAAATTTGATTTTGATAATTGACAAAATGTATGGAAATAACGAATCGTCGATGCCATGTAAATGATACTAGTCATACAGGTTGGGTTGATTCTACGAAAAACACCCGAGTTAGCGAATAACCGTTGAGCAATTGAGTTGTCAATTTCGTAACACCCTGTCAATACAAGCACGTCTGAAACTGTGGAATGTTATATTTTCGGTGACACACTTTTCTACGAAAAAAGAGTTATTTTTATAATCTACACGTATTTACACAACAAACCATTATTTATTATCTATGGCGCCATGTTGAGTGTGACTCAACATCACTATATTTATTAGGAACGCGCCATTCATACTGATAGCATTGCAATCGATCGCTGACTCATCACAATCGGTACAGCATTCGGTCGTTCCCCTTCTCAGAAGATTGTGTAGGCATTGAATGCGGGTCTTATCAGAAGACAGTTGTGAGTAACCCGCATGGATGCGTCGATTGTCTTCCTTCACAGGGAAACTCAACCTTTTTTGATTATGTTAAAAAAAAGATCGCATCTACATTTTTTAGAGGTTAAAAAATATTAATAATAAAGAATAATTGCCACATATAAATATACTTAATGTTGAAAATAAGGAATATTTCTCTTTTTCCTACAAATATGCAAACCTGTTTTATAGGAGTAAGCATGTCAACCATAGAACAGAAAGCGCTAAAAGCTAACACTTTTGTCAAAAGTCGAGCGTGCGGATCATGTTAGGAATTCATATTTTTTGTATCGATTCACGCTCGGAAATTCGGGTATTAAGTTCTAGTTACAAATCCACCAGTCAAAACGTTCCGCAAAACCATTAAGATTTCTAGTGAAATATGCCACGTATAAATCAACAAGCAGTGGCACTTCATAGTTGCAAAAATGCGCTGCCTTTATAAACCTGTCGTAGGAGGAATTTTAATTTTTTACATGTTGTACATATAATGCCTACCCTGCTTAAAACCTTGCGCACACCACTGCAAAAAGGAATATAGATTGAATAAACTGTACAACGTCGTATCGTCAGTGGATATCGGATGACATCGTATTTAAGCTCAAATAAAAAATATATAATGTTTTAGCCCTGACTTTTATTCACCAAAGCATTGTAAAACTATAATACTTGTAATGATATCTCAAAATAGATACAAATGAACCCGCATTAAGCCGTCAAATGTCTTGTTCATCAGGGATGCTCAACCTTTTTTATGTCGATTAAAAATGGTATAAGTAATACTTATAGCATTTCTAAATTTACATTATATATTAAGTATAATCATATTATTCCCTTTTATGTTCCACATTCTTCCGCTTCACGTCACTTTTACGTCGCGTGACGTAACAAGGCCTTTCCGTGCTATTTACGTCGTCTACTTGTGAAATAAAACGCGTCATAATGATTGTGTTAATATTAATTGCCATGATTTTAATATCACTATTAAAGACACTCGTAACTGCGCGTGGAGCAAAAATTTTTAACCGACTTGCAAATAATAGGAGGAGGTTCACAGATGTATTATTTTCAAGCCCATACAGTCTATGGTGAAATCAGACTACTAAGACAGACAGTGATAGAAGACACTATTTGAATATACATTATACATGCCCAAAAGTTGTCATACTTGACACGGTTTGTTTAAATTCAGGAATGAGGACCGTTCCATGTTTAACTGACTTCCAAAAAGGAGGATGTTCTCAGATGTATGTAGGACTTTATTAAGCCCATGCAATCTACAGTGAAATCAGATTACTAAGACAGACAGTGATAGAAGACACTATTTGAATATAGATACCCATATGTTGTCATACTTGACACAGTTTGTTTCAATTCAGGAATGAGGACCATGCAATGTATTAAGGGATAATTGTGTGAGGGTGTAAATTTTCATTTATTTTAACAAAAGATGCAGTCTATTGAGAAGTCTAAGTACCTATAAGCTTATACCTACAAAAGAGTAATATAATAATAAAGTGATAATGTCACGTTATGAATGGCAGAGATAATAATTGGGTAAACCAGTAACAATTGAAGTGGGAAAATACTACCTACTACAAAAGCTTTAACACAATACAGAGTAATTTATACACTTACATCGTCATCAGCTCTTTTCTTAAAAGGCATCTTTTCTATTATTTTTCTTCGTTTTATTCTTTAAAAGTTAGCAATTTAAGATGGAAGAGAGGTAACTTGTTAGGAGTACAATGAAAATCCACAACCCTTTTGGTTTCTACACATCATACCAGAACTTAATAGCTTTTATATATTGGGACTAAAATCCACCACATACCTTTCTCCAATGCTGCTGGTGGTTTTAGAGTAATAATAAAACTATCATAATCACCAAAGTTTATAGGGTGCCAAAATCTGGACTGATAGATGTCTATTTGTCGGAATGAAGGTAATCTAAATATTTGTGAATAAACCTCTCAAGTACTTATGTATCTTAAATATGTAATCTTAAAGTGAATATGATTGTATGGATGCTGAAATAATAAGTTAAAGTTTTACTTGTCAACTGCCAGGAGTTTGACAATAAATGTTCTATAGAATTGAGTAAATGAATGTAAACAAAATTTTAGTAATGACAGAGAACTTAAGGATGGCAATATCTTTTTTATGACAGGTGGTCTGGATATTTTTTAAAGGCATTTCAATGGAATGTAGTGCTAACATACCTCAGAGGATATTTAAAATAGCAACACTGCACTCCTTATATTAACAGTTGAAGGGTTAAAGTAAATACATACTTACTTATACTTGTGCTATTTTAAGTTACACCACTATCTCAGGCTTAAGTACTACATGACTCAATGTTATCAGAAAGTTCATTGACCATACTTGAGAATTACTCTATACTTTTTGTGTTATAACTTTAAGGAAGTTAAAGCAAAAAATTAAAAAATATACTTATACATGTATAAAATGATGATATGAGAGTCAAAATTCTTGCAGAGCATACTCAAGAGAGTAATGATGATTAGTGGGGTATAAGAGTAATAATACTAGTAATAATGTGTGAACCTCTGCCTTCAATCTGGTCCGGGGCATGCACCTCCAACTTTTTAGTTATGTGCATTTTAAGAAATTAAATATCACATGTCTCCAACGATGAAGGGAAAAGCATCGAGAGGTAAATTGCATACCTGAAAATTTTCTTTATTCTTATGTGTGTGAAGTCTGCCAATCCATATTTGGAGTGGTGGACTAAGGCCTAACCCCTCTCATTCTGAGAGGACACTTGTATTTATCGGTGAGCTGAATATGGGTTGTTGATGCAGACTAATAAGTAATCATAGTGACCCAGAAATGAAAGTCTTTTCCAAGGAATAATAACAGGCTGTAGCATAACAGAATAAACTGTTTAATAGTCAACAAAAACACGGTTACGGTTATGTAGTTGACTGTAGACTGTCTGTCAAAAGTGGTTTTATGTCTGCGGTTTAGCATCAGCCTGTTGGTAAGCAATCGGTTTTTAGATTATCAGATTTCAATCTCATTCACAGAGAATATCATACACACAATGTCATAGAGTTACATACAGAGGAGGATCTCCTACATGACTCTAAATAGTTTAACAATGCAATTCTGCTGATGTTTCTTTACATTAAACACAGAAAGGCATTAATGCTGCAAACTTCGTACATCTTCTTCGTGTCTTCTATAATAGCACAACTATACTACTATCACACTGCCTAACATGCAACCAAATAATGTATTTTGTAGCCAGCAGCCACACAACACAAATGTCATTATCTCATTTATTAAGTTGGAATGAAAGAGATGGTCATACTTCAAGCACAATAATTAAAATTGAATTGAATTTATGTATGCCTAGTAATAAGTATGGTAAACTGGCGCGTCGCGCCACGACACTGAAGGTAGTAGGACCCGAACCAATAGTACCCATACCATTCAGTGAATACAAAACATGGTTGCACAAACAAACCATCAGAACCCACGCTGAACTATGGGACAGCACAACCACATGTAGACATACAAAAGAGACACTCCCAGGCCTCGACCCAAGGATAACAAAGAAACTTATGAACCTCACACGAGACAAGCTGAGAACAGTAGTTGGCCTAATAACAGGTCACTGCCCGCTAAACAAACACCTTTCAATTCTAGGTATGACCGACAGTCCTCTGTGCAGAGCCTGCATGGAGGAGGACGAGACACCGCTACACATTATGTTCAGTTGCAGAGGCGTAACGGAACAACGAGCAACCTACATTGGCTCCTCAGCGACACTCCATGAGGTTATCGGCGACCTGGGCGGCATGCTAAGCTTCTGGAGCGAGCTCGGCTGGATGGAATAAATCCAGCGGGAACCTACACCGAGGGACCCACGCACTACGGCCAAACACTTGGCTAAGTGCGGAAACGGCCCAGAAGAAAGAAGAAGAAGAAGAAGTATGGTAATAAAGATTATTTATTATTATTACGGTACTGGGACTACTCTGCTACCATTGGTTGCATGTCTTTGATCGCATGTTATGCATACACATGCATCATGGGTGTAAATAATAAAACTGAACAGTTGAAACCTGAGGTACTTTAAAGGGACTATATTACCAGGATGCTATATTCTATAGTTGTTATATGCAATACAAAAGGAAGCTTTCGTTCACCTTTAGACCTCCTTAATCAGGCCCTCTCGTCTGTTGTTAGAAGACGTCTAGTAACTATAAAATACCTCCCTGCGCAATATGAACTTTGTTATGTCAAGTAGTTTTCGTCAACAACAAAATGTTGAAAATATGTTTATGTTTAGATACTTAGATATGATTTAGATGGTATTTGTCTACAGAATGAATATGTCCAATAACATATCAAACAAATCTGAATAGTGAATACTGTTTGAAATACATTGTAAATGACTGACAAAGCGATTGTTTGGATAATTTTAAGCCGTGAACGCCAATAATAGAATCAATGAATGTTAATGAGTCAACCATTAAAAATATTTTTCCTGAACGGTCATAAATTTATTACTCCAAATTACTTTGTTAATTAATGAGGTGTACTAACCTGTGTTACGTAAACACTTTGAAATTTCACAACCAAAATAAAAAGAACTTGTTTTTTAAAAATTGTCGTTGATAAAAAACTCGTTTCTAAGGCTAATTTCGTACCTTTACGTCATTTATGTAAACAATAGTTGACCGAAGTTCTTTTTAATTTATTTGCCGATTTTCTAAAAAAATTATTATAATACTTACTTTTCCGTTAATGCCAAGGCCGAGAACCGTGTTGGAGATATCGTAATCATCCGTTATAGGTGTAGTTTTTGGTGTTCTTGAAATTATATTCATTTTCGACGTAAACTTACAGCACTACACGTTTCAAGTACAAATTAACTAAAAATTACTGTTTGTTTGCGCACCACTGATATGTCACGAGAAACTTAATGTATTAAACCGTACCACTGAACTGATTTTACGACTAAACTTTTACGATTTTATCTAAATTTCCGTGTACGACAAATCTTGTAGGTATCGCGTGAGCAAAGCTAGCAAATGAAAATGAAATGTCAAAGTCAAATGTGTGAGTGACGCAATGACGTCACTGTGAATAAAAAAGTGACAGTGATTGCGGCGGATTGACATTCGTTTTGTCTTTACGGCTCTTAGTTCTATCCTTTTTGAGCTTTAATTTGACATTACACAAAGAGCAATCACACAGACCATCAAACGTCAAAATACCACAGACAAGAAAACACAGTGATTACACTGTGTTTTCTTGTCAGAGAAGTGTACGACTGACAACAAAATACACAAATTAGGCCGTTGAATAATTCGTACGTAGTTTCGTGTCGTTTCGTAGCTTTATATTTTATAGGATTCAAAAACTATATTTTTAGATAGATCGATGACTATGATATTATTTAAAATTTAATAAAGGTAAATACGAACCTGCAGTAACTTACTTTCATTTAAAAGTTAAAAATAGTATAAAATAATATAGACTTGGTCGCTAGTGGGCCCTAATAGAAGGCTCAAAGTCACTCAGCGGGCGATAAGCTTGAAGTTTCTTTGCATAATCGAATCAGAAATGAGGAGATTTGCAGACAAACCAAAGTCACTGACATATCTAGTCACATAGCTCAGCGAGTCTCAAGTTGAAGTGGCAATGGACAGGCCATATACATAATTCGAAGAGCTGATAGACGTTGGCAGGTGCTGCAATGACGACCCCGCACCGGCAAACTCAGTGTTGGTGGATCGAGGACATCAAGCGGGTTGCAGGGAGCCGCTTGATGTTGGCGGCCTGAAACCGTTGTGTTTGAAAGTTCATGTAAGAGGCCCAAGTCCAGCAGTGAACGTCTGTGGACTGACAATGATGATGATGAATGGAGATCTATTACTTACTGAACTAGATATTTAAAATATAATAGCAATTGCAAAAGTTAAAACAATTGATATGATTTTATTTATGTTTTTTTCGATAGTGTCTTTCTATGGTATAAATTATTGAAAGGCTTGGGATTTTAATGCCAATTTGACCTGAAAGGTACTTAATTGGGGAATCCTGACAAGGCATAATAAATTGATAGTTGTCTGGTTAAGTACAATTAAAAACCAAAGTGTAAGACGCGTGCTCCATGGTTGCCTGGTACAGTAAAAATAGGATAAGATACAGATACACTTTGTGATGTACCTACATTTGACAGTCGGCTTCCGGAGATTATTATAATAATAAAGGATAATGCTATTCGTAAAAAACAGATTCGCGTTATTATATACATACCTACAAAAACCCTTTTGTCTTGAATCAGTTTTTATAATGCAGTAGCTTGAATTAAGATTTTGAAAATCTGATTTTAATTAATATTTTCGGATTAAAGCATATTTTTGGAAAATCATTCAAATTAGTTTTAGACGATTCGGCGGCGTATCTGCGTTTTATTTGCGTTTTATCCATTAATTACGGGACATCCTGTATATAAGTAACATGATGTTTTTGAGCGATCCACGGCAGTGCTGCAAAGATGTCCTCGTTTCTCCAAAACTGCTCTACTGTTAGCATTCTTTTAATATACACAATAAAAAAATCAAATACACAATTACTCGCTCGACCTACCACGGCCAAGTAACATTATCCCTTCCAAAATGTCCGCTTGTCGTCTGTCAATGCCTTCACGCCATCCGCGCCCACCTGATGAGCAGAACGAACCTTGACTCCGATGCTCATACGCTGTGGCAGTTTTTGTTATAATCTCTATAATAATCTTATAATTATTATTACCGTTCTCTGAATACCTAACATGTACGAGTGTGTTGAAAACTTTTTTTTTAAATTTGGTTACCTTCGTAGTTTAAATGTAAAAAGGGTAATCGGTAAAGTGGAGTAAGAATCCATAAACAATAATCATATCATCAGTATAATATTAATATGGTGTTTTTTTTCATTCTGAGAGTAGACTTGTGCTCAACAGTGAGCCAAATATGGGTTATTAATGATGATGATGAATTATATTCCTAAAGGATAGGAATACGGCCTACAGTGCACCATTAGGATATTTTAGGAAATTTAAAATGAATCCTCCGCAATTTTTAAAGTCGGTATATAAACAAACGCAAGTAGGTGATTTGGGGACTTCGTCATTATTATTATTTTCATGGTTACACGACCTAACGATGTGTTGTAATGTAGTGAGGAAAATCATAATAATATTATGTTTTTATGGGAATATACAAAATAATAAGTAGCTAAGGTACCTGAGCGGTGATGTAGCGTGCCCTGTATCTATTAAAATTAGTTGAGGTCCACAGTACATAAAGCACTTATTAAAGTGGGCAATAGACTAGCGGCAGATCCCGAAAAATATCTTCAGTTTTTACTTTACCTCTAACTCTTTCACCTCACAGTATAATTGGTATCAAAATATTTGTTGTAATATAATAGACAATATGTATTTTTTTTTGGGTTCGAGTGCGAGAACATTGAAAATGCCTACATTTATGACTTTCTCATTCAATAAAAGTAATTTCTGTTGCCAGTTTTTTCATATACTTATTTATGGTCAATGGTCATCATAAACAACCCATATTCGGCTCAATGTTAAAACACGAGTCTCCTCTCAGAATGCGCTGGTCCAATGCGGATTGGCAGACTTCACACACGTAGGGAATTAAGAAAATTCTCAGGTATGTAGGTTTCCTTACGATGTTTTTCCTTCATCGTTTGCGTGCCCTGGACCGGATTCAGACCTATGCTCTCGGAATCGAAGGTAGAGGTAAATAATATTATCTACTGGGCTATCACGGATTATCTTATCCCAGCCCAGTACGAGATTTTTTTTTAAATAGATAGTCGGACGCAGCGCCGGATCTAGGGGGGGGCAAGCCGGGGCCTATGCCCCGGGCGGCATGTTTAGGGGGCGGCCAAATTCACACTTTATCGACTAATGGACAACTCATCATTTACTTAACATGCCTACGGAACAAATAATAGCACAAGTACAGATATTTCTTGACCAAAAACTCAACCGATAACTAAATACCGACCCAGAGCGCGGAGTAAGACCACAGAAAACATATGGTAAGACGTGCTACGCTACCCGAACATTACCTACATTTCGCGAGGCGCGTAGGCATGGTTCAAAATACGTTTACTTTTTTTAATGGTACTAATATTTTGAAAATGTCGATTGAACTGCAAAAGTATGGAGCAGATCTGACTCGAAAATACGAGCGCGATTTAAGCGCCGTTGAATTATGCCAGAAACTTTACGTTTTTAAAGAGCAAGGTCCGCTTTTATTTGGTGATATAGAAAAGGCTAACGGTTTCTATCTCTTATTTTTTATTTATTTATTTGCACCACCAACAAAATTATATGAACTCATCTATACTAATATTATAAAGCTGAAGTTTTTTTGTTTTGTTTGTTTGATTGAACGCGCTAATCTGAGTAACTACTGGTTCGATTTGAAAAATTCTTTCAGTGTTAGATAGCCCATTTATCGATGAAGGCTATAGGCTATATTTTATCCCCGTATTCCTACGGGAACGGGAACCACGCAGGCGTCAGTTAGTACAAAATATTTTACAAACTAGCGGACGCCCGCGACTTCGCCCGCGCGGAATTTAGTTTTTGACAAATCTCTCGAAAATGGATTTTTCCGGGATAAAAAGTAGTCTTTGTGTTGGTCCAGGCTATAATATATCTTAATACCAAATATAATTTTACTTATTACACAGTAGTCACAGCATACAAAAAGTATATGTCGTACGAATATCTTACACGTTTATTTCTATACATCTGTAAATAAATAGGCTTAACTACTTTTATAATCTGAATTAAGTATAAAAACGGCGCTTCGAACGCAAAAATAGAAATATTACGTAGTCAAATAATAAATTTTACATTTCTATATATACTATGCACAAAAATTAAGGGAGCAGAAAAAAATCAATTTTTTTTTCAAAAAATGAAAAAAAAAATTTTTTTCATTTTTGATAAAAATTATGACATTTTCAGAGCGAAATTCTTGCTCCTTTAATTTTTTCAAAAATTCGATCAAGTGGGAAAAAAACGGTTGGCTGGATTGAATTGAAACTTTGTAGGGTTTTTGTGGGTATATTGAACAGTAAAAGGCACACTTAACGTCAGTGGTTTCCGTAATATTTTTGATTGGGCGCTTGATTTTCCAAAAAACGACAAAAAGCCCTTTTTTGGATGCTTTTTCAAATTCATGTAATGATTGAAAAAAATTTTTTTTTTCAAAATTCAATTGCCAATCCTTGTAGAGAATTTATTCAAGTTTTTAAAACCAATCTCAAAATTTCTGTGCGATCATTGGTTGCTGAGATATTGGTAATCAAAGACAAAATGATCTTTTTCCATTCAAACATCGATATCTCAGCGAGAAATGCTCGAAAATATCGAGTTTTAAAAAAAAACGAAAATAAATCTGAATAAACAAGCTATCCGGTCTATATGGAGGTTGAGTCGAAAAAATTTTTTCCACGTCCGTAGATTAAAAAAAAAACCAAAAAAATTTCGAAAATTTTTTTTCGGTGGTTTTCTTATGATTACTCGAAAAATATTCTCAAAAAAAAAATTTCAAACTCAGATCCAAAAACTAAACACTTAGAGCTACAATTGGCTTTTTTTTTTTGCTGTTCGACCATTTTTGTATAAGTTACAGCCTGTTGAAAATCCCCCAAAAATTTGGATTTTTTTTCTGCTCCCTTAATTTTTGTGCATAGTATACTTGCAGTTTTAAAATTTAATATTTAGAGTTTTAACTATCAGATTTACAGGATTTGTCAACTTCAAACAACAAGTATCTGGGGGCGGCATTTCTCAGTTTTTGCCCCACCTAAAAAATTTTGAAGATCCGGGGCTGGTCGGACGTCTGATAGCTCACGAATTAAGCTTAGCTTTAGCCTCCAGGTTTTGTTAAAATGAGGTCGAAAAAAAGTTATTCATAAATAGAATTTAATACGGACGAAACCACGGGCGTCCGCTAGTAATGACTATATTAGGGTTAGTCTTCCATTAATGTATTACAAAACATTTCCCGTAACAAAGTTGCAACACATCCTGTTTCCAAGCAGCAAGCCAACGCCATTGCAAATCGCCAAATATATTTGTCCTGCGTATATAATTTTGACTAGTTCTACCGCTTGGATTCATTCGTTGTGGATTTTAAGCAAGTTTATTGGTTTAAAATCTAAACTTAAAATGTAAGAATCCGATTATACCCAAACCCCAACCCTACTTAAATACCAACTTCCCAACGTCACATACCTACTCGTAAGCTAACCACTGGGCAATGAATTCGTTCATCACCTGGTCATTCAGTTTTGTTTTATCTACTTACTCATTTCCTTTGAACACTGTATGTGTTATTTTTTTTCAATTACCATCTCGACTTAGACCTGATACCTTTCAAAGCCACCACGCTCCATATTTGGCTATCATTCTCACCTAAGGGTGGGGTATATCAAACTTTCTGCCTACATAATTAAGTAGCCCTCGTTCAATAGGCTATCATCATAGGTCTGGGTATGTAAATAGTCAAACGCATGGCAATCGACTTTATCTGCTAAGTGGCGGCGTACTGTCACTATATGACTCTTCTTTGTTGTCCAAAGTTTATCTGTCAATAACTTTTGTGAAGTCTGCCAATCCGCATTGGACCAGCGTGGTGGACTATTGACCTAACCCAACTCATTCCGAGAGAAGACTCGAGCTTAGCAGTGAGCCGTATATAAGTAACTTTTGTGAACACAGGTAACATTAGAAGCCCTAACTACTACTTGCGGTAACGGGCGTTGAGTCGAAAGTCTGTTTTAGTTTTATAGTCAATTTAATAACAGATTTTGTCTCAACCAACGTACAGACGCGCTGTATCCTTTGCATGGTTATTATAATATTCGATCATACGTACTTGTGTTATAGGTATTGATATTGTCTAAATTTGGTTCGAGACCCTGCGATGTCGTCAGAGGCCACTTTCTATTTTGTGACTCACTGTGAATGTCCACTAAATTGGCGATTATTCATGTTCGGGTTAATTTTTTACCATACCTACGGCGAAGACAAAAGGAAGGGTAATGATTTTGATAATCCATGCTATCTATGTAGTATGATTGTATTTTCCACCTAAATTACTAGACCGATTTGAATGAATGAAATGTCAATAGATTTGTAATCATTAATTATAGTAATAAAGCAAAGCAAGCCGATTACATGCAAGACACGCCCAAAAAAAGTCAATCATTCAACATCTCCGCTTTAGTATTGGAGTTTACTCCTTAAGAATCGATTTTTTATATATAAGGCGCCCGGTATGAGAAAAATCCGAGGGGTAAAACCAACTGAACTAACGAAAAAGTGTCACGTTTTTGGTGCGCACCTTTAGTGCGCAACTTTCTAATTTAGCTGTGAGTGTATTGAGACGTACATAGGGTATGCTGTATAGGCGACTATACCTATATACTATATGTTATTGGGCTTGTTTGTTTAATGATTATATCATTGTAAGAGTAAAATATATAATGTGAAGTATATTATAAAGTCTATTAGTTATTTTACAATTCTATACATTTAGTCTTCTTTAACATAAGTATTACTAAAGCCCTACTCGATGTGCACTGTTTACCAACAAAAAAAAGTGTGTATGTTAAAAAAAACAAAAAGTGAGCTCGAAGCACGTCTCAATACTCGCGCCTTATAAGTGAAAGGCGCGCAACCGAGGTGCAGCAGGCCGCGGCGTGCGCACCCGCCTACAGCGTGCACATGGGTGCGATGTGCAAGTTGTTGGCGGCACAGCGCAGCGCGAAATATATTTGATACAAATGTCGACCTTGGAAGTAGGTAACCATGGTATAGGTAAACGTGATTATTATTCTTGAATACAATCGATTTTCAATCGATTAATGTATAATTATGTTGTTGTTCCAACAGCAATGATCGTATACAATTTATGGTCTGTTACATCAAAATGTTCGTTTTGTAATCGTTTCTCACACTTAAGGGCCAGTTTCAATGGGCAGTTTTTTTACAAAAGTAGTATGATTGGACATATTGTTGAGAAAACAATTATAAATTAACAATCTTCACCAAAATGTATAAAAGGACATGATAATTCCATACAACCTTTCGATGTTTTTTTGAAGAAATCAATAGTATTCAAAGTACATATCTGAATATTGGTTAAAAAGCTTGTAAGTGGACTAAGTTCCGAGTTTTTGATAGTTTAATATAAAATACTAGCGGACGCCCGCGACTTCGTCCGCGTAAATTTCGATGTCAACTTTACTACTATCCCTACCTCTACCCTACTCCTACTCCTACTCCCACCCTACCTCTACCCTACCCCAAACCTACCCCTACCCTACTCCTACCTTACCTATTCCCTACCCCCATCCTACCCCTACCCTCCCCGTACCCTATCCCTTCCCTACCCCTATCCCACCTGTACCCCTATCTCACACCTATCCTACCTCTACCCTACCTCTACCCCTACCCTACCCCTACACTACCCCTACGCTTTCCTACCCGTACCCTACCCTACTCTATAAATTCTCTATCTTACTCCTACCCTTAGCAAAATCGGTCCAGCCCTTCGAGAGTGGTACGATGACCAAGGGAAATAGACACTTCTATGCTAATAATATAAAGAGGTACAGTTTGTATGGTTGTAGGAGAGGAGTTGTTGTATCTCTGGATCTACTGGACCGATTTGGAAAATTGTTTTACCAATAGAAAGCTGCGTTATTTGCGAGTGTCAAAGGCTATGTCTGATCCCTATATTCACACGGGAACGGGAACTACGTAAATGAAAGCGCGAGGCGTCATATAGCGGAATTTCTGCGTCTTTTAGTTTGTATTATCTCCGAAACTATTTAAGTAATTAACATACTGTAAAGGGCAAATCTTATCTCCATAATATCCTTGTAATTATTAAATAATTTATTTTAATAAGGATTAACGTTTAGTTCTATAAATAATGACGTAAACCTAAGTACAAAAAATTAATATTTTTTAAAACACAAAAGGTACTATATCTGCTAATATATAGAAGATAGATATTCGGTGTCGCGGATTTTTTTGTAGAACTTTTAAAGATACATAAAGCCTCCATATATTAATTTAAATTTTACACAATGGTTAAGGCAGCGCATGCGAATAAGTCTGCTTAGGATTTTCGGTCCGACCTGTATGACAAAAACTGTGTTAACTCGGCGAATATATATCATACTAATATAAAATATAGCCTATAGCACTCCCCGATAATGTAGCATTCTACTGGTGAAAGATTTTTTGAAACCGGACCAGTAGTTCCGAAGATAACCCCATTTAATGAATGTGACAAACTTACAAACTTTACCTCTTTATAATATTAGTATAGACAAACAACACTTGTGTAGTCAACAGTCAGCTGCGAATTAGACCAATATAGTGGGCATTTTATTTCTAAAAAAAATAAACGAAAACTCTAGTTCAATGGCCCCATTGATCAGATCATCCCAGACGGGGCGGCTGTGTTGAGTAACGAACCGAATCGTATACAATTTCGCGCATCTTATGTGATACTTTCAGCGTACATTAATAATCCTCACTAATATAATATTAGTGTATAAATGTGAATGTAAGTTCGCTTTTTTGTAGGAGCAAAGGCAAATGGATATTTTTTTATATTCTTTACATGTTAGCTCTTGACTACAATCTCACCTGATGGTGATGATGCAATTTAAAATGGAAGCGGGCTGACTTGTTAGGATAAGGATGAAAATCCACGCCCCTTTCGGTTTCTACACGACATCGAACCGCAACGCTAAATCGCTTGGTGGTACGTCTTTGCCGATACGGTGGTAACTAGCCACGGCCGTAGCCTCCCACCAGCAGCAAAAAAAAAACTCAATGACCCTTACCTGCCTCCCTAGCCAAGTGACACGTCGATTCTCTTTCTACGATCGCTAACGCTTCGAAAACTAGAAAGATGTATGGGAATGACATTTGTTATCTACAGGTCACGTGATCAAGATCTTGCACTCCCATACATTGACATTGGCTAGGGGGGCTGCTTTTGTGCGTGAAGATCGGACGTCCGGACGTATGTTCTCTCCCAATCGATTTACAATTTAAGGAGGAAGCCTGAAACTGGTGCCAGTGACTAAAAAGTTGCAGAGTAAAATGTTAGCTTGGTTTGGACCTGTAATGCTGTCAAGGGGTTAAAGTTGATAAGTAGGCTTCTTTGATATGTAGGTAATAAATCTATTAATCATCTCGGTAGTCTATACGGAAGTATCCAACACCATTGTTATTATTTTTTAACAAGAATCTGTTAGGCAATAGTTTAATGATATGACGAGATGATCATACCAATTAATTACTATAACACGTTCTTATATTTTCAGCGGCCCAAGATACGCTTACATAGACAATTGAATTGCTCAATTATTGGCAATCTATTATGACAACATAGTCATACAGGTATAATTCAGTTTAATCAGCTGTAGTTGTGCGGCATATTAGAGGTAATTATTATTATTGATAGAGATACTACCATGCCTGTTTTCTTCAAATAGAATCGCAGTGTTTCTTTGGGTAATACCAAGGGTATGGATATCTCCATATCCCCTCTCTTAAGTGGAGGGGGTATGTGGATGTTAAAATACACAATGCCAGATTCAAGCACATTTCTATTCCTATCAACGTCTAAGGTCCAAAAACTCTCCTATAGGTGTAACAGACAAACAATACTGTGCTCTGCAGTGCTCTATAAATAATGAATTTAAAATTTAAAAGCACTCAACAAAAAATGTAATTCGAAATAATGTGGATTTGAAATTTGTCTTATTGTATTTTCTACTAGCCCTTTTGATACCCATACTGAGGAACTTGTGAAAAAATATGTAATCCGCCATTTAGTGATGGTGGAAATTTTGGACCGATTTTCATAAATAATCTATCCTATCAAAAAAAAAAACAAATAAAATCGGTTCATACGTACGGGAGCTACGATGGAACAGACACACCCATACACACACACAGATAGACACGTCAAACTAACACCTCATCGGTTTTGCGTCGGGGTTTGATAAATAAACTTATCCAGATTATAATGACTTTAACAAGATGAGATCTCATAAACAGAAATCTCGTTTTATTTACGTCGGTTAATTGCGCAGTCTATGAAGCTTCTGTACACACACTCCATGTGCGAGTCTCTCGCATTGCGTGTTAAGAGGCCATTATGCAAACAAGTGCGAGCAGTTTCTAGTTTTTTTTTAACCTGACATGTATTCTAATGCAATTGAATGAATATTCATCCCATTATGTCATTAAATGAACCCATTCCGCCATTTAATTAATTAATGCTTAAAGGTCGATGCTCATTGATTCGTGGTACAGCGGCTTAAAACCGCACCAAGCAGTTTTGAAAAGAAAGAGAGAAAATAATTTTCTATTCGATTAATACAAAAGCCATGTATTAACAAAAAAAACTTTGATAATCTTTTAGTTCGGTTTTTAGAAATTAAACGCATCACAGAAAGTAAATCAGATTATTTGTTTGTTGTTAAAAACAAATAGATCTCAAGATAAACCAGACAACTATGGAGTGCATTTACTTTAAAGTCACATTTTATTGATACTGGGAGCATCCTCAGCCAAGACAAGACAGTCTAAAAGACATAATAATATTATGTTCTTCTGATGTTCGTATTATTCGTGTGTATTTCCGCAAGGCATCACAATTCAAGTTTAGCGTCGTTTCGGATTTGCATCAGTGGGTGTTAACCTTAAATGTTAAATGTTCTGGAAAATTCTCATTCGTTTGCAATACAGACTGCATTGCAAACAGAATATTCCTTAATTTTTGCAAAATAAGAACGTTTTCAATTTATTTTTGAAAGAACTTTTCCTTCTATGCCAGAGTGTATTTGTACTTTGTCGGTAACCCTGTCGGACAATTAGGAACAATTTGAGACCATAATGCAAAGAAGGTTAAATGGTATTATTTGTCGCGAAAATAAAATCAGAAGTGGGTGAAATAGGGGTTGAATGTTTGTATACAGTTTACTTTAATTTACTTTTTAAGTTACATTTGTAAAAAATGATATGTGTACTACCTACCAGAAAAATCATAAAAAAAATGTAAATCAAGATTTTTTCCCTAACCCCTAAAGGATTAAAAAAGGGGTTGATGTTTATTTAAATTTAAATATAAAATCGATCATGTTAAGAGTTATATTTTTGTAAAATGATAAGATGATTGTCACATGTTTTATATATTTATTGGGTATAATATATAAAACATGCGAAAATATTACGAGTACAAGAGGGTGAAAATGGTGAAAGTTCATATCGATTTTCATGCGGACGAAGTCTACTTGTGAATAAATAAATATATTGTTAAAGAGATGAAGTTTAAAACAAACGTAACCATAATCTGATGATGGATACTTTGATGATGATGCATGTATTGCAAAACGTAATGCAATAGCCGCCTACGCGAAGCATTATGATCAAGTGGCCCACATCTCGCATTATGTAAACTCACTCAGCTGTTTGTTGTTTATGCTCATTAAATAAACAACATTAATATTTATCTTCTAATTAATATGAATGAACAGAATTTTTATATGAACGAAATACCAGTGTTGTTGAATAAGAATTGTTATATAGTGAAAATTGTAATACGACTCTATTGTACCGATAGAGTGCATATTCTGTGGTAATGCATACACTTGTGCACTTTAAATATTTGAATCTATACTAATAATATTATAAAGCTTGTTTGTTTGAACGCGCTAATATCAGGAACTACTAGTACCATTTGAAAATTCTTTCGGTGTTAGATAGCCCATTTATCGACGAAAGCTATAGGCTATTATCCCCTTATTCTTAAGGAAACGAGAACCACGCGGGTGAAACCGCGCAGCGTCAGCTAATCTTATAATATAAAAATGAATTGCAAAATGCGTTGGTAAGCGCATAACTCAACAACGCCTGGACCAATTTGGCCAAATCTTTTTTTAAAATGTTCGTTGAAGTTCTGGGATGGTTTTTACGGCGAAAAAAATTCGAATATTTGCCGGAAAAATCATAAAAATAGCCATTTTCTTTTTCCAATACAAATGTTTTCTAACTAAAACGTAGTAAATTTGAGGTTTATTGTTATTGCATAAAGTTCATATTAATAATAATTATAAAACGGGGTAGGGGTAGGGTAGGGTAGGGTAGGGGTAGGGTAGGGGTAGGTTTAGGGGTAGGGTAGGGGTAGGGTAGCGTTCGTAGGTTTACATCGAGTTTCACGCGGACGAAGTCGCGGGCGTCCGCTAGTACCTAATGAATTCAATTTGAATAAGGGAATCGGAATTGGATCAGTAGTTTTTAAGAAACGTTTGAACACAAACATACAACATAGCTATTATGTACACACCGACACACTCAATACTTAATCTATCAAAATTAAAAGTTGTTTTAAAGCTTTTTGTATGTATATTTTTAGATTAAAGGCAGCTTTATGGTTAGGTCTAAGGTCAATTATTTTTTAGTTTAATTAAATAATACATTTTAAGTCATATTTAATTTTAAGAAATAAAATAGCACTTGTCTCAAAGTGCGAAGAGAAAACATCGTGAGGAAACCTGCATGCTTGAGAATTTTCTTGGTTTGAAGTCTGCCAATCAGCATTGGGCCTGCATGGTGGACTAAGGCCTAACCCCTCTCATTCTGAGAATTGTGGTCAATAGCTGAATATGGATTGTTAATGATGATGATGATGATGATAATGATGATGATGATGATGATGATAATGATGATGATGATGATGATGATGATGATGATTATGATGATGATGATGATGATGATTATGATGATGATGATGACGATGATGATGATGATGATGATGATTATGATGATGATGATGAAATAACAGTTGAGGGCATATACAGACGTTTTGCTATAAGTTTTAAGCTCAACAGTCCACTTAAGTTAAATAATATACCCTATATCAAGTTGAAAAGAGCTCTTCAAATAGCTGAAATTACCTTCAAATGGCTGAAAAAGCGATGGCTATTTTGGCCATGGTATTAACAAAAATACAATTTAGCGCGGGCTATATACGGAAATCTATTCTAAAAAAGTTCCTCGTTAATAATCACGAGTATAATAATATGGTTAATTATTACGTCCATATTAGCATTACAAAACATCGCGTAGGTTCAAGAAGAACTTGTGTTATGCGCTAAGACATAATCAGTTAAGACACCAGTTAAATGATACATCATAGTCTAAAAGCATGCGACGCCCAGACAGCCCTCGTTTCTGCATAAAAGCTGATTTATTGTCAGCCTATGCTTCTACCTACGTAGTACTAGTACCAATGACAATTTTATACTATAGATAGGTTACGTCCCCACAAAATCATCGCAAAAAGTGATCCAAATAGTGACTCCACTGAGCATAGGTGCACATTTTTTTCTTTAATTCTCTTATATATTTATCTATATATAGTTTTTACACTTTCTGAACACACAACTCGACATTGTAGACGATATTGAGTTATTATTTGTTTAAACAACGTTCGTTGTTTAATAAGCGACTAAATTAAATTAAGTAAATTTTCCAAATTTGTCCGCCTCAGTTTTGATGCGCTAGTTTTTTGTTTTTTTTTTTTTGTGTTGAGTAAGTGCCGATGGCTCCATGTGGGACCACTACGGCGTCACCGGGGGGTTTAGCGAGCGCAGAAGCATCGCCTGATGAGACCCGAAGGCTGAAATAAAGATAGAGGACGGAACGACTCTCTAAGGGCGTCTCCTATGAGACTCGAACCTCGGCTTAGAGGGCCATTCAGGAAGGTGATGCGCTAGTGCCATCTCCCATCTCTAGTATAAAATATCATTGTCTAACTTACCATATTCTGGAAGTAATAAAATTTTATATATGATATTTTTTAATTTTAATTATAAAGAATACAATAAGAAACTTGTCTGGGTATACCGGGTTCAGCTTTTTCCTGCTGCGGCTCGCGGTTTTGATTCTACCTCCCTGATATGACACGAAGCCATGAAATTTGATTTTAAATTTCGTTTTAGTGACTTTGGGTTATAGTAGGTAACGAAGGCCCAGACAATCAATCGTCCAAGCATAAAGCGTATATTTTCATTAGAATAAGTTTATTAGTTGCCAGATACTACGTTAGGACAAACTTTTAGCATTTATAAAACGGTGGTCTAGACACTGCAGGCTCTTTGCATTATGTTAATCTACAAAAATCCAGTTAATTACGAAACAAATTACAGTCTATTGCAGTTTTATAGGAAGCGTTCATCTAACTGAAGTCGTTAGTTACGTTTTTTGTAAAACCAAAATGTCGTAATAAAGTTCTCAATGAATTTATATTGACCGTAACCGCCTTGACTGAAACAATTACACCTGGGAAGGTTACACGAAAACGGATTTAGTAATTTCAGCTTAAACGTAATCTTGGAATTTAAAATAACTACCACATTGCCTGTTGTATAACAAATAACAATGTATAGAAATCAATTCATAACGACCTTCTGATGAAAATATGTTGGTATGACGTATTTATTTAACTAGCTGACGCCGCGCGGGTTTACCCGCGTGGTTCCCGTTCTCGTAGGGGATATGGGAATATGGGGATAATATATAGCCTATAGCCTTCCTCCATAAATGGGCTATCTAACACTTTTTCAAATCGGACCAGTAGTTCCTGAGATAAGCGCGTTCAATCAAACAAACAAAAAAAAATTCTTCAGCTTTATAATATTAGTATAGATTTGAATTCCTTCTATAATAATAGTTGAGGAAACAAGCAAAATTTTTAGAAGATTTGGATTTGGATTTTTAGAAGATCATCATCATCATCAACCATCGCCCATATTAGCTTCAAATGAAAACAACAGTTGAGTTTCTTGCCGGTTCTTCTCAGCAGAACCTGCCTTCCGAACCGGTGGTAGAATCTTTACAAATAGTCAACTGACTTTCCAAAAGTGCTTGTAAACAGAGCCTATTTGAAATAATTGAATTTTGAACTTAGAATGCAGGTCATAAATCTGATGTTAAGTACACTTGCAACTTCAGAGAAATTTTGTAATGCGATTAAATAATACCATAGTAAAGTATACATTTTTTTTTTAATTTTACAAGTTAGCCCTTGACTACAATCTCACCTGATGGTAAGTGATGATGCAATCTAAGATGGAAGCAGGCTAACTTATTAAGAGTATGATAAAAATCCACACCCCTTTCGGTTTCTACACGACATCGTACCGGAGCGCTTATCGCTTGGCGCTACCTCTTTGCCGGTAGTATAGCCGGCCGAAGTCTCCGACCAGCCAGACCTGGACCAATTAAGAAAACCTCAATCGCCTAGCCGGGGATCGAACCCAGGACCTCTTCTCTGTGACACGGAGGCCGCCACTTACAGTTGAACAAAGTTAAAACGAAGTCTGCTAAAAACTATAGCAGAGAATTTATGTAGATAATATATAGATTGTACACGGGAGAAGGATATGTTTTCTTGTTTTGATCAGTTAGTTTGCGGTTAAAAAACTACTGAACGGTACTAAACGATACATATACATAAAAAACTTTACTACATGAAAATCATGCAGTTTTCACAAGGTGTCATAAGCTTTTAAAGCCTAAGACACTATATAAAAAATAAGGTGTTCAGTAACATATCTTTTAAACGTGCGTATACTACAAGGGAATTTTTGTTTTTAAAAATTACGTAACTGCGATTAACTGCAGACAGCCCATTCATATTCTCAGAATTTTTACAAAGTAACTCTTGCTTCCGTTTCTAACAATCCCACTTAGTGACACCTAATGCTTATTGTTGTTCAAGTTGTGTTTGACGAAGGTCACCATTGAAAATATATTCGGTGCCTAGACTTACATTTCTGATATCTTCTAAGGTTATCTAAAATATATTCAATCGTTTTAAATTCATTCGGCGAAAATAACAATACTAATTAAACTTTATTTCAACACATTAATTTATGTCACCTACACAATTCATCATCATCATCATCATCATCATCATCATCATCATCATATCAGCTAATGGACGTCCACTGCAGGATATAGGCCTTTTGTAGGGACTTCCAAATATCACGATACTGAGCCACCTGCATCCAGCGAATCCCTGCGACTCGCTTGATGTCGTCAGTCCACCTGGTGGTGGGTCGACCAACTTTGCGCATACTAGTGCGGGGTCGCCGATGGACTTTGAGACCCCAACGTCCATCGGCTCTTCGAACTATGTGCCCCGCCCATTGCCACTTCAGCTTCTCAACTCGTGGAGCTGTGTCGGTGACTTCGATCACGCAGAGATACTCCTAACCTCCTCCTTAGTTAAGATTATAAACTTTTCAAGTTTCTATAAAATTTCCAAACGTAGTCATAAAAAGGCGAGTCATAGTTAATTTTGGCAATACTGCATTTGCAAATAAAATTGTTGGAATACCCGCGCATGTTTGGCATTATGAAAATGATCTCACGGATCAAATAACAAAGGCTAATAACAATGACCATTGCCGTACCATGATCTCATTATAACATGACCCTCGCTACGTCGCTATTTCATTGTTCCACTGTGGGGTGGAACAAGGCATTGCACTTGCTCCTTTGTTTTTTAAATTAGTCATTAATGAAAAAAGTGTCGATCTGATAACTGGATACCCACGTATGGCATGATTCAAATTAACATTTTACGGTAGTCCTATTTGGATTACCATGACCGAAATGTAAAATGTATATTCAGTTTAATTAGATAGGTGATGATGTAATTATGATGTAGGAAAAGTAATATTCAAGAAATGTTCTAGTGAAGTGAACATTACAGAGTAATATGTATATTGGTAAGTCATTGTACTGTATTATAGATACTAATTACAATGAAGTACAATGTAGATAACTAAATCACGTGTAATTACGTGTGGAATGTCAGAGTAGACTGTCTTAATTTTAATTTATAGATTATAGATGCGCAGTACGATATTTGTACATCGCCAATAAATTTAATTAGATAATCTAGTGAACTTTGGACAGAAAATGAACCGGCTGAACCGATTTTCAAAATTCTTTCACCATTGGAAAGTTGAATTATCAGAGTAATGTAGGCTTATTATTTATTTTATACCTATATTCTTACAGGAAACGAGGATACTTATAAATAGTAAAAGTCATAAATTGGAACTCAATGCCAAAAATGCTTGGCAATTAATTTTTTTATAAACACAGTTATAAAATAATAAAGCTTTTTGCAAAATATTCGTATAATGTTATGGATCGTTCACCCCGTAAACAATGAAGCCGTTTTTTCACGTGATACAAACAGTCATTATGTTGGTAGTTTCCTATTGAAGAACAAGATGTAAAGATATTACACACAGAACGAACCTATTCTACATTTTAATGATTCTTTATTGCTGTGGTATTTCTGTAGCGATGCAACACATTAATTAGCAGAAAAAAATGAGTGTGTTGATTATTATTTTTAATTTTCTTGCTCATTAGTTTACAATTGTTCTTCATTTGAATTAAGACATTTTTGCTGTGTGCAACTTAAGATTAAATTCTGATTTTAAGACTCCTTTTAGGGATAAGAAGTTACAATAATAATCGATAGGTATATGTAATTATAATGGAAGTTTCTGTCTGTGATTTCAAGATATGACTTTCTGAAAAAGGTCTAGTACTTAATTGAAGGTCCCAGCCTAATCAGTTATGTAAACTTGGTAAAACAATGAATTTTCATTTCATTTCATTTTCAACTGTGTTTTCTCAAGTGCTTACAGTAATTTACACCTTTTATAAGATTTTGTCTTTCTGTATTTCTGTTTATCTGGGCTAATCTTTGGAATGGATGTATTGTTTTTAATGACACTTTCATTAAAAGATAGAGGAGGTTATTATGGTCAGTCTATACTATAGACTCTATAGTATTGTGAATAAACAGAGAGAGATAGAGATGCATTCGAAACTCGCACTTGCGAGTTATAAAAATATCGTTACAGAATAGCCTAGCAGCTGATATCGCAGTCAAGCTAGTTTGTAATTGAATTAAAAAATAAAAAAGATAGAAGATAAAAAGATATGATTATGACATTTTACCTTCAAATAAAAGACTTTATTTAAATAACGTTCATTGTTAGCAATGCGACTCAATGAAATTAAGACAATTAACCACTTTGAATGAAATTAAGACATTTAGCTTGATACACAGTAGCGTAAACATGAAATGAAATGAAATATACTTTATTGTACACCACAAAGAAACATACAATACATTAAATACAAAAAAACATGCACATTAGTAGACCTTATCGCTAACAAGCGATCTCTTCCAGGCAACCTAAAGAAGAAACTAATACTAAAATTATAAAGATATAGTTTAGGGTGTACAGAAGTAATATATAAAAGGAAATAAAATTCACGCAAAACATAAGAATAGTTAAATATGTACGAAATACTAAGAAATATCTACATAATATATAATATACAATACGATACATATGCCATAAATATAATATATTTTACCAGTTACGAGTATAAAAACATAATATACCTACACGTATTTATCTACACACGTATATCAAAAAGGTCTTCATTAATCCAGGACAATAATGTTGTACATCTTTAAGCAACACAACTGCGCAATCAGCCAGTTTTGGCACCGCTGACCCTGAAGTCCTGCAAGTTATTAATTAACAAGCGAAAATGGCCAAGGGACGGCACGGTTGATGTAACGCATCACAATCGATGCAACGCATGACCGTGTCCACAAACCTGTTCGCGGATGTAAAGGTTATTGGATCGATTCTTATAACTGGATATTGTGTAACTAGGTGCATACAAGTATAAACAATGTTTTCAAAAATGTCACTTCAAGTCTATATATCATCATCATAATTAACATAATATATCACTTTCATTCTTAGAACGAATCTCCTCTTAGAATGAGAGGGTTTAGGCTAATGAGGATTAGCAGACTTCACACACTGAAAAAATTCTTAGGTATGCAGTTTCCTCACGATGTTTTTCCTTCACCGTTTTAAGCGCGTGCTATTTAATTACTTAAATCCTAGCTGAAAAGTTCTAGATGCGAGTTCCGAATCGGATTCGAACCTACGTCCTCTGAATGGCAGAGGTCATATTCACTGGTCTGCAAGTTTTTACACTGGTTTCAAATAAGATGAATATCTGATTCCATTCCATGGATTCACTGTGCGGGTGCCGGGTCCATCGTATCGGGAGAGAAAAACTCCGAGCAGAGTCCTGAACTTGTGACCAACGTGTGTAGGGTTAAGAAATTCCTTAAAACTAGGTTACTAAAATTGTAAATTTTAAGGGCTTAGAGTCATAAAGTTTGATTTTGTAACCATCATTACTTTATTATTTCCGTCCATATAAAATTTCACGGCCTCCGTGGCGCAGTGGTATGCGCGGTGGATTTACAAAACGGAGGTCTTGGGTTCGATCCCCGGCTGGGCAGATTGAGATTTTCTTAATTTGTCCAGGTCTGGCTGGTGGGAGGCTTCGGCCGTGGCTCGTTACCACCCTACCGGCAAAGACGTACCGCCAAGCGATTTAGCGTTCCGGTACGATGCCGTGTAGAAACCGAAAGGGGTGTGGATTTTCATCCTCCTTCTAACAAGTTAGCCCGCTTCCATCTTAGACTGCATCATCACTTACCATCAGGTGAGATTGTAGTCAAGGGCTAACTTGTAAAGAATATAAAAAAAAAAAAGTTTTGTCCAGTACTGACCACTTTGGGCATGCGGCTGGGTCAGCGCAGTGCTAGATTACTCGCGCCGATGTCGCTGCTGCCCGACACCGGCCTGAGGCATTTCATAATCTAGTTTGTGGGAATGGTTATAACGCCATTCGTCGGTCGCCAGAGCCTCGTCGGTTTATCTGCAGGGTGCACCACCAGTAGGTGAGGTTGGCAGTTGGGGAGACTGTCTGGTATTAGCCTCCCCCTTAGGTTGACTGAAGACATCGAGCGAGTCGCAGGAATTTGCTGGATGGTGGCTCCGTATCGTGATATTTGGGAGTCCCAACAAAAGACTTATGTTCTGCAGTGGACGTAAATCGGATGATATTATGATGATGATTATTTTATAGACGTCAATGACAATGATCTACAGCTAATCGTGCTCTCTAAGGCACGGGAGTGTAGTACCATCGACTTCCTAACTCCGGATTGAATTTCACTAAAAATTTCCTAGAAGAAAGAAAAGCTCAGTCTTTTGAAGACTGACCTCCGTGGCGCAGTGGTATGTGCGTTGGATCTACAAGACGTCCTAGATTCTAACAAGTTAACCCGCTTCCATCTTAGATTGCATCCTCGCAAGATTTATGTATCTTAATTTATGTAGCTTTAAATAAATAAATAAAAATTAAGATAAATTAAAGCAATACAAAAAGTATATTTATCAAACGTACTTTAAAGCTTAAGGCCGTAAGGCTTATAGTAATACTTGAGTGCAGAACATTACTTATTATTTACTTGCCTGATTATATGAAATTGATAACTATTATTCAAATATCCTAAATTTACTGTTATTGTCAGAGAAAAATACAATTTTGTAAACGTATTCAGAAGAACATTCAGGAGTAAGTACGCAAAAAAAATATAATAAAAATAGTTTATTTCGTTAACTTTAATCAGTATCAAATAATTAAAGACTAGAGTCTTCTTCTAGGAGTTGTACACTCCTGTGACAGAAGGCTCCTAAGTATCTATTTTATTTATTCATAATAACTAAACAACTTCTTGTTTATATAACACATTGCATTTGTTACATATTTAAGCCTACATACATTACTATCATAAGTTTTATGTCTGGGTTTGTATTTTATACTTACTTTTGGATCGTAATATTATTATAGTACAAAATAACGATTTATTTTCCAATTGCAATTTATTTTATAAATATGTAAGGGGATCTGTAAGGTTTATCAAATTCTATTACAAGTTCATATTATGCATTTCATGATATCGTTGAAATTGTCGATTGTCGTTAAAAGGCTCTATGCGACGTTTCAAATCATATCGTTAGCATGGTTATCTGAAACATTAATTAAAGTACGTTAACTTTAAAAGTTAATTTTAAAAGTTAACGTTAAAAGGGGCTAAATTTTGATTACGATTGCGAGAAGTAATCCTTTAATTTAGCCCCTTTTAAAGTTTTAAAGTTATGTTTTAAAATTAAATTTTAAAGTTACCTCTTAAAAATAATTTTGAAAGTTAACCTTTAAAATTATCTTTTAACGTACTTCAATTATTATTTCAGTTAACCAAGCAAACGATATTATTTGAAACGTCGTATAGAGACTTTTAATGACAATCTAACTTCGAAGATGTCATGAACTTAGGAATACAATTTGATAAACCTGAGATCCCCTTACAGATTTATACATTAAATAGTCGATTTCCTGGTCCTATTTCCTATTAGGAAGGGCGGCCAGGTCCTGTGTTGCGTAAGCCATTTAAAAAGCCTGATGAAATATGTGAAATACAAAAAAATACACCTACCTATCTATTTTTTGACATTAAAAAGTGCTAAGATGCATTTTTCCTTTTAAATCACTAAATCAAATAATCAATTAGGACAGATCCACTATAGCTAGGACTGATGCAAGCCCTAGGCGTAACTGTAGGCATAACTTATAGGCCTTGCAACTTGACCAGGAAACATGAGACAAGGTTACATACAGTCGACTTTGAAATGCATATTATCTGTATGCATTGTTGTTTTGCGGTGAGTTGAGTTAAGACTTGTATTCGTTTCAAGTTTACTTCAGACCGCGTTTATATGAATGCCACTGTATGCGGAAACTGGCTCAATGGCGCAGTGGATTGGATGGATTGCGAAAGTCCTGAATTCAGACGATGCAAAAATTATTGGAGTTATCTTTTCTTAAACTTCTATTAGTGCCTATGTTTGGAAGTCGATGATGGAAGTAAAGCTCTCCCGTGTTGGTCCCGAACCTAATAACTGTCTGGTTTTTTTTAAAGCCGTGGGTTTGACTTCCATAACTGAAAAATGATTGTATGATTAGCATAGGTTAACGGATAGTTAACCCATATTTTTAACCCAGATTAACCCATATTCGACTCACTGCTGAGCACGAGTCTCCTCTCAGAATGATCAGAATGAGACGGGTTTAGACTAATAGTCCGACGCTGGCCCAATGCGAGTTGACAGACTTCACACACGCAGAGAATTAAAATAATTCTCTGGTATGCAGGTTTCCTCACGACATGTTTCCTTCACCGTTTGAGACACGTGATATTTAATTTCTTAAAATGCACACAACTGAAAAGTTGGAGGTGCATACCCCGGACCGGATTCGAACCCACACCCTACAGAATCGGAGGCAGAGGTCTATCCACAGGGATAACACGGCTCTCGTGAAATCGACGTATTGGCGAAAGAGATAGTATGAAACCGAAACTCGTGTATCAAAAAACTCTTGTTTAGCAACCATTTACTAGCAAATGATAAATCATTAACCGACTTCCAAAAAGGAGGAGGTTCTACGTTCGGCTGTATGTATCCTTTTTTTAATGTATCGTCGTCATCAACCCATATTCGGCTCACTGCTGAGCTCGAGTCTCCTCTCAGAATGAGAGGGGTTAGGCCAATAGTCCACCACGCTGGCCCAATGCGGATTGGCGGACTTCACACACGCAGAGAATGAAGATAATTCTCTGGTATACAGGTTTCCTCACGATGTTTTCCTTCACCGATTGAGACACGTGATATTTAATTTCTTAAAATGCACACAACTGAAAAGTTGGAGGTGCATGCCCCGGACAGGATTCGAACCCACACCCTCCGGAATCGGAGGCAGAGGTCATATCCACTGGGCTATCACTGCTCTTTTTTTATGTATGTCCAGCGATAATTCCGTCATTTATGGACCGCTTTTGAAAATTCTTTTTTAATACTATGTTTTTGCTTTGCATTGCTGATGCTGCTTCAGATTTTCATGTCAAACCTATATTTACTATCGCTGGTTTGGTCACAGGGTTTGAAGTGCACACGTCGATACTAATTAAGCGTAACATGAGTCATGTTTCCTTCACAAATTCATAGAATTTTCATTCCCAACTTTATTGAATTAGCTAATTAGGACGCCATTGTTTCGGGTTGTAATTTGTAATGAGTGAGTTTTTTCACTTAATGGGAAGCCGATTTAAATCAGTTTAAGCCCTCATTCGCACGAGAGCTTTTTTAACGGACGTTAAAAAAGCGTTCAAATACAACAAATGCATTCCCCAGTATATTAAGTAAGTTCACACGACAGCTTTAAAACACAACGCTTTACGACAGTATTGCATTTTCAATATTGGGCGTTGGAAATAGACCTTTGTTTAGGAAAACATTTAAAATTCTCTTTCTTTCTTCATGTCTTCAACAAACGGACACACACACTTTCACATTTATAATATTAAAAAAAAGTATTGATTAACATCTTGACAGCAAATCAAGTATTATACTCGCAGGCATCGGAGCGGAGCTGGATAATACTCTAAGGAAGAGGATCTCTACAAGGACAGAATTTTAAATAGTTTTCTAAACATCTGGCGACCGTGACAGGACACGAACCTGCAATCTTCGGATCTCATTTGACTTCATACTATATTTGAACCCTTTTAAACATCCGTTAAAAAATCTCTCGTGTCAATGAGGGCTAACAATTCACAGAAATTATGTGGTTTTAAATAATAATTTAAAAACTTATGTAAAATTAATATTTATTAATTAGAGTACATTAATCAGTTATACTGCATTAGCGAATCACGAATTACCTATAATAGTTTTCGTGGCTCATAGGAGTGAATCTTAATATCTTTATTGTTACGCAATATTATACTTAATGTTGTATAACAAAAGGATCTTATTTTGTGTGGCAACTAAAGCTATCTAATGTAATAGGTAAATGTCGTCAATAAATAACACGATTTTAAAATGTAAGTACACTTTTTTAAACATATTCATTATTTGTCTAAGATTTTTGGCTTGTAAATGATGCAGCTTATTCGTATTTTGGATTGTTATTGATCGCGTCATGTAAAAAGTGAGCTTTTTGCTCAAAAATATATGTACGTATGTATTTTGGTATGTATGCATAAACTTTATGTTAGAATTGTGGAATTTACCATCTTTGTAATCAATACTAATATTATAAAGATGAAAAGTTTGTTTGTTTGTTTGATTGAACGCGCTAAATTCAGGAGCTACTGGTCCGATTAAAAAAATCTTTTAGTGTTAAATAGCCCATTTATCGAGGAAGGCTATAGGCTATATTTTATGCCCCGTATTCCTACGGGAACGGGAACCACGCAGGTGAAACCGCGCGGCGTCTACTAGTCATTATGATATCTGAGTTACGATTACGGGTAATTCAAGGGGCTGTTTGACTCAGCAGCTTTGGTTACATAACAAGGAAACAGTCTTAGACAAAGCGATTTTATTTCATTACCTCTGCAGGCAGCCCCTCTAAAAATGCATATATAAAGCCATGTCCCAAAATGCTCTTTTTGCGGGACCTTATTTATACTTGATGACTACTCATTTGTTAAAAGCTTTCACTATCTGACTTAGTATAATGCTAATAAATATTTCGGCAAAGAATAAAAATGTTTTTTTAGTTTTAATTGTATTTACCTCTACGATTATGTGTACGAGCCATAGATAAATTAAAATTTAAAAATTTAATTAATAGTCCTTGTAGAGATCTTCTCCCTTAGAGTATTATCCAACTCCGCTCCGATGCCTGCAGGTTTACGAGTATAATACTTGCTTCGCTGTCAAGATTATTAATCCATACTTTTTTTTAATATTATAAATGTGAAAGTGTGTGTGTCTGTTTGTTGAAGACATGAAGAAAGAGAATTTTAAATATTTTTCCTAAACAAAGGTCTATTTCCAACGCCCAATATTGAAAATGCAATACTGTCGTAAAGCGTTGTGTTTTTAAAGCTGTCGTGTGAACTTACATAATATACGTGGTAATGCATTGGTAGTACTTGAACGCTTTTTTAAAAACGTCAGTTAAAAAAGCTCTCGTGCGAATGAGGGCGTAAGCTGATTTATATCGGCTTCCCATTAAGTGAAAAACTCACTCATTACAAATTACAACCCGAAACAATGCAGGAGTCCTAATATTTATTATATATATATATATTTTTTTATATTATAAATGTGAAAGTGTGTGTGTCTGTTTGTTTGTCCGTCTTTCACGGCAAAACGGATCGACGAATTGACGTGATTTTTCAGGTAGGAGAGGGTACGGGTAGAGTAGTGCCTCTAGCACTACGGGTGTATAATGTAGCTTGATGGAACCACTAGAGCGTATAAATTCTGTTATAAATATAATTCATTGGTCCATACAAAAACAGATGGCCAATTTTCCAGTCCCGTGTTTTGTCCAAAAAACAACGACCGAACGTGCCGGTTGAATGAATGTGAGCTGTGACGTCACAAAGCAGACACATTCGTTCACGGTACAGATCACATGGCGAGAGCCTGCGTTGTATTAGTTTAGTAATGGCTCATTATTTTCGATTTTGCTCTATATTTTTCGATGGTCTCCGTGACGCAGAGGTATGCGCAGAGGATTTACAAGACGAAGGTCCTGGGTTCGATTCCCGACTGGGCCGATTGAGGCTTTCTTAATTGTTCCAGGTCGGCTGGTGGGATGCTTCAGCCGTGGCTAGTTACTACCTCTCTTCAGTTATCAGTTTACATTTCTGGTGCTGTTGGTACTTGTAGTGCTGTGGTTCTCAACAGAGAGGTCCTGGGTTCGATTCCCAGTTTAAGATTTTATAATTTCTAAATTGGTTCAGGTCTGGTCTAGTGGTAGACATGGTAAGCCGTTGCCAGTTGCCACCCTACCGGCAAATACCTGAAAATGTCGCGTAGAAACCGTTGGATGTTCGGGTAAATTATACCTGTGCCTCTTCCAAGTAAGCCAGCTTCCATCTTAGACCACATCATCACATCAAGCAGTCAAGGGCTAACTTGTAAAAAAAAACGACATATTAAAAGACGTAATGCCAAGTGATGCGAAGTAGGAACCAACAAGGCGGGAATCGAATCAGTGACCTTTAACTAGCGAGGTTACCGTTCACAGTACTGCGTTTAATAAGACAATTACTGAATAATTGGCGCTAAACAATAGGCTTGCAAATGGATATTCGCAACGACTAAATACTGTGGGTGCAGTGGTGCCAAATGAAGTGTTTGAAGGTATTGAACAGGGGAAGGAAAGCTCTAACTAGTCCTAGTGCTTTTGTAACACAGCTTATTTGAGGAAGTATTATGTAATGTAATGTATTATGCATATTTCTGCCACATTCCTGGGCATGGTTGCCCTTCATTAATTTAAGTTACTTTATTTAACGCGCTATTATGCTAGAAGTATCTCTGCGTGATCGAATCTGCAGAAGAACCAATGTCACCGACATAGCTTAATGAGTCGCGAAGCTGAAGTGGCAATGGGAGGAACCGATGGACGTTGGGATCGCAAGGTGTTGGAATGGCGATCCCGCACTAGAAAACGCAGTGTTGGTCGAAGCCCCATCAGGTAGACTGACGACATTAAGCGAGTCGCAGGAATTCGCTAGTTGCAGGCGAAGGAGAAGGAGAAGAAAACCGAAAGGAATGTGGATTTTAGTCCTACTACAAGCTAACCCGCTTCCTTCTTAGATTACATCATCACTTACCATCAGGTGAGCTTGTGTCCAAGGAAAAAAAATTCACTAATGTAGCGCCATAATTATTTTAATTAACTTAATTCTACTTATGATTATCGCATTAGAGCCCTTGGTGTGACGAAGCTCCAAAAAAGCCTTACGAAGGAGACCTGGCCTGATGATGATGACTTAAAAGGCTTCTATAGAGACTGCTTTATTCTTCGTAAATTCCATCTGCGACTATATCAAGTTAGGGCGCAACACATCTACGGAACATAAAAAATAAAACAGCCCGCCATCTTGTACGTTCACTCCCCCGCCATAATATACGAATAAAACAGCGCGAAATTCGAATTTTGAACTCAGTCGTTCGCGGGAACGTTTGCGTGGCACATCGGAAAACGCGCTCTCTGGTTTTTTATTTTTTTTATAATCCGGCACTCGTAAGGTGTTTAAAGATGAAGTACCTGATTGTTTTGGCTGTTTTCGCGTTGGCTTTCGCCGCTGAGGAGAAGAAGGATGGAGAGGCGAAGATCTACATGCGGTTGATCCCCGCTGATGTGTTGAGAGGTCAGTGTCTTATGTGAAAATAAAAAAAAAAATACTGAACTATGGTTTTATAATTTAATAATTAAGTGATCCGAAAAATAATTAATTAAATAAAATTATAATAACCATGGAGTATTTACACCTATGTCAGCTTTCAGGTTTTAAATTACCTTGTTTGCAAATTAATTTTGATGTTTGCTACAAGACAATGTTCTTTGCATATTATGTTATACAAACTAGATATTTGTTATACTTTTAATGAGAAATCAAACAAATAACTACGGCTCATTGTCATTTATATTTCTAATATTATAATCATGCACTCGTAGAATTATTTATTTTAAATTAATATTATTTTTTTTTATACATCAATATGATTAGGTACTTTAGAATAGACTATTTTAATACATAATCAACCATTAAACTTATAAGTAGTTTTAGTGAATATGAATAATCTCTTAAATAAAAAAAATAGTCTGACATGATTTTGGCCGAAATTTTATTTCAAAACGATAGACATTCACAATTAAATAAGTACATAACGCAAACAAATTAAGCGATCAAATGAAGAAACAATAATAAATTAACCTTTTTACCAGGGTCCAATAAAATTTCAATTTAATTGGTTCGTTTCCAAATCCCAACGCAACCTTTTCTTGATAGTTTTACGATAGAAATGGCAAAAAATAATGTTGCGACATTCTTTGTTTCTCCCTGGTTTGCTTTGTCTTTGTGTTTTACAAAGGTACTTGTCACTTTAATTCAGTTAATAAGTGAATTATGTAATGTAAGTAATTAAGTTTATATTGTTATACCGTCCATTATTTAGACATCAACGCGTTCTGCATGTCCTGCCATATTTTAATAGCATTTTTTTTTTATTCAAAGATTCTGTGGGACTACCAAAGATCTGTGACCATGCAGCCTGTTAAAATGACTTATAGAAACACAAAAAAGCTTTTTTAAATTTCAAGTTCGATATGTCTATATTTATTTTAAAGATTGAAAGCGAACGAATCGCTCCCAATTATTGCAATTTAAATTATTAAAAATATTTTTTAATTCTGACTGCAGACTGTTATCTTGTTAATTAATTTCTAAGAAGGTTGTTTGAATATTATTCTTTGTGTGGTTTAAAAAAAAATGTTTCATAACTATATGCCAGTGTTGGACGGTCAATGTCCTTGGAAGACGAAAATCAGCGAAGCGTGTTCGTAATTGGTTGAAAATATTTTGAATTTTTGCATTTAGGTATATTTGCAATATTACTGACTCATTTTTTTAAATTTATTTTACTTAAAGTTATAAAATTAAGATAATAGCTATCGACTAAATAAACTTCTTTGTTATAGGCTTTGGTAGTAAGCTTTGACCGTAGCTTGTTGCCATTCAATCCACAAAGACGTATCTACCATTTGTATCCATGATGGTAGATACGTCTTTCTGGGTTGGATGGCAACAAGCCACATAAGAATAAACTTGTAACTTCCATAGAATTATAAACTGCATCAACTAACATCAGATGAGATTGCAGTCAAGGGCTAACACATAAGTACATAGTATGCTCCAAGCTTATGAAATTTCCACACTGGATTCAGTGGATATGACCTCTGCCTTTGATTCCTGAGAGTGTGGGTTCGAATCCGGTCCGGGGCATGCACCTCCAACTTTTCAGTTGTGTGCATTTTAAGAAATTAAATATCACGTGTCTCAAACGGTGAAGGAAAACATCGTGAGGAAACCTGCATACCAGAGAATTTTCTTAATACTCTGCGTGTGTAAGTCCGCCAATACGCATTGGGCCAGCGTGGTGGACTATTGGCCTAACCCCTCTTGTTCTGAGAGGAGACTCGAGCTCAGCAGTGAGCCGAATATGGGTTGATAATGATGATGATGATGATGACTGCGTACCCCTCGTGTTCAGAACGGACTTGAAGTTTGGCATATTATATACTGGTATGTACTTGTCTATAGTTAACTGGTAATGTACTACGTAACATACTAGAAGCTTGCAAGTTGTTCTATGTAAATAACAGGTCGGACGGCTGTGTAATGGCGAACGAATCTGGACCAGTTCTACAGACAGATACCGTGTTGAATCGTCCTTGATACATATAGATTTGATTAGTTACATAATGATTGACTTGTTCTGTATCCAAGCAGATCAAGTGAATATACGTATAATATAGAGTAGCTGACAACGCGCGGTTTTACCTGCGTGGTTCCCTTTCCCGTAGGTATATGGAGATAATATATAACCTATAGCCTTTCTCGATAAATAGGCTATCAACACTGAAAGAATTTTTCAAATCGAACTAGTTGTTTCTTCAGCTATAAAATATTAGTATAGATTATGATTTGTCTGTACGTATGTTTGCAACCTAACTCCTACACTTTTGGACCGATTTAAATAATTTTTATGTCAACATTTTAGTTGGTCTCTGGATGGTTAGACAATTGAACTCGGTAGCTGGTACCATGGTCGCTTTTTCTCCCTTAAAATAACATATAAAGTTAGGACAGTACATACAACATCTTGTCAGGTCCGATACTTATGTATATATAATTATGTATGATTATTCATGATTGTCGAAGCCTGAGCAATCCAGTTGGGTGTAGATTAGTATGTTACTTGGTCAACCGTCTTTAACATTATAAGTAGCTGAAGCCTTCATAATCATATCAGACTTAAGCTATTATAGAAAATATATTAATTGTACTTATTTCTAAATAAATTAAGGTTAAATTTAAAACTCTTACCAATAGATCCAATGCCTGATATTTTTTATCAATAGATAGACCAGAAAGTAGTTCGGTTGAAGAAAATACTTTAAATTAAATATCCTTGACCTTGACCGTCAATGCGGATATAAAAAAAAACAGGAATGCTAATTGTTAACAAAATTAATGCAAATAGTAAATAATGTTAAAAATGTCTAATTCCCACTTTTTAAAGACGTGTAATTACTTAATTAAAAGTAGGTTTTTAAGAAATTCAAATTAGTTTTTCTCGTTTATTATTATTTGCCTTAGTTTACCTACAAGTACTTAAAAAATCCAGTTTCATTTTCTATTTCTATCTAAAGCAACTGCTTATATCAGAATCTACTGAATTGATTTTGGAAGTTCTTCAGTAGAACGCCACGCTATTTGGTCATTGTATTTTATCCTCGTATTAACCCGCGTGATTTTCGGTCCCGTAGGAGTATATATAGCCTATATTCTTCCTTCATAAATGGGCTATCTAACACTGAAAAACTTTTTCAAATCTGAACAGTAGTCCCTGAGATTTACGCGTTCAATCAAACAAACAAACCAACTCTTCAGCTTTATAATATTAGTATGGATAAGTACACAATACACATAATATATTTATTTTAGTAGTAATAAGTAGTAGTGTACATAGTTTTGTTGTTTCCGTGAAAGTTTCCGACTTGTGAAAGGTAAATTCACACCTCGATTTGAAATTAAGATGGCATTAGATGATTTGAATTTTAGATCGTACCTCGTAATAAGTTGTTGACAAGACTTTCATAATAATGTTTAGAGAATGGCTAAAGTGCTAAATTATTTTACATAATTTTGCACCGTTCGGATATTGATCACGTGACCTGTCTATAGCAAATGTCATTCCCATACATGTTTCTAGTTTTCGAAGCGTTAGCGATCGCAGAAAGAGAATCGACGTGCCACTTGACTAGGGGGCAGTCTACCGCCTAGCAACGATTATTATATACTTAATAATTTTATAATTGCAGTCATTTGAATAAATTTATTACGTCATGTGAATTTATTAAATAACATTTAAAAGAAATTGTTAAGTTCATCTCCTGAGACGAGAGCTATCATTATATCATTAACAAAACATATTATTATTAGGTATTCCTACAAAATTTACTGTAGATTGTCAAATTTTACGTGAGTACAACTAACTTAATGATACACTTATAGATTAAGACTTGACAATTTACTTATTTCAATATTTTTTATACAAAATTCAAAATAGGTACATAGTATTCGTTTGTAATTGTATTTCAAAACGTGGCTCGTTAGAAACGGACGGAAATGTATAACATTTAATTGCCAATTAAAATAGCTTTCAGAAAACATTTATGAATTTAAAAAAAGTATAAATCTGGGAATCAATCTAGCAGTAAATCAATTCAAAGTCAGATTTTTTAAAGTAATTACCGTGTTTTACATAATTAACGTGTGTTCCTTGCAATAGGATGTGAGGCAACGTCGCAGGAATCGCAACTAATCGCACCGCGTTGAGCAATGAGGTTTCTATTTCTTGATTTAGGTCATGATAAGGTTCAGTGTTATGACTAACTGTTAGCTAGATGCCGACTATTCATTCATTAGTAGTTCATTATCGTTCGTCTGAAATGCAACCGCATTAACTTTTTGTTAAAAGGCGGTCTTAAATTACGCGAGGTTCTTTTGTATCCCTTCTTCTCATCGTGAGATTGGTTCGAAACACTTTTGTTTTACGTGAGATTTTTTTTTTTTGAAAAAGAAATTTGCCGTATCTCTTAAATATGACCAATATTCCCATTCCTCTCCAACTATAACTCGGGAAAGTAATATAGTATGTAATATAGTAATAATAAAGTCGGGAAATACTGTATTAGGAGTGAGTACGACAATAGACCAACGGGGTCGGGATCGAACCACCACCCCTCGATGATGAGTCCGACCGCTCTTACCGTTGAATATTGAGGCTTTAGTGTACATTGCGTGTTGTATATACATATTTAAACAAGACGAATGTATCATTATTTTTTAAGACCTCAGTTATTAACTTTGTGCGAATAGGACTTTAATTTTACTCTAATTTTCTTTCAAGTTTACACTGTTTTTTTTGTTGTATTAAGCTTGATCTATGTCCCTTGAACGTCCTGAAATAATTATAAAATGGGGCTTTAAATCCTTATAGTTAGTTGCTACATTTTTTATGAAATACTCTTGCTAAGTACTATTACATGCGCGTGAAATTTCGTGAACTTGAAATTAAATGCATTACATTTTCTTTTACGATAATGCAATTTCGCGTAACTGATGTTATTGCTGTTTTTACAAAGTCCCAATTATCTCTTTACGAAATATAATTTAATTATATTGTTAATATTTCGTTTTACAAAATTATGAGTAGATGGCGAAGTTTTGTTAAAAATAGAAGACGCCGTGCAGGTTCACCCGCGTGGTTGTTCTCGTTTCCGTAGGAGTATGGGGATAAATTTAGCCTATAGCACTCGCGGATATTGTAGCTTTCCAACAGTGCAAGAATTTTTTGAATCGGTTCAGTAGTTTGACAGCCTATTCAATACAATACAAACAAACAATTCAATACATACAAACAAAAACCTATAATATGTACCAAATGTATCGACGATTCAAAACAAATCTTTTTCTTGACTTTGACTTTGACTTCGATGAATAAAATGATCGACGATTAAGGAAATTAACAACAGTTAATTGATCTATTGATCTATTGTTACACACTGTTTAGCTCTTATGAACTCCAAGTAGATGGAAAAATCCTTTCTGACGAATGGAAAACTAACATCTATGAAATTGGTTTCAGTATAGACTAATTGTTGCTTGTTCACTTGGCTCAGAATATTATAGGAATAGGTAATCTTTTAACCGAATGGACCGATAAGCGGCTCATTTTTTTAAAGCTGATGAATTAGTCGAAAAGGTTTTAGCTATTTACGGTAAAGATCCGATGAACCAATCCAAAGATATTAGGGTTGTTTTATGAAGATGGAAAGAATTTTTGACTATTTACGAGTAGCTAGAGCTAGACTTTTAGCGAATTTTATTTTTATAAGTTAGCTACATTTATAAATGATGAAATTTTTATGAGAATAGCATCTCAAAAGCCTATAAGTGCCCTACAAAAGGCACAGAATACATATGCACATTACAAGTATGCCTTTGATAGTTTTCATTATTTAATTAATGAAAAGTATCATCGTCATTTGATGCATCCCCCAGAAGGAAATTAGGCGGCCGGAAAACTTTTCTGTCTTCTACGTATTACCACGTTGCGTATCAGGTAACGTGTTGTCAAGTCCTCATGCTACTTGAGAAGTTTAACCACGAATGACTCAGTATTTTTTATCAGATCATTCGAAATGGTTCCTGGTGGCCTTTACAATGTAAAAGGTAGGTAGTAGGTACGTATGACTCAAAGACATTAAAATCAAATGCAGTGAGTGGCTACCAACCTTGGATCATTCTAGAAGCGCAACAACTTAACGCCTTTCGATAAGTCGCTTTAAATGTTGTCACTTTTTTAATGATTTTTTAGCGTAATAGATACAGATTTGGAAATAAACTATTTGTATCAATGTTTTTCAATTTTTGATATCTACTGCAATATCTGGAAATAATAATTAAATGTAAAGGAGCTAAAGTTAGTGAGGTTGTATAAGATAATCTGGTTCTACTGAACCGTTTTCAAAAACTCTTTTACCAATATAAACCACGCTATTTGTGGAATTTCTAGGGGAACGGGAACTACTTGGGTAAATATCAATTGCTGATAATGTAGCTTTCCATTGATGGAAGAATTTTTAAAATCAGTTTTGTGCTTTAGGCGTGGGAGCTTATCAATCTAACTTACATTAGAATGAATTTATAATAATTTTTAGTTAGTATGGCTTCGTTTATTTTAGAAGTGATGTAAGTGTCAAGTAAAATGAAGCACAGTAATGGAAATTTGCCACAAGTGTCAAGTGTGACAGTCAAGTGATCGTGACGGAGCAGTAGGAAATGTCAACTACCGAGTGTGGTCATCTTTGTGCCTTCACTTTTAATTGATTGTCATTCACTTTCATATAATTATAGTGTTACATGTTTATAATGAAATGGGTTGTTTATTAGCGGAAAATAACCAATTATTATTATCAAATGAAGTATTTAGTAATGATAAATTACCTTTATTGAGGTGATGTTTGTAACTTGTTTATTACAAGCGGCCGCCTGTAATTGTAACCGAGTATAGTTTTTTCGCTTACACTTATTAATTTGGTTCTGGTTTTATTTTTGATTATTAAATAGGTTAAATAAATACCGGAAATGCACATAGGAAATCTTAGTCGAGAATTTTGAATTAAGCTTTTAAGGTTACATCAAAAATGGCCACCTATAGAAGCCGGTGGAAAACGTGGACCCGCAGGAGGTTGGGATCTTAACAGGACCACGATCTTCAGATATGAAAGAACGACCGCAGAGAGAGGCCACGTCATATCCTAAATTTTGTTTTCTCGATTCAGTTTATTATAAGGCCGCCTTTTCATGTTTAATAACATAAGGTGCGCAGTGGATAAAATAAACGAGAATTCTTGTTAAATGTAACTATATTGTTAATCACTTGTAATAACACGTACTTACACATCGGCCATTTTTAAAGAAGAAGGAGGAAATTGGACATAGATTATATCATTCTTTTTAAACATCAGTGTTGCTATTTTAATTAGGTACAATAAAATTTACATAATCTGTTTTAATATCCAATACTCCCACTTAAATTTTATTATTAAATATCTCTATATAGACAACTATACAACATTATTACACTGTAGATAATATTTGGTCTCTATTTATTACAAACTTACTTGGAGGCAATGCTTTTGTTAAGAAGTCGGCTAACTGATTTGCACTTCTTACATACTCAACATTCATTACTTTAGATTCTTCAACCTTTTCTCTAATAAAATTATAACGTATATCAATATGCTTAGATCTTTTATGAAAAACAGGGTTGTGAATCAACTTAATTGCACTTTGGTTATCTATACAAAGAGATATTAAACCTTGAGACTCTCCAATATCTATAGAAAGTTGCCTAAGCCACAATAATTCTTTTGCTGCCTCTGCTGCCGCCATAAACTCTGACTCTGTGGTTGATAAAGCCACTGTATTTTGTTTTCTACTAGACCAAGTTATAGGACCTCCATTCATCATGAAAATATATCCTGTATTTGACTTTCTAGAGTCCAGGTCTGAAGCATAGTCAGCATCAGAAAATCCGACTAATTTACTATTACAATTATATGAAATACACAAATTCTTAGTGTTAATTAAATATCTAATTATTCTTTTTATAGCATTTACATGACTTTGATTAGGGTTATTTATATATCGACTAACAATATTCACAGCAAATGCTATATCCGGCCTAGATACTGATGCTAAAAACAACAATGCTCCCACAGCTTCTCTGTATGGAAAATCAATTTTACAAATACTTGAACTTTTTGTTAAGACTACATTATTATCAGCAGGTGTACTGCATGGATTTGCATCTGACATACAGAATTTATTAATCAACTGTTCTGTATACTGTTTTTGATTAATTATAATTGAATCACTACACTTAACAATTTCCATACCAACAAAAGAACTTAAATCTAAGATTTTTATCTTGAAATTCATCATAAGATCCTTAATTATCAATAACAAAACCTCTTTACATTTTGAAAATAATAAGGCATCATCTACATAAAGCAAAAGTATAACTTTGTAATTATTAAAGTAACCAACAAACATACAATTATCTGAATGACATGTTTTAAAACCATATGTCAACAAAAATGAAGTAAACTTTTTATTCCAGCATCGAGATGCTTGTTTAAGACCGTACAAAGATTTATTTAACTTACATATCATTCCAGGCTCAGCTTGGACACCTTCAGGTAGCTCCATATAAATCACCTCTACAAGCTCACCGTAGAGGAAAGCAGTTTTGACATCAAACTGTTGTATCTCATACTTCTCCCTAGCTGCAATACTTAACAAAAACCTAATAGAATCATACCTTACAGTAGGTGAGAAAGTTTCTTTATAATCAATGTCCTGCACCTGAGTGAATCCACGGGCACAAAGCCTAGCTTTATATCTATCAATCTGACCATTGCTATTTCTTTTGACAGAAAATACCCACTTAGAAGTAATGGTCTTCTGATCATTCCTCTTTACAATGTCCCAGGTCTTGTTTTCTGAATGAGATTGCAACTCTTCTGAGATGGCTTCCTTCCATTTTTGACTATTTTTACTTAAGATAGCTTCCTCATAAGTAACAGGCACACTTAACTCTGTCAGATTCACTTCAATTCTACGTCTCCTCGGCCTTAAGGAAATAACAGGTTCATCATCGCTTGATAGAATTCTAGATGGTTGGTATGACTCATCTTCTTCTTTGGAGCTAATAGGGCTCTCATCACTAAAGTATTGGTCAATATCAGATTCCACTCTACGTGGGGAACCACTCACACAAGGCTCAGACGTGTCCTCTTCTTGATTTATGTATATTTGACTAATATTTTTCCTTATTAATGGAACATTCTTTTCATCAAAACAAATATTTCTAGATATAGAAATTTTATTTGTTTGGGGATCATACATCCTGTAGTTCTGGTTATCATACCCCACTAGTATCATACTATTACTTTTCTTGTCTAATTTCTTTCTTTTTTCATCGGGCACATGAACATATCCTATTGATCCAAACACTCTTATGTGTTTTAAACATGGTCTGTTGCCAGTCCATAGCTCATATGGCGATATATCTTTAGTTTGACTGGACGAACTTCTATTCAACAAATAAACTGAGCAATTCACTGCTTCTGCCCACAGTTTCAAAGGGATGTCACGTGCATATAACATAGATCTTGCACTCTCCATGATGGTGCGTATCTCTCGCTCTGCCCTGCCATTTTGTTCAGGCGTGTAGGGGGCTGTGCACTCATGAGTTATTCCTTCCTGATCAAGATATGCTTTGAACTCTTTATTCACATATTCTCCACCGTTGTCTGTGTGCAATATTCTGACATTATGTTGAAAATTATTTTTGACAATTTCAACATATCTCTTAAAACAACTCAGGACATCACTTTTGTGTTTAATAAAGTAAACATACTTGTAACTAGTTGCTCCGTCCTTAAATAATACAAAGAACCTTGCACCAGATACTGAAACAGGTTCAATGGGTCCACAGACATCACTATAGACTATATCTCCAGACTGGGTTTGACATCTATCAGATTTCCCAAAAGGTAACCGACTCTGTTTGCCATACTGACAGGCGTCACAGATAAAATCATTATCTTCATTGGTGAACGTCACTGGTAATGCACCATTTTTGCACATATTCTTTAATTCTTTGACATTTAAATGTCCCAAACGTTCGTGCCATAGTTTTAAACTTGATTCTACTGCCATGCAATTTTCATTTAATATTGATTTGAAGTTAAGTTCATACAAATTATTTTCTTTTAAAGTTGCTGACATAACAACCGTTTGATTCTTCAAAATTAGGGCTCGACAGTCCTTTTTAATAATTGTATAGCCTTTTCTAGTAGCTGCTCCTTCTGAGAATAAATTTCTGCGTAGGTCGGGTACATATAACACATCAGTTAGAACACTTTGCTCCCACTGTCCGTTGACACATCTATTTATCAACACTGTGCCCTCGCCCTGCGCTTCTAATTCTTTCTTATTACCCAATTTCACTATTCTATCTCTGCTGCTGTTATGCTTACTATATTCTTGTAACTCACAGAAGAACTCACGTCTGTATGACATATGCACAGAAGCTCCGCTGTCAAGAATCCAAACATCTGCATCTTTTTCTAACTGTAAACACTCGGCATTAAATGCCAACTTATTCTGCTCTTGGGTTTCCTTCCCAGATTTCTTAGGGAACCTGCACTCCCGTGCAAAATGCCCCCTACGGTTACAGTTGTAACAAACAAATCTATGCTTTGTATTACTAGTAGCAGCCGATGAATATTTCTGATTGGTAACATTATCTTTCTTAACCTTGGAAAATTGGTTAGAACACTTTTTGCCAGCTACCAAAGCTGTCTCCACTTCATCTTCTTTAGTTAAATTTGCTTCTTCGTCTAATAACCTTGAAGTTAAATTAATTATTGTTTGCAATTTAGGGTCTAATGACAACCATGCCTGTCGAACTGAACGATACTTTGGTGGCAAATTACTTAGGATTTTAGTCATGATAGCAGTGTCACTAATATTTTCACCACTTTCTCGTAATTGTTTTGCTAAATTTTCCACTTTACAAATATGTTGAGCCATCGAGTCAGTGGGTAACATTATATACTGATAAAAACGCTCATGACACATCATTTTATTAAGTTCTGACTTTTGCTCAAAAATTGATTCTAACTTATCCATGATTTCTGATGCAGTTTCACAATTTTCAATTAATGTGATCTGGCTCAATTCCATTGATGAAGTGATTATGTACATTGCCATCCCATCGTTCTTCAACCATGCCTGATTTTCGATAGCAGGCTTTTCCACTTTTAAGTTGATTCCTTTTGCCTTAAGAGCACATTTTATTTGAAACTTCCATTGTCTAAAGTTTTCACCATTAAACTTTTCAACAGACATTCCTTTGTCGTTCATTTTTCTCGTTTGTAACTTGTAAGGTTATTTGCCGGTACCACGTGATGACAATCAACTTTTATGCTCTTCGTTTTTTAAGTTTTTTTTTTGTAAATATTACTTTTTTTATTATTCTGGGCGCATAACCTAATAACATAAGGTGCGCAGTGGATAAAATAAACGAGAATTCTTGTTAAATGTAACTATATTGTTAATCACTTGTAATAACACGTACTTACACATCGGCCATTTTTAAAGAAGAAGGAGGAAATTGGACATAGATTATATCATTCTTTTTAAACATCAGTGTTGCTATTTTAATTAGGTACAATAAAATTTACATAATCTGTTTTAATATCCAATAATGTTAAGTGTAAATTATTCATTTAGAATGTTTTTAACTATTATTGAATTTTTGTGTGCAATAAAGTATTTTTTATTCTTCTTCAGTTGCAATTCCAAGTCGAATTTTCTGATATGAAGGCTGTATTCATATTCTAAAAACGTAATATAAACTGTCAACACAAATTAAAACCGACCGAAAACCTTTCACGACCGACGACAATTTGAAAGTGAAATCGACCAGGAAACTCGCGAGCTGATGCCAGCTCTTACGTTAGATAACCTAACTTTTACCTACGACCCTTTTACTCGCTTAAATAATAAAGTGAATGTGTATTAAAAGAAGTGAACACAAAGAAAGAAACAGTGAGATTAACAATAAAATTGTAACTTAATGGTAGCTTAACTTAACTTTACAAAGTTACATTACAAAGAGTTCTACTACTACCGAACTTAACTTCTTCTCTCTCTCTCTCTCTCTCTCTCTCTCTCGGCTCTCCTCTTTCCCAGAGAAACACCAAGCATAGCTCACTCCATTGCCCACTGAGTGCTTTTGAACCTTCTTTATGGCCCATAGTCAGCGGACAATTCTCGGATCCATAGTTCATCACTGGCAACACGCACTGTTCGAAGCAGTGCAGTGTACTGTGTATCCATCTAACCGAGGTGAACACCTCGTGTTCCCCTAATTATACCTACACATTTACACCTATATATTTAGAGCAGAAATAGGCTCTGTCACAAAGCCTAATGCCACAGAATGTCACTTCCTGCCACAGAAAACTACTAATACTAATGCAATACTGCAGTCCTATAATGCGCTTCTTGTTGCTATAGGGGCAAAAAGACAGCGTTACAAGTTCATTGGAATAAATCTACTATGAAAACTTGCCAAGTTAGAAATCCATAACAAATATTCTACTAAATACATTCTAGAAAATATTACGTTAAAACATAAAAGCATTAGCGTGTGGTGTTTGCATTAATTTATGACTGTAATTATTGTTAGGTGCACTTAATAAATTAATATCCAGTTTGTCCACAATATTGTTACCTGCTACAACTTTTTGTTGCTATATTTCATGCGCGACGTTTTACTACATTGCGTAATGTAATGACCCCTTTATTCTTGCGTGTTTTCAATATGCCACTAGGTGACTTGATGCATTGTTTTTGTACCTTGATTTATAGAGTAACTAGCGGACGCCTGCGACTTCGTCCGCGTGAAACTCGATGTACCCTACCCTTACCCTAAAAAATAAAAAAAAAATAAAAAATAAAAAAAAAGTAAAAAGTATCCTATGTCCTACTCCTGGCTCTAAACTACCTCCCTGCCAATTTTCAGCTAAATCGGTTAAGCCGTTCTTGAGTTATAAGTGGAGTAACTAACACGACTTTCTTTTATATATATAGATAATATATTGTGTTGAAGTTTAGAGAAGTAAGAATTAGAATAACGAGTTTATGTCAGAAATTTGGTATATTCAGAAAAACACATATATCTTCAGATTAGTTTATCAGATCTATATCTCAAGTAGCCATTTCTATCACGTCACCTTTATGAGAACCGCATCATTATTAGTCCATTCCTTTAGTCGCTTAGGTAATATTTATTCATTTATCATTTATTATATTCGACTCACTGCGAAGCTCGTGTCTCCTCTCAGAATGAGAGGGTTAGGCCAATAGTCCACCACGCTAGCCCAATGCGGATTGGCAGACTTCACAAACGCAGACAATCAAGAAAATTCTCTGGTATTGGTAATGAAACTGACTTATTACTTTAGTATATTTACGCAGTTAAGTTTTTTTTAATAACCTAATATACGTAACAACAAATATATCAGCCGGTTGATAATTCTACTGGATAAAGGCTCTCTGTAGGTCCGTAAGTAAGAAGACCACGTCCATTTTGGGTGTGGAACCCTAAAAATGGTTAATAAATGCAATTTAGAGCGCATTGGCAAAATTGCACGCTTGTTACACAAGGCCTTACGCCACCGATCCGTCTTCGGATAAACGCGGCCAACATTCTGAACTGGAGTACTTTCACTCGCTATGTTGCGAGTCTTTCACGCGTGTGACTTATTTGAACTGTTACACATTAAATGCTTGACTCGTTTGAGCATGTTTCGTTTCGTTTCGTTATCAACCCATATTCAGCTCGCTACTGAGCTTGGGTCTCCTCTCAGAATGAGAGGGGTTAGGCTAATAGCTCAATGCGGATTGTAAGACTTCACACACGCAGAAAATTCTCTGGTATGCAGGTTTCCACAAGATGTTTTCCTTCACCGTTTCAGACACGTCATATTAATGTGTTAAAATACACTACCTGAAAATTTGGAGGTGCATGCCACTGGCCGTATTTGAAACCACACCTCCTGGAATCGGAGGTCGTATCCACTGGGCTATGACGGCTTTGAGCATGTAGTGGTGATAAATTAGTTGGTGGTTTTTTGCTGAAGAGTTCAAAAAGTAGTCAACTGTGGTTTTTCTCAGTACGCAAAAGCAGTGCTTCTGTGAACTTATAATCAATCTCATCTAATCTTTGTAAAATTCATAAAAAAGTTTCCTCTCAAAATGTCGCAATTACAACAATAGTGCAGTTAATTTCAATGATTGCAGCTAAATATCGTGAATAAGCCAACCTTGGGGAATAATAAGGTCCATTCACCACATGAGTAAGCGTTTAGAGCTAATGTGGTAAGGTAGCGTCCACACAGATGGAAATACTATAGTCTGAGCTATAAACATGTTCAAAGCTATGATGAAAAATTCTAACTGTATTTTTGTAACGGATTAGTATTTTGATTTTTGCTATAGAGATAAATGGGACATAGGTAACAAAGTGTTACATCTATACTAATATATAAAGCTGAATAGTTTGTTTGTTTATTTAAACGCGCTAATCTCAGGAACTGATTTGAAAAATTCTTTCAGTGATAGATAGCCCATTTATCGAGGAAGGCTATAGGCTATATATTATCCCCGTATTGCTACGGGAACGGGAACCACGCGAGTGAATCCACGCGGTGTCAGCTAGTCGTAAATAAAAATAGAAGGAGAAGAAATACAGTACGAGAGACATTCTTGATTTTCCGGTTATAGCAATAAAATTCATTGCATTAAATTATTTGATATCTAGGCCTTTTATTTTATTTGTATTAGGTAGATAATTAAATATATTAAAGTATTGTGAAACTTTCAATTGATACAAAATTTAATTAGACAGAAGTTTCATGAATTTCGGTTTAATTTCGATTACATAAACATTTCTTTTTAGTCTTTACAAGTTAGCCCTTGATTACAATCTCACCTGATGGTAAGTGATGATGAAATCTAAGATAAAAGCGGGTTAACTTGTTATCGGCTAAATCAAAGCCGAAGAAAGCCTCTCACCAGCCAGACCTGGACCAATTAAGAAATCCTCAATCGGCCCTGTTGGTGATCGAACCCAGGACCTCTCTTTTAAATATAGTTTAATATTATAGCGGCAGCAATGGCTAACACGGCTTATACTCTTAATTTGTTGCCCTACTTGTGAACAAAACCGTGCACTGACACAAACGTGGGCAGAATACATTACCGTGGGACTTAGAGGGTTTCCTTGTTACGTCAGTTACATGAGACGAGGATTTCGAAAACATTTTTTTTATTATTTAAGTATAGACTAAGAGCCGACCCAAAAATACCTGAGTATAAGCGAGATCCTTTTGCTGTTAGTTGCTCGGAAATTATTGGTTTTCCGTATTGGTTAATGTAATGTTTATAAAGCATAGAGCAAGTTGGCACGCTTCCATCTTAGATTGCATCATAACTTACCATCAGGTGAGATTGTAGTCAAGGGCTAACTTGTAAAGAATAAAAAAAAAATACAATTTTCATCATTTTATGAAAACTGAAAGTTTGTCAGCCAGTGCTACGGACCAACCATTTAACTACGGAAGTCGATTATGTAATTTCGAGTGGGGTGACTCTAGTAGCTAGTTTAAGGATCGAGAACCTAAACGGATCAAGCCGTATAGCTTCTTTTTTGGCGTAATATAAGAAAAAGTGTCCCCAGTCAAAAGTCACTTGCTTCGCGGCTCTTCGATAAGCACCGTTAAAGATTTTCTTAATAATCATTTTAAGGATCTCTAGCGAAGGGTCTTTTTCGCGAGTATTGAATCCAGTCCCATAGCTATAAACTATTGAAGTTTGTTTGTCCGCGTTTTTTTCATTAAACTACTGATCCGATCTGTGTTGGGATTTCATTATTAAAATGCATATTTGCCAAGAAAGATTGACTTACATGAGAAAAATATTAAATACTACAATTTTCAACAGTATTATTGATTTTATTTGTAATAAGCTAAGATTTTTAGATAATTTTAATGGATTTTAACGTTTCGCTAAGCTCGTAATATGGCCATGTTACAATCACAACTTAAACTTTAAAACCTAGATTCTAGCACACGGCCAATCACGCGGGGCCTTATCTGAAGTTGAGAAACACAAGCAACATTGAACCTTATCTTAATAGTATTTAGGAATTAAATTATTCGTCTTGTTATACACTTTATTCTGCATATAAAATTAATATATTGCAATTCATGCTTACGTAAATCTGATCCAATTTATTTCAACGACTTATGGTACAGCAGTTTGTGGGCAGATGCAGATGGTCATAGGTTGAATTATATTATGGACTATTTACATCGTAGTGATTGAAACCTCAGTCCGAGTTTAAGGGGCTATTCTGTAATAGTAAATATGTTTTTATTACTCGCCAGTGCGAGTTTCGATTTTATCTCTATCCCTCTCTATCTAATACGTTACTATAGAATGAGAAAGATAGAGGTGAATTCGAAACTCGCACTTACGAGTTACTCAAATCAAACAATGGAGAAAAAAAGCCACTAAAATAGAGACTACTGGTCATCTCCCTGAGGAGGCCTTCACCCTCAAATAGAGGAGTTCGCACTATTTAAAAAAAATCTATATATATTAAAATAACTTACTTGAGAAAAATTGTATTTTTTTTAGTTTTGTAACAAAATTTATTAACCTAGTTCTACTATAAGTTCACTATGTAAAATTTACTTATGTGCGAAATAAGAGGCTTTTTATTTCATTTATTTATAATGCATTATAGTTTTATATTCGAGTATTTACCAAAATTCTTTTCTATTCCAGATTTCCCTGGCCTTTGCTTCGCATCCACCCGTTGCGCTACCGTCGAGCCTGGCAACTCCTGGGACCTGGCTCCCTTCTGCGGGCGCAGCACCTGCAAGATCAGCGAAGACCAGCCCCCCAGGCTTCTGGAACTGGTCGAGGACTGTGGCCCTCTCCCTATCGCCAACCCCAAGTGCAAACTTGACACAGGTAAAATTAACTAATTAATTCTACTCGTAGCTTAAGAATGCCTTTTTATATGCAAAATGGCGTGTATTGTCGTGTCAGTAATCAATTCATTTTGAAGAAAGAAACTCAGAAAATCTCTATGTCAGAAAAAATAAACCTTTTTTTATTAATTTTCTACAAGTTAAGAAGATGAAGAAGAATCGAGATGCAAATCCAGAACCTCATAAGGGCATAATCACTTAACAAAACGAAATTAAATAAATTAATTAAATTAAATAAAACGAAGTTGTAATTATAGCTTCGTTAATACAATATTCTCTTCAATTAAAGTGCTTAGATTTACTACGCTATTACGGAGTGGGTGGCATCCCACTATTATACCTAATTAATTTCTATGAATATTTATTATTTTTAATAGTTTTAGTTCAAGAAATACCTCTAACCAGTGGTGTGCACTTAATACATGCAAAAATGCAATGCCTGCAATGAGGACTCATTAAAAGCCTATATCAACCCATATCCGGCTCACTGATGAGCTCGAGTCTCCTCTCAGAATGAGAGGGGTTAGGCCAATAGTCCACCACGCTGGCCCAATGCGGATTGGCAGACTTCACACACGCAGAGAATGAAGATAATTCTCTGGTATGCAGGTTTTCTCACGATGTTTTCCTTAACCGACAAGTGATATTTAAGTTCTTAAAATGCACACAACTGAAAAGTTGGAGGTGCACGCCCCGAACCGGATTCGAACCCACACCCTCCGGAATCGGAGGCAGAGGTCATATCCACTGGGCTATCACTGCTCTTGGGCAATAATGCATACCCTAGTTAAAATTGTGCACGCCACTGCCTCCAACCACCGTGATCCACATAATAAATAAATCATATATTTATATAATTGTTTACAGAGAAGACCAATAAGACCGCGCCTTTCCCCGGCTGCTGTCCGAAGTTCACATGCGAGGATGGTGCTAAACTAGAGTACCCCGAGCTGCCCACACCCCCCGCAGAAGACGAGCCTAAGGAGGAGAAGAAGAAGGCATAAATTAAAAAATTAAATAGTATAAAAAACCTAATTATAATATAATCTACGGACGCAAATTCCCCAACACTCAGATCTCCCGCGTTCGTCGTCAAATTCTAAATTCAAATTTATATTGTGGTACAAATGTTTTTCTTACCGTCTATAAATAACATTTTGAGTTAAGAATTTGTAAAAGATATCTGTTTTTCACGATGTCGGATCGCATAAGTCCATTTACAATGTTTATTTTTGTTATCGGGTCACTTTCTAATTGTCATGGCACCGGGACTTTCAATTGACTATTGTTCGAAATTCAAAAGCGGCTTCCTATTTCCTGTTTTATTCATAATAAAGATCTAACTGTGACAAAAGTTGTTCATTGTTGGCTTATTGACAAAAATGTCACTACCTATTGAAAGCGATCATTGTCGACTTTTTTTAGAATTGTATCGGCTTTTTTACTTGAATAAAATGACTATTATAAGTAATGTTTGTGATATTGATAAATAATAGAAAAGTTATTCAATAAAAAATACAAAATTCTACTCGTTCGTCTTATTTGACACTGTTTATGCTCCGTAGCTAATAAGTATCTACTTTCAAACCTTTACCTTTCCTGCTTCCTGTTCCTTTCACTTTTTATTTTAGGTCACGAAATTAATTAGGTAATAAATAAATGATTTAATGAATGGGACGCTGAATACCCATTTACTTGTTACAGAGATAAGCATGATTAGATAGACTAACAAAGAAGAATTAAATTCGATTGATAGAATATTTCGACAATTAAATTTGTACATCGAAAACTGTGGTATAACATGAGTTATGGAATAAAAAATAGACTTATTAACTCAATAATTTATTTGGGAATAATGAATCTCACAAGTATAATAAATACAGAATACAGTAATTCTCAACACTTTAAATACGTACCATATAAACATACAGCTAAATATGTAAATTAAATAAAAAACAATCAGAAAAAAATTCGTGGATTATTCATTGTAACACGACAGAAACTATTTTTTTTTCATCAAACTACATTATAATTAACCATTGATAAGCCAATTTTATGGTAACAGTCTATAAATACATTTTTAACATTGTTTTTCTTTTCTATATCTAAACACAGATCTCTTAACGTTATAATATTATGATATTATATATTTTAAAACGTTAATTTTTAACTATACGTTAAAATAATCAACTATATTGGTAAAATCACAATTCTCCTAATAATAACATTTATAATATTGCACAAAATAGACACCGATCGCGATTACAAAGTTATACAATTATTTGAGCTGTCATTTTATCAACAAGCATTCAAAATGGCTGTTCGTGAAAGCGCGCGAAAACTGACAGTTCGTCGCCATCTTCGTTTATATCTCCACAATCATTTATTTAAATAATTGTGAATTAATTATTCATTTTTCAAACTAATACCTGTTATCATGTTACGTAAATAAAAACAAAATTAAAACTAAATAAAATAGTAAGTTATGGTAATCTAAACTCTTAAAATTTATTTCGAGAAAAATATGAATTCTTTCTTTTAATATTTCTCATGAAAATATGTTCTCTAGTTTGTGCCACTATGTATTGAAACATAAGAAAACTGATATGTTGATATATTGTACATCACAATTCTTAGGAATGTATCTAAGTATATTAGAATTCAGGCTTCCTACAGACGACAGACAAAATCGGTCCGATAATTTATTAAATTAAACATACATAAGTAGAAACAAAGGAGATCATTCACGCTCCATACATTTTTGGGCTCTTTTTGAAAGTGCCGGCCAACAAAAAAAAATGGCACGACTCGTTAGAATTGGCTATTTGGAGCAATAGTTAATATGGCATAAAAGTTGTCAGGTGGCTCTGAACCAAGTTATACAGGTTCGACGATTCGTTATTTCCATACATTTTGTCAATTTTCAAAAGTGCCCGCTGAGAAAAAAAACTGATACGTATCGTTAGAACTGCCCATTTGGAACAATAGTTAGTATGGCACAAATGTTGTAAGATTCCTCTGAATCAAGTTATACATGTTCAATGACTCGTCACTTCTATATATATTTTTTGAGTTTTGTAAGTGCCCACCTACAATATAAATAATACGTATCGTTGTAACTAGCATTTGCAGCAATAGTTACTATGGCATAAACATTTTAGTATAGCTCTGTGTCTAGTTATGCAGTTTCGATGATTCGTCAAATCCATATATGTTTTATTGATTTTCAAAGTACCGTTTTACAAAAATATGCACTTATCACTGCACTTATCATCAGAACTGCCCATTTGGATATATTTATATTTAGTATTCCACGAATGCTGTAGGTTTGGTCTGAACCAAGTTATAAAGGTTCGATATCTCGTCACTTATATGCATTTTATTGAGTTTTGTAAGTACCCACCGACCATATTAATGATACGTATCGTTTTAACTGGTCATTTGTGGCAATAGTTAGTATAACACGAATGTTGTAGGATTGCTCTAAACCAAGTTATACAGGTTAAATGGCATGCCATCTCCATACATTTTATTGATTTTTAAAGGTGCCTGCCAATAAAATTCTTACAGGTATCATTTTAACTGATCATTTAGACATACTTTGTCAGTTAGTATGGCAGACACGTTGTATAAATGCTCTGATCTAAGTTATACAGGTGTGACTATTTGTAATATCCATATATTTTCTTGATTTTTAAGTGCCAACTATTAAAATAGTACGTATCATTAGAACTGGTTGTAATAGGAACGGGGAGTAATAGTTAGTATAGTACTACAAACGTTGTAGGCCTGTTATACAAGTTCAATGATTCTTAATTTCTATGCATTTTATCGATTTAAGCAATACAGTTAGTTGGTAGGTATGACAGAAACATTGTATGATTGCTCTTATTCAAGTTATTTGCGTTCGATGATTCGTCACTTATGTTTTAGTTGATATCTGAATATGATGGGGAACAATAAATAGGTAATAATGATGAATACTTAACTAATAATATGAAATAAATGTCACCATGGTGTAAGAGTTGTGTCATCATTATTTGTTATGTTCTTCCTTCTGGACCGTTTCTGAACTTGGTCATGTGATTTGCCGTTGTGCGTGTATTTGTTATGTTATTCAAGCTTGTAAACCGAATATACCATTACTTGAAGAACTTAATAAAACGTTTTTATTTCTCTCAATGCACAATAACACAATTTTTAGTTACATTAGCACCACAATGTTGAATTTGTTTAAATGCTTAGAATCATTATTTCTATATTTTATTATTGCTTTTATGTTTTCCAACTTTTTCGGAAATCAATGAATGAAAGTTATATAACTTGTTTCAGTACTAGAATTTTTCTGAAGAGTGTGCTACGTGTTACTAACTATTGCTCCTAATGACTAGTTTTAATGTTAGGTACCATATTTTAGGTGAACGGTACTTTAAAAAATCAGTAAAATATATGGATTTGACGAATCATCTAAACAGTATAACTTGATTCGGATCTATACTACAACGTTTATGCCTTAGTAACTATTACTGAAAATGGCTAGTTATAACGATAAATAGCATTTACTTTGTAACTTACAAAACTCCATCAAATACATTGAAGTGATGAGACATCAAACCTGTATAACTTGATTCAGAACAATCTTGCAACATTTGTACCATACTAACTATTACTCCAAATGGGCAGTTTTAACCTTAAGTACCATATTTTTGTTAAACGGTACTTTAAAAAATCAATAAAATAAATGGATTGGACGAATCATCGAAACTGTATAACTCGACACAAAGCTATACTACAATGTTTATGCCATAGTAACTATTGCTGAAAATGGCTAGTTATAACAATACGTATGATTTATTTTGTTTGCGGGCACTTACAAAACTCAGTAAAATGTATAGAAGTGACGAGTCATCGAATCTGTATAACTTGGTTCAGTGCAGTCCTACAACATTTGAGCCGTAGTAACTATTGCTCCAAATGGACAGTTCTAACGATACGTACCAGTTTTTTTTCTTGGCGGGCACTTTTAAAAATTGTCAAAATGTATGGAAATAACGAATCGTCGAACCTGTATAACTTGGTTCAGAGCCCTCGTACAACTTTCATGCCATATTAACTATTACTCCAAATAACTAGTTCTAACGATTCGTGCTATTTTTTTTCGTTGGCCGGCACTTTCAAAAAGGGCCCAAAATGAATGATCTCCTTTATCGGCGTATTTACTGCAATATGCAATATTTATGTTGTGTTTTGGTTTTATCCTTTTGTTCGGACAGAAAACCAACACGTCCTCTCAATTTTTCATAAATGTTATATATATATAATTTATTTGGCTTCTCTTTGGAGCTACTTAAAAATGTAGCTTTAAAGAGAAGCAAATAAATTTATTTATTTAAGAAATGTATATTTTTCACTAACGTTTTAATGAAACTAGGCAGCTGGACTTGCTGAATAAGGCATTGTAATAGATGTTTTTTTTTATTCTTTACAAGTTAGTCCTTCACTACAGTCTCATTTGATGGTAAATGATCATGCAATCTAAGATGGAAGCGTACTAACTTGTTAGGAGTTGAGTGAAAATCCACACCTCCTTCGATTAAATCCCTTTCGGTTATAGTGTGGCAGACAAAGCAAAAGGATTAAATTGTTACTTAAACACTTAAAAAAAGGAATGTTAAATAAAAATAAACTACATAAAAATCGGTCCAGTACGATACAAATAGAAAGTGAACGATAAAAATCGGTCGTCTGTGTTATGCCTTACTGAAAAAAGTATCAACGAAACTGTCAATTTTGTCCCACCGATAGCAACTCGAGCGTAATATTATTACATTTTAATATTTAATTCAAAACAAATATAGAGGTAGTACACGGAAGATTTGAAATGGTTTTAATAATGTTAAAAACGTTATAAGTACGAAAATAGCTCAAGGTTCTCAAACTTTGCGCGACGATTCATTAAAATATTCCTATTTTTTTATATACATTTATAGAATAATTCCTCTCATATTGACCTTTTTTATTTTACTTATTACATTATATATAATATAATAATACATATTTTATTTACTACCGAAGATATGCTTCAAATAATGAATTGAAAACTTTTACTCGTACGACCATAGATGTATTGAACGAATTGAGCGATTTATATCTCCGCAAAAAGGAATACAATAACATTTTATAAAAGGGCAATCAGTAAAATCGACTATTATTATTCAATATGAAATTAAGGTTTCATAAATGTACCTAACTCGAAAATAAATATTGATCAAAAGTCAATTTCAAAGTAATATTTTATAAAATTATTTATGTATCCGTCAATAAATCGCCGAATGCGTTTAATACCCATGCTTAAGACTAACAAAGCGATTGCGCACAATATGTTGATAAAGGAAACACCATTAAAATGCATAGCAAAAATAATGAAAAAAGCACTTCTCAAGTTCCACCAAATCTCCCATTCTAATACATTCGCATCAAAAATCCGGGAGTAAAAAATATATTATTTTAGCACACAGCTATGAATGATTACAGGTAACCACAGAATCTATACACCGATGCCTGAGCCTTTCTTAGAGACTAATTTTTTTAGATATTTTAACATTATCAAAGATACCGTCATTAGTACTAACATGATATTGATTAAACCGACACTAGTTTCCAAAGTTTCAACGCTGACAAATTGTTATAAAATATAATTTCAACCTATAACTATTGTTAGGAACCTGGTGTTTTCTTTTTGATGATGAGAATTCACTACTTAACCACGTCTACTGGCTACACATTATGTAAAATCCTGACTACAACGTAGATAGTTTTATCCTTCCGTATAGACCTCCAGAATAGCACTTCTTCAAAAGTGTCTTCTACTCGGTATAATATATTCTAACGTGAAATGTAGTTTCACTCCAACCAGTTGTAAATCACTTAAAAAAAAAACAAACCGTTCCCGCCTAGCATACCACTTTGTCTCTTAGTGCACAGATTATATAAAACTCAACCCTCGTTGGTTCCTAACACTACTAACCATAATGCACTACAAAAAATCTCAACTAGTATCGGGATAACCAATAACGGCTCAGACACTATGTCTAAGTATCTATAATATTTTTACACGCTATTTTTAAATCTGTTGGCATTACTTTTTCTAAAATCGGGTTCTGAAGCTCGGTCGAGGGGGTAGAGGGTTTTCTAAATCCAATTTCTCTATTTCCAGTTTTGCAACTAGGTTACAAACGTTGACCAGTCTAGATACTATAACAACAATCTACTTGTATTGGCTATGAACTACTTATCGACGCTGATTTAAAAAAAAAATGTAAATTCCTCAATTTTTATTCCATCACTGCGGGCTTAAAATTTTTGTCATATTTACCAGTGCATAAAATCAATTATTTGTCGACAGATAGTTCATAGTACATATAAAATGTTCTACTTTCTTCTATAAAACCTTTATAAATGTATACAATATTGAAACTGGATTGTCAACATCAATTTGTCTAAGTACATCACGGAATGTAAGCTTTATAACATTTTAACAACAAGCGTAAAATCTATTTTACTTTATTATAATATATATAATACATAAATTAGATTATTAAGGAATTTCAAAGTAATAAATAAAATTATTCTCGAATTGCAGATATTGCATATTGGAATGGTGGAAAATTCACGGATAGAATTGGTGTTTACTACATTTGTCGTAATGTATAATAATAATTAATTATAATTATTATATTATTAGTATGGTAATAATTTTTTAAACACATTTGTTCATAGCCACAACCACCTTCTCATATGCAATATTAAAATTCTGTTCTTAAATTTTACAAGAAAAGACAATAAAATTTATTTGTAAATCAAAAATATTTCACCAGTAAATTATAGTAATTTCGCTAATTATGATTAACCGAAATATAACATTAAAATACATTAAAAAAATCATCTACTCATTTTTGTGCGATACGAACGACCATTTATCATTATTTTTACTACAATTTAACAATTATTTCATTATTATTAAAAAATAATGTTATACATATAATTATCTAACCACTTATTTAAAACCTTAACGTCGAATATTTCAACTCTTACATTTAAACGTCAATTATAGTTTAGAAAGAGCTTTTAGCACAGTTTATATGTTAGAGTTTCTGAGAAAACCAAATAAAATCTTTGATTCATGAAAATTCTGATAAAAATACCTATCCATATTTGTTAAAAAATTGTTCAAAATATTAACTTTTAAATTGACAACACAATAAAATTATTTTTTATGTTGTAAATACTTAAATAATGTACAAAAAATTATAATAATTGTATACAAATAAATTTAAAATCTAAAGAAATGTTAACGATACGCAAAACCGTTGAAGTAAGAAAGTCTTATTTAAAATGACCAGGCGCTTAAGAGTATAATTAATTATTATTACTGTCTTAAACTAAACTCAAAAATGTACCTACATTTAGTATAGATAAATAATAATATTTATAATTTATTAATACAATAAACAATAAATGTATAATTATTATCTATGATGTACTTTGCAAACGTTCAGTTGGAAATAAAACACCTATTATTAAATAAATTCACAAAATTTTAAGTTGAAGTTGAAATAGGTGCTGTATTTAGAAAGAGCGCCGTCGACCATGAAAGTTAGAGACATCGATATCATTGCATCATAAATACATAAGGTATGTAAGATTTTATTATTAATATTAAACATACAACCAAAATAAAAATAACTTAAAAAAAACATTTTTTTCAAGTAGTTATTACAAGCGCTTTGAAATATCAAGTTTGACTATTTGTTAAGACCACCAATTCAGAGGGCAAGTTTAAATAATATTAATAATAAATAGTTTAAAGTTATTTATTCAACGTTTCTCGATTTCTAATAAGAATGACGACTCTGTAAAATTTTATACTTTGAGAACCACTGACAATATTTTGAACTAGCCGACGCCCCGCGGTTTCACCCGCTTAGTCCCTATTCCCGTGAGAATGCGGGGATAAAATATAGCCTATGACACTCACAAATAATGTGGCTTTCTAGTGGTAAAAGAATTTTAAAATTGGTTTAGTGAATCCAGAAATAATTTCCAAGTACCACAAACTTTACTTTTAGTAATATTAGTATAGAAGTAAAGATTATTGACAGTGATTAAATATTTTTTTAATTTTGAGAGTTGAAACAAAGTATAAAATTAGCTAATAACTATGCAGCAAGTTTGCTCTTGGATTTTGTAAGATTTCGTCCTATAAATTACTAACCTATCTATTTATGAAGCTGTGATATCGACGAAGAGATTCAAATTTATGTCATTTTTTTTCAAACCGCTCAGTCTTATGACGTTTTGTTTTAAAATTGTTTAGGGGCCATAAAATTACCATAGACAAGACAGATCTGATATTGAGCTTTCTGTGAGCCTTCTTAAGGGAGAGAATATGGAGCTGAGGCTTACCACGTTGCTTGAATGTGGGTTGGCGTGATAATGAGCATGATGTATGAATGCTGCGTACCAAATAACACGTTGTACGCATGACTCAAATAGTAGGATGCGCCTTTATCTCGTTCCCTCATTCTTAACTTGAATTTTTAAGTACCCACAGTACTATAGTAGCTCTGGTAAGGAAAACAGAGGCTGGGAGATACATATAGATTATGATTTTAGTGCATAACAGCGATGATTTGTCTGCTACGACAAGTATAACCATAATTATATCATAATTAATCACATCCCAGTTTTAACTTATCCTTGAAAAATAAAGTATAAAGCCTTTTAATGAGCTTTTAAGGCTTTCAAGCTATAAAAATGTAATTTTCTCCTACAAACTATAGGACCAGATCTATACAAGATCGGTGAGTTTGTTTCCTCTGATTGTATACTTGTCCTAGGCTTCTTAATGAGACGCAGCGTCACTAGGGGATTAGCTGCGCTATGTCAGATCTCGTGGGTTTAAAGGAACGTGGAAGATTGAACGACTTTCTAATCTTCCTAAAACCTCTGTAAGCTAAGTGGATCTTAGCTTACAGAGGGGTTCTAGCTATTAGTAATCTGAGCAATACCGTCTTTGCCATAAGAGCACACAGAGTCCTTGCAAAGGACTGAAAATATCAATATCCTTCAAAATATTGACTTTAAGGATATACCTAATAGAAGAATTTGCTCAACAGAAATCCCCAAATCGTAACCAAAACACCAGCAGCATTCATTAATGACATATTATATCACACTGTATTTGATTACCTCTATATAATAAATGGTCATACTTAGTGAAAAAAGGTTAGTATAATTCGCTTTTTAATTTCCAAAAGGGCCCCTAATTTTTGTGCGCCCAAGAGCCCCAGCCTAGTTTAAGACGGCGGTGAATCTGAGGGGATTAATTCTGACACTAGAGATGCTGGTTGTAAACTACATCTGACTGACGTAAGAACTCGAGAGGCTCCTTGATTAGCATCATAAAGAAGGTACTTAAGAGTATTTAATTGATCATCTCTGTCTTGTCTATAACGTTGTCCCTATCTATCGTGCAACTGCATTGATGCGTTGGCCCGAGGTGGCTTACTCCGGTTTGAGGCGGTGCCACTGCACGATGGTCTGCCGTGGTTTGGTGATCATGTCTTGCCAGTGTTTCGTTTCCGTTGCTCCGGAACCGTTTTTACCTGTAATCATGAAATTGGAGAAGTTTTTAACAGGTGCCACCAGAAATCCTTGTGCATAATTAATGTGATTAGGGTTTAATTTTTTTTACTACTGTGATTAGAATTTAAAAATTTAGTAATGGTGGGTTTTATGATACCGGACACGGATCGAATGTAGATCTTCTCCCACGGTATTGTGAACGAGAATGGCATGTTGAATGTGTCTTGCATTGTACATCTTTAGGGCTTACAAATACGACTTACCGACTCAATGTATCATTTTCATATGCTCTTTTCCGAAACTTCGTCTCTACTCACCAGCCAAAAGTATTCTCAAAGTCAAAGTCCATGACTTGCACATCGAGCGAGCACTCGAGAATCTTCTGATGAATGAGATCGAATCATTGAACGTGTCGTACATTGCGCACTTACTTGTGCAGTTTATAGACTCGACTTACCAGCCATTTCTCCCATGGCACGTTGAATGACAATGTGTGATGAACGAGATCGAGTCATGGTACGTTTCGTTCATCGAGCACTTACTTGAACAAATTTGCAGACTCGACTTACCAGCCAAAAGTATTCTCCCGATGAGCTCGTTCCGCCCGATGTTGTCAAAGTCCATGACTTGCACATCGAGCGAGCACTCGCGTATCTTCTCCCACGACACGTTGAATGAGAACGAGTCGTTGATCGAGATACAGCCATTGAACGTGTCGTTCGTCGCTCACTTCATTGTACAATTGACAGACTCTACTTACCAGCCAAAAGTGTTCTCCCGATAACCTCGTTCCGCCCGATGTTGTCAAAGTCCATGACTTGCACATCGAGCGAGCACTCGCTTATCTTCTCCCACTTCACGTTGAATGAGAACGAGTCGTTGAACGAGAAGGAGCCATTGAACGTGTCGTTCGTCGCTCACTTCATTGTACAATTTACAGACTCGACTTACCAGCCAAAAGTATTCTCCCGATGAGCTCGTTCCGCCCGATGTTGTCAAAGTCCATGACTTGCACATCGAGCGAGCACTCGCGTATCTTCTCCCACGGCACGTTGAATGAGAACGAATCGTTGAAAACGGGGTTCAGTGTGCACTTGAAGACAGCCGTCTTGCGTTTCTCTATGCGTTTGTCGCCAAACTGGAGCCACACTTTTACGTATGGATCTGGAAATTAAATAATATTCGTTTGAAAACAAGAAATTAATCAATTGGTTGATTTGGAAGTTCGTGTTTTATTCGAGCTTTAGAAGTTTGTCGCTCGTTCGTTAATCTATGAAAGCGCTTGATTCCACGGTAACCTTTTTCATACGTCGAGAGTGTTACATGTATATACAACCTTAAATCTATTGTCTATATCTTGTCTATGTCAACAGTCTTAATGTCTTTGCTATTGATATTGTCTATGTCTCAACAACACAACAGAGAGGGGCTTTAAGGGTCTATATATTGCTCAATACAGGTTGTCTGTTCAATCTGATGTATAATCTAAATATATCACAATAATAGCCACTAGCGACTTTTTCTCTTCTCTGAGACGGTGTAACACCATATTGCTACTAACATTTTTAGAAGAAAGAAAAACTTAATGTTTTACCCAGGACATAAATCCACGACCATATCATTCAATATCACATAGGCTAACCAATAGACCAACAGGACAGTTACCATAGTCTTAGTAGGTCTGTACACAGCAGGTAGCCTACCCTAATAAAGGTTTTTTGAAAATGTAATGTAATAACGTATTTCTAATAGTAAGTTTTTTTTGAATGTAGCCATGATATACCATTTTGAAATCCTCTTGATGAGCCATTGAATTTTGTACCCATGACGCAATATTAAAAAAAAAAAAATCACTTCGAGTCTATAGCGTCTCACACTCGTCGTGTTGGTTTTTTTAACTTCACCTATCTAAGAACACTTGGATTATTAAGACAAATCTAACGATATCTTAATTACGTAAACCCGTTCAGCGGTTTAGAAGATTTGAAACAATACAAGTACAATTTGTTTACATACAAGATACGCGCAAAAAACATAACCCTTCTTGCAGTCGGGTAATAAAAAACAACCCCTTGAAATAGGTCCTACGAGTATACGTATAGTATATGTATAGCAAAGAGTAAACTATACGCGGAAAACACCAAAACAAAAATTATTTAAACTGTTTTGTACTCGACAACATTGAGGTTACCTTTTTAATTTCAGAAGAAAAACCGCGCTCTGTTGGCTTGATTAAATTTTATGAAAAACGGTTTAATTAATTTCGTTGCCTAATTTGGTGAAGTAAACTTTGCCGGTTAATTAAAAGAGGAAAAACTTTATTTCTATATTTTCAACAATTGCATTCTGGGTAACGAATTTAAAGCTAACTTTTAGAATGAGTGCGTGTGATAGCCAGCCTTTCCTCGTTTTCTATAAGCTAAAGGTTGAGCCGTGATAGCCCAATAGATATGACGTCTGCCTTCGATTCCAGATGGGTTCGAATCCAGTCCGGGGCATGCACTTCCAACTTTTCAGTTGTGTGCATTTTAATAAATTAAATATCACGTGTCTTAAATGGTGAAGGAAAAACATCGTGAGGAAACCTGCATACCAGAGAATTTTCTCTGCGTGTGTGAAGTCTGCCAGTCCGCATTAGACCAGCGTGGTGGACTTTTAGCCTAACCCCTCTCATTCTGAGTGGAGACTCGAGCTCAACAGTGAGCCGAATATGAGCCGGTTGATAATGATGATGAAGAAAGGTTTGGCATAGTAGAGGATTCCAATGCAAGATAACCTTCACCCATCTGGTAGCTAGATAAAAAGTTTTTTTCATCAAACTAGGGGACGCCAGCGACTTCGTCAGCGTGGAGTTCAGTTTTACATAAATTCCGCGGGAACCATGGATTTTTCCGGGATGAAAAGTAGCCTGTGTGTTAATCCAGAGTAAAGTCTATTTCAATTCCAAATTTCAGCCAAATCACTACAGTAGTAGCGGCGTTAAAGAGTAACAAACATCCAAACAAACATGCATACAGACTTTCACATTTATAATATTAGTAAGAAGTAAGACTAAATATGCCAATAAATATAATATTGCCAATGGTTTGCCTAAAAAAATCAGTCCAGAATATGATTAATAAACAATTTTTTTTTTAATTTAATTTGATTTGATATAAAATTCTTTTCTTCAAGTAAACAGATGGGTGAAGGTTATTTGTGATTCGGATATTAGACTATAAGTTCATGCTCCTACCACAGGTAAGTACCTATGTTAGCCAGTTATAGTGTGATCGTGGTGGCTTTGGGATGTAAGTAGGTAAGTAGGTAGTAATAAGTAATGTGCTTTAAGTTGAGCCTTCAAAACGTTTAAAGCACTTTTTTGAAACTTTCCTCGGCATTGTATGAGAAATTGTGTCTCTAATTGCAAACTTTTTGAAAAACACTTGAAAAATTCTCAATTAATGAACTTATAAGGGACATGTCATGATTTCTTATGATGTTCTGTAGAAAATATAAAAAAAAATTCGACGGTCATTCGATTGTACAATTTTTTCCTGTCAAAACGCGGAACCCTAAAATCATTTATACATATAAATTAAAAGTTATTTATTGCAGAGTCCGTCCTTGCTGAAACTTTATAGCTACGAGAAGAATTTAAATCCCTTACTTTTTACCCTTAACGATCATTAATTTTGAAAAATGTCAAATGATCCAGCAACCAAATGGGACTCAGTTAATTGGACTACATTTCCAGATAGAATCTTGATTTATAACGTTTGACTTAGGGTAGCCATTCCTCGAGGGAGTGATGGATACATTCCCAAAACTATAATAAGTAGGTACTACTGACTACTACTATAGAAAAAAAAAATAATGTGCTTGCTAAAGTAGTTGCTCCTATCGATAATAAAAAACCAGTTAAGTGATTCGCATACAGTGCGTTTCTCTTACGAACGACGAACGAAATTCCCACTTAATATAATATTATAAATGCGAAAGTAACTCTGTCTGTCTGTCTGTTACGCTTTTCCGCTTAAACCTTACAACCGATTTTGGCACATACAATTTTTAGACCATGAGAAAGGACATAAGCTACCTTTTATTGCAAAAAAAAGGCACGGTTGAAATAGAGGTTGAAAGTTTGTATGGGATTTCTTAATTTTAAAAGATAAAACCATGAAACTTTATATTTAAGCACTTGATAAGACATAATTAAACATTTGTTCTAGCGTTCTTGAAATTTCGACCTGTGAGGGGATGAAATAGGGGTTGAAAGTTTATATCGATTTTCACGCGGACGAAGTCGCGGGCATCCGCTAGTATTATATAATTTAAGAAACTTAAATCTAATATTAATTGAGAACAATACAGACACGGTCACCTTGAGAACTGCGAATCGTCGTATCCTGATAAAATTTAATTTTCCCATTTTAAATAATGAAACGCCTGTTAAAACTACAAATGCAATCACGTAACTGCAGAGAGGTGATAAGTGAAGTAAAACATAAAAAAAACAATAAAATTTTAAACTTGGCCAACCTAGAGCCCGTAGATGGATTCCGTTTTTCCCCGTTTTAAAAAAAATCTTAAAAGTAAAATTCAAAATTCATTTATTTCAGGGTTTTTGATGCTAGTAATCAAACAAAATATAAATTACAATAAAATAGTGAAATAAAATAAAATCTCTTGATAAAAATATATATTAAGCAAGTTTAATACATTTTCAATACTTTGTTTTCAATAATGAATTAAAATATTTTCAAAATTCTTTATCATAATCTAGTAAAAAAAGTAATGAATTTTATTACTTTAATTTCAAAAAATTACTTTAAAGTAAAAAATTCACAACTTTTTTACATTTTCATGTAACATAAATTTATTTAATTTTATGCTACAAAAAATATTTATATTAAAAAATGTATGTTTTTTTGTGGTAACTTTATAATTATAACAGTGCACAGTAAAACCAACTGTGGTTTATGTTGCACTATGGTTAAGCTTAATTTCAATATGTATTTTGCAGAATAATAAAGAAAAATCAAAGATCAAATAAAATTTGATACGTCAGAAATATCTTCGAAATAACATTAACCAAATACTTTTCAGGTTTCAGTTCATTTCGACGAGTTTTATTTGACATGATACATACAAGGAAAACCTAATAAATATTACGCGGCTTATTCTTTGATAATCCACTTTGAAGTCTCCCAGCCGTAATTGAATTGGATACACGAAACGGAATTATAAAGCCGTTAAATATTTTCACATTATACGATCTTCATAATTCTATTTATGTATTCAGTGTTCATGGTGTAGGGTTTTTTATTCATATAATTATTTAAATTTTACGCTTATTTGGATTTATGCTTGATTTTAAAATTTAAACAGATATAGACTTACGGCTGGCGTTCACAGATTCGCATCGTACTATTATAAAGCTGAAGAGTTTGTTTGTTTGATTGAACGCGCTAATCTCAGAAATTACTGGTCCGATTTGAAAAATTCTTTCAGTGTTAGATAGCCCATTTATCGAGGAAGGCTATAGGCTATATTTTATCCCCGTATACCTACGGGTACAGGAACCACGCGGGCGAAACAACGCGGCGTTAGGTAGTCGTATATGACAGACGCATCGCAGCAAACGTATTTTAGTATTCTTTGTATAGAAAGTCGTACAAGTGCGTCCACCAATCCACATCGTACGGATCGCATCGAATGGATTCTATACACCGTAAAATTAAAAATCTGTTAAATGCGATGCGTCCGATATGTACGATTCGGATCAGTGGACGCCTGCCATAAGGCTCATTATGGAACTAAAATGAGCGCAAAATTTAGTCATTATCTTAATGTTTTTTTTTTATTTTTTTATATGACCAATATTCCCTAGGAGTGGGTACGACAATAGACCAACGGGGTGAGGATCGTACCACCACCCCTCGGTGATGAGTCCGACCGCTCTTACCGTTGAGCTATTGAGGCTATAAATTGTATAACATACAAACTAAATATGAGGCAAATAAGAATTCGCTCGTCGTCCGAGAAATCCTCGATCATTCTCGAGAACTTCCGTAGCTACTACTAATAGTAGTTAGGGTGGTTTTAGCCACATCCCTTAGATTCTACAAATACCACTAAATCCGCGGTAAAGTCTCCAGAGGCCTCCACGGTAAATTAATATTATTGATCCGTCTACAAAAGGTAGCTAACTAACTACAATAGCTTTTCCAAATGTCAAAATATTGTTCTACTTTTTAACCCTCCACATAAACTTATGAGTATGAGTATCGGATATCGAATTACCTCTTTAGCACACTGGTTTACCTATGCAGCATCATGCATGGTGCATGGTGCATGCATGCATGGTGGGTCTAAGTTCCAAATCGCCTTCCTTAAGGCCTCGTATTTTTTTTTGATTCTTTACAAGTTAGCCCATAACTACAATCTCATCTAAGTAAGTAAGTGATGAAGCAATTTAAGAATTAAGAATATAATGAGCCTCAATAGCTCAACGGTAAGAGCGGTTGGACTCATCACCAAGGGGTGGTGGTTCAATCCTCGCCCCGTTGGTCTATTGTCGTACCCACTCCTAGTACAGTCTTTCCCGACTAGTTGGAGGGAAATGGGAATATATATACTATCCTACTAATATTATAAACGCGAAAGTTTGTATGGATGTTTGGATGTTTGTTACTCTTTAACGACGCTACTACTGAAGCGATTTGGCTGATATTTGGAATGGAAATAGATTTTACTCTGGATTGACACATAGGCTACTTTTTATCCCGGAAAAATCCATGGTTTCCCGAGATTTGCAAAAACTGATGATTTTGATGATATGAATGTTTGTTACTCTTTCACGCCTCGACTACTGAACCGAATTAGCTGAAATTTGGTATTAATATATCTTATAGCCTGGATTTTATCCCGGAAAATTCATGGTTCCCGAGGGATTTGTGAAAAACTAAATTCCACGCGGACAAAGTCGTCCGCTATTTGGTCATATATAAAAATATGGCAAATATTCTTTTTAAAAAAATTATAACATCGCAGGTAGGTATATCAGTGACTTTGGTTCGTTTCATTCGGTTAGCTCAGCGAGTCGCGAAGCTGAAGTGGCAATGGGCGGGCCACATAGTTCGAAGAGCCGATGGACGTTGGGGTCCCAAGGTGCTGGAATGGCGACCCCGCACCGGAAAGCGCAGTGTTGGGCGTCCCTCCACTAGGTGGACCGAGGATATCATGCGGGTTGCAGGGAGGAGCGCTGGATGCTGGCGGCTCGAGATCGTTGTGCTTGGAGGGCTATGCAAGAGGCCTATGTCCAGTAGTCTACGTCTGATAAGGTAAGGTAAGGTAGGTATATTGTATGAGTCGTTTACCTGATTTCCCATTGATATCCTTCGCCTTGAGGTTCCTCGCCTTCAGCAGCGCGAGCGTGAGCACGCTGTTGCTGGGGTGGTAGCACAGTGACGTCAGCAGTTCGCCGCACTTGTCCTTCGCAGGCGGCTTCAGCGCCTTCCAGAACGAAGGCTTCTCACTTAGGTCCACCTGAAAATGGGATATTTGAAAATTTTTCTAAAAAAAAGAATTTTTCACCGTTGGAAGAAGAAAAGCAGTGGCCACCCCTACGACTTTCTTTTTCGTTTGACTTGTCCATTGTAATTTTTTACTATTTTTATTATGCCCGCTGTAATATTTTTGTAACTCTGTGGTAAATTCTGTGGTAAAAATAAATAGATTACAATATACCGAAAAATAACACATTAAATTGTAATCAGTATGTTCAGTTCACAATATATCGACAGATTACAATATCGCGAGTGAGATTATAAACTAACGTATTTTACAATTTAACGGTAACATATATGTATATGTTTTTGTTATATGTATTAAAAATATGCTAATATTGTAGAAGTAACATTTTGTCTGCAAATATTACTATCGAGATATTGGGAAATGATTGCGGCGCTGTCATGAATCGTTCAAAAAAGCATACACGCAATTTATGAAGCAACGTTAAATTGTTAGACCTGTTCTTTCGAAGAAAATTACAGCGGATATCTTTGTTATTTGTGCGTTTGTCTTTGTTTTATAATATGTATAGAGCAAAAATAAAGGTTTACATCGAGTAATGCTATAAAAACCTGACTCGAGTCTTATATTCAACATTTATCTTCCATAACGCATAATGAAGGTCAATGCGTTAAATGTAATCATCAAAAGATTTACCTGACACAGCGGCAGAAAAACTTCACCGATCGAGTCATCTCGTGAGAAGCGATCGTAGTCAAACACGTGGAGATGTAACACCTGAAATAGGTACGTAAAAACATAAATGTTGTAACGGACGAAACAAAACACAGAAATATCAACGCATGAGCGTTTCGGGGCGTTGACTGTTACTGACACTTTTATCCTTATATGCGCGGCATCATCTTCACCTACCTCTTGGTTCCGTGTCTGCCTAAGCCGTTCCGTAACCAATAGCTGGCTTAGGCTACCGATTCGTACCTCCATATATCCAGCTAAGGGAACCAAACTCACTGCCTCGGATGCAGTCGGTATCAAATAATCATTTTGATATGAAATGATTTAAATCATCATCATCATCATATCAGCCGATGGACGTCCACTGCAGGACATAGGCCTTTTGTAGGGACTTCCAAACATCACGATACTGAGCCGCCTGCATCCAGCGAATCCCTGCGACTCGCTTGATGTCGTCAGTCCACCTGGTGGGGGGTCGACCAACACTGCGTTTACTAGTGTGGGGTCGCCATACCAGCACTTTGGGACCCCAGCGTCCATCGGCTCTTCGAAATTTGTGCCCCGCCCATTGCCACTTCAGCTTCGCAACTCGTTGGGCTATGTCGGTGACTTTGGTTCTTCTGCGGATCTCCTTATTTCTGATTCGATCACGCAGAGAAACTCCTAACATAGTTCGTTCCATCGCCCGCTGTGTGACTCTGAGCCTTCTTATGAGGCCCATAGTTAGCGACCAAGTCTCGGAACCATAGGTCATCACTGATTGAATGATTTAAATAGTGGTATTTAATTTTCAAGACTTAAGTCACTGACATAGAGCTGCGAAGCTATGGGCACATGTGATGCGCATATGGGTTTCAAGGTGTAGAAATTGCGACCCCGCACCAGAAAGCACAGTGTTGGTCGGTCCCCCCACTAGGTGGACCATGGACATCAAGCGAGTTGCAGGGAGCCGCTGGATTCTGGCGGCTCGAGACTGTTGTGTTTGGAAGTCCATGCAAGAGGCTTATCCTGTTTGCCTAGTAGTGGATTCCACGGGCTGTTAATGATGAATTTCCGCAACAACAATTCCGTTTAAGATTAATTATTGAGGTAAATATGTGACAGTGCTTTAAATTATTTAACCCTTTACCTTTCAAATGTTTAAACCACAGTACATAGTTATAAAACGCAACACTACCCTTTCAAGGCTACCAAAACGGACCAACAAATCGATTGACCTGCCCAATGATTTTGTGTGACGGCACTTACGTACAAAATGTCTGGCATTGTCTAAACATGCCATTAGCTATAATAAAAGAATATGATACCGTTGTGCGTCGAACAAAGGGAACCTGTCATATTGTGTGTAACAAAAACAAAAGGATTTCTTATATTACGCTTATAAATCCTTTGTTGTACAGTTTCGTGTAGCGAGGGACGCCTCCAGTGGACCCTTATTAGATTTTATGACACGTATTACCTATATATTTTGTTATATAGCTGGTTTTTGTCGCCAATTACATTTCCAACAAAGTATGGAATTCAAAAGCATACGTACAGACAATCTGTCATCATCATTATCAACCCATATTCGGCTCACTGCTGAACTCAATGAGAGGGGTTAGGCCAATAGTCCATCACGCTGGCCCAATGCGGATTGGCAGACTTAACACACGCAGAGAATTAAGAAAATTCTCTGGTATGCAGGTTTCCTCTCGATGTTTTTTTCTTCACCTTTAGAGACACGTGATATTATTTTTTTTAAATGCACACAAATGAAAAGTTGGAGGTGCATGCCCAAGCCCTCCGTAATTGGAGGCAGAGGTCATATCCACTGGGCTTTTACACATACAGTCTGTACATCCTACATATAATAAGTACCCGAAGATTTTTATCTTATTGCGTATTTGACGATTCCTTGAAGGAACTGGGGATTTGGGTGTGCGCAATACAAGTTTTACAAGAGTCGAGCGCGATTGCTAGAAGAACTTATGGTCGAATCGATGGGGTTCGAATGCTGGAACGAAATCCATTTTGGCCTGGGAATCGTGGTTGGACTACCTACATACATACGGATTAACTTATTTAGTTCGTGTTCATAGGTTTATTTTAAAGTAGCTGTTAATAATAATATCAATTTAAAGCCTAAAGCCTAAACCCCCATTCGCACGAAAGATTTTTAACGGACGTTAAAAAAGCGTTCAAATGCAACCAATACATTCCCAAGTTAATATTCACACAACAGCGTTTTTAAAACACGACGCTTTTTTATCAAGCAGTGCATTTTCAATTCTGGATGTTGGAAATAGACCTTCATTCAACTTTATACTACATGCTACGACCGCCTACGCTGGGTTTTAACGCATCGCTTTTTTAACTCTCGTGCGAATGAGGCCTTAGCGCTCATCAGGATTTCTTTCGAGTTTTTTTGTAAATAACTACTGACCTAAAATAAGGGCTATTTTGTCCTACTGTTGTAAGTCTGTTAACTGGGTGTATCCTACAATATGGTTGGTAACAGTTATTGGTTATGGGTAGACTACAAACATACCCGACTCTGCAGCTTCTGTATGGGGAAACCCTCAAAGTATAACGTCTCGTTCCACCGAGGGTTCAAGGTTCGACGCTTTATTTTAGTCTCGAGGCGATGCTTCTTGTCTGGCAGTAGCGTCACTCGAACGTAGGGGTCCGATGTCCCGCTGAGGTCCTTAGCTGGCAGTTCCTTGCCCTGTTGAAAACAATCATGAAAATAAATAAATACATAATAAATGTACTTAAACAATACACTTAGCCCCAAAATAAGCGTGTAGCCTGTGTTATGGGTATACTAAAAAAGCTGATATTATCAATTACTATAAACTAGATATATTTTGTTTTATTCTTTACAAGTTAGCCCTTGATAACAATCATCTTGTTATGATACAATCTAAGATGGAAACAGGCTAACTTGTTAGGAGGAGGATGAAAATCTACATTCCTTTCGGTTTCTACACGGCATAGTACCGGAACGCTAAATCGCTTGGTGGTACGTCTTTACCGGTAGTGTAGTAACTCGCCACGGCCGAAGCCTCCCACAAGCCAGACCTGGACTAATTAAGAAAACCTCAATCGGCCCAGCTGGGGATCGAACCCAGGACCTCCGTCTTGTAAATTCGCCACGGAGGCCGTCAATTACTTTTTTACGTTGAGGGTTAAAAAGCCTAGAAACCGATTGCAACGGGACGTACTGGCTCAAATGGTAATTTGTTTAGAATCGTTACTATACACGTAATCAAAAACAAACAAACCCATCAATATCGGTCCAGCTGTTCTGAAGTATAATGCATACATTTTAACAACAATTAATTATAAGGAAGATAGATTTATTTATAACTAGCGGACGCCCGCGACTTCATCCGTGTAGAATTCAGTTTTCACAAATTCCGCGGGCACCATGTCTTTTTCCGGGATGAAAAGATGCCTAGAGTAAAATCCATTTCCATTCCAAATTTAAGCCAAATCGCTACAATAACCGCAGTGCAAAGGAGAAACAAACATACACACTTACACACAAACTTTCGCCTTTATAATATTATTGTGATGAATGTTATACCGTGACCATTACCTACATTAGTGTGACATTGAAATACGTACGTAATGTATTTCATATCGTTAGATTTATCACCTCTTCATAGCCCGTGCAGACTTTGACGTCACAAATTACCACTCTTGTGTATTTGAATGTCACAGTGATTAATGACCGGCGTGCAGTGAAGGGTTGGGCAATATGTTATTTCTTGTTGACAGGGCTTTAGGCAGATTTCTTAGAGAGACAAGCTAGTTGAGAACCCACATAATCCTGCATGCTCGTATTTGTATTTGTTTGAGACTCGCAAACTGTGAGGGATAATCTACACTAGTCATGTTACACAATTTTGGTCTTTGAGAAGTGTCTCAGTCTACGTAGACATTTGTATAACTACCATTTATGTCTATTGGCCTGCCCCTGTAGCCGCGTGGCACGTCGATTCTCTGTCTACGATCGCAAACGCTTCGAAAACTAGAAAAATGTATGGGAATGACCGACATTGATCACGTGACCTGTCTATAGGTAATGTCATTCCCATATACTTTTCTAGTTTTCGAAGCGTTTGCGATCGTAGAAAGAGAATCGACTACAGATACTTTTGTAACAAAAACTCGCAGATTTAAAATCAAATAACGTTGGCAAATAACTTTTTTTGTGGTTCTAAATAATATAACACTAATAGTAACAAATAACTTCTTCTTCAGTTTGAAATAACTGCACCTTACTGTAGTATTGGCAATTTACAAGTCAAAATAGACAGCTGCAGACAGTAGTATTTGGAAAGCGAATTCTAAAGCGACAGAGTTATTTGGTGTCAACTGTACCTACATGGGCTCTTATTCGACGGTTCAGTTTACATCAAGTGTGAATGATCCCTTCTTCACTGGCTCTCGACGTGGCCGAGCAATTAGCACTTCACTCTTTTACTTGTTTATTGATATTTGATTATTATGTACTTATGTAGGTACTAACTTTACGAGTCTGTCATACTGTCATATGAGTCGTTAGCTCATAAATATTATTCTTTTATCTATTTCGCTCGCAGTCATTTGTTTTTATTGTAGTAGCAAATGGATTTTTATTCCAAATTTTAGCCAAATCGCCGCAAAATTGACAAAGTTTCATACAAACTTTCATCCCCTATTTTATCCCTTTGGGGGTAAAATTGATCAAAATCCTTTCTTAACGGATGCCTACGTCATATCATCTACTTGCATGCCAAATTTTAGCCCGATCCGTCCAGTGGTCTGGGCTGTAATAGATCACTATGTCAGTCAGTCACCTTTGAGTTTTATATATTTAGATAGTCGTAGCATTGCATTGGATGATGGAATCGACACGACATCAGAAACAAAGAAACTGCTGAAGTTTCTTTGTCTCTGATGTCGTGTCGTATGTCGTTAAGTGTAAATGTCTCGTAAAGTGTAAAAGTCGTGATATGACTCTTTATTATATCCCCATATTTGTTAATGATTTAGCGAGATATGTCGACGTTGTTCGCAAATATACCGTATTTTCTCTCGGCTCTATTTAATGTTTTTGTTGATCGACTTTTATTTGTTAAATCTATATTTTATTGCTTTCAACAGAGTAGACACAAATATATTGTATTTTCCTTTATCTACATTTAATGTTTTTGTTGGTTGAATTTTATTTACTAAGTCTATATTTTAGTTTTGCTGTCATAGTGTTTTAAAACGAAATAAAAGTGTAACCTATACAATTTTGTAAAGCGCTGCCCTATTAGTGCCCTGCGTTACATTAAGTCGTCGCAGCATCGACACTGGATGCGTTTTCCCTATTTATATGACATTAGCTGACGCCGCGTGGTCTTACCCGCGTGGTTCCCGTTACCCTAAGAAAACGGAGATAATATATAGCCTTTCTCGATAAATGGGCTATCTAACACTGAAATAATTTTTCAAATAGGACCAGTAGTTTTTGAGATTAGCGCGTTTAATCAATAAAACAAATAAATAAACAAACTTTTCAGCTTTATATATTAGTATAGAGTATATATACCACATTAAAGCGTTGCATCGGACGTGCGTTTCAAAGGACGACGCCGACGATCAGTGCTCATTTGTTTTATATGCATTGTTGAGTCTGATTGGGCACTGTATGTATTGTTTTGTATGTATTGAGAAGACTGACTGCGTTATCTTGTCCTCTGCACTCCTCTTGTCATTGCAACGCAGGTGTGGCATACAATTTGTTGATGACGCAACGCACGGATGGGGTATTGTTCTTATAAATAACTCTTAGACAATCCTACTATAATTTTATAAACGCGAAAGTTTGTATGGATGTTTGGATGTTTGTTACATTTTAACGCCACTACTGCTGAAGCGATTTGGCTAAAATTTGGAATGGAAATGGATTTTACTCTGGATTAACACAACACACACACTTTTTATTCCAAATAAATCCATGGTTTCCCGAGACTTGCGAAAACTGAAGATTTTAATGATACGAATGTTTGTTACTCTTTCACGCCTCGACTACGTAACCGAATTAGCTGAAATTTGGTATTGAGATATATTATAGCATGGATTAACACATAGGCTACTTTTTATCCCGGAAAAATCCATGGTTCCCGAGGGATTTGTGAAAAACTAAATTCCACGCGGACGAAGTCGCGGGCGTCCGCTAGTAATAATATATAGAACCTTACATATATTTAAGATAAAAAGCTTAGAACTTACTTGTATGATCCTCAAAATGAGTGTTGTGTTCTGGAAGTCGTACTCCAACGAGAAGTGTATCTGACCGACGTTCTCTGACGGCTCCGAGTTGTCGATGTACATGTCCACCAGAGATATCGACCGGTTCTGAAGGAACGCCATCTGTTAGCCAGAGCGGTGAACGATTTACTAGGCGCATTGTTGCAGCGCCTATTGTTACAGGCGATTGAAAATAGTATTAAAAAATTGATGACAAATATATCTTGAAAAGTTTGGCTCGGTTTGAAACTTGTAATTTGATTTTTCTTTTTCCGTGGAAAATTCGGAAAAGTAGTATCAAAACGCTCTTAAATAGAATAGCAACAATGACTAAGAATTCCAAGTCTATTCCATCTAGCGCATACCTTTCCAGTTTTTGTTTTACATTTTTCATTTCCGTGAAAAACTTCGGCGAACAAGGGCATAAAAATGCTCTTAAATAGAATAGTAACAATGACAAAAAATTCAAGTCAATCCTTCTAGTGTATCGAGGTTTTTTTCATATGGAATACGGAAGCTGATTTTTTTATATTGCCAATTGCCCATTGCGAACTTCCTACAATAGTTGCAATGATCTTATTTTTAGGGTTCTGAACGTTAGTGTTGTCGACAATTACTCAAAATTTCAAGTGCGTGTCTACTTACGAGCGTACCATGAAAAAATCGTACCAAAATGTCATTCAATGTCAAATTAAAAAATATTTTTTAAAACTTTTGAATTATTATTAACAACAAATAAGACCATTTTAAGAAATATTTGTCGCCAAATTTTGATTTGTCTAAATTTTATAAAAAGTGAAAAAGAAGTCATAACTTTCAAAGTATACTCGTAACATTCAAAAAATAAAAGTTTCCCTTTTTTTGGTAAAATATCTCAGTGACTACATGATAGATATACATTGTGAGAGTTTAAATATACTTTGATAGTTATATAATTTAAATCGTGGCCGTGGTTATTTTGAGCATTGGATAAAATTGGGTAATTATGATGCGAGATGTAGCAAAATGACACAAAACCTTAAATCACTTCTAAGTGAAGTAATTTTTCATAATTTAAAATATTAAATCTATACAAGTTACTCTATATCTTATAATTATAGTCTATTCTATCCAACATCAATCGAGATATATAAAGTTTGCATACTGGAAGTCGGTATTTAAAGATTTATTTACCGAAAACTTAGTATTTCTCAGAGTATTAACGTACCAAACGTATAAACTCGTAGAGACACATATTTTATAGTTTGTACGCTTTTTATTAATTGATGTTGAATATAATATATTTAAATTAAATAGCTGAAATACTAAAACGCAAAAACATTTTATAATCGTAATGGGAATGTTGGATATTGCCAATATATTATGTAGATATATGTGTTAAATACATTATAATGTACTCATACTAAGCGATTACGTATCTATGTAGGCATTTGGTTTATCCCTTAAAAATATAGGCCACATTTATGGTTCTAATGGTTCTTTTATTTGAATTTTGTAGTGAAATTATATAAATGTGTTCGCTTTACCCACAATGTCAATTATTAATGATCCTTGTATTTAGATGGACTGTAATACAAACAATTTAGGTAATATTAACGTTTGAGTAAGCTTTACGATTGCGTAATAATAATATGTACAAAAATAATTAAATATTTACAAAATATGTTGTATCTACGTACGAGTAGGTATAGGTATTGTTATTGTATGCATGCAACTATGACTAATAATATTTTTCTAGGTATAAAAATGTTATGGTACAAAATGGTTGTACTTCTCGCTTGGCAGTCTAAATACTTGTTTAGTGGAGCGTTACCATTATACTATTTACGTTTCATATATTTTTAAAGTCGATTTCAAAATTTAATTAGATCAAATATTTTTTTAAATTAATGTTTAATTTTCAAATTAAATTTTAAATAGGCTTTTGAAAAGCCAAGTCTTTTTCTTAGTGAGCACTAACAAATCCCGAATACCAAAAATCTGGAAAGCACAATGAAAATAGGTAATAAAAAAATCTCTGTTCTTGCTTTTTCAAACCTTTTTTTTTATTAAACAAGATTCGATACTAGATTAATATGAGAAGATGTCCAAATAATTTAAACATTTATAGTTTTAACATTAACAGATAAACTTAGAATGGAACTTATTAATTAATTGAATTTGCATGCAATGTGCTAATATTTTATTAATTAGAATAATAATAACCTATAAGAATTACAATAAGTATAATATTTTAGTAAAATCGATATCAAATATGTAGAGTTGTTTGAATTTTAGTTTCAACTTACTTATCGGATTAATTTGATAAAGTTTGAAGTTTTAGTAAAAGTTTACGTAGAGTGAAAATTAATTGGTGTTGAAACAAAGTACTACCTACTTTACTTTTAATTGCCATCCTAACTTACGTAGGGAAAGTTGATAGTGTCATCGAGTTCACATTAATTTAGTTTCTAACATGAAAATGAAAATTAATATCTATCTAGAATAATTACTGTACCTAAATTTTGCTTTCTATATAACTTGTATCATTAGTCTACACTTAACAATTCTGAACTAAATTTAGTTTGTTAATTAACTAAATAATAACGTTTGAGACATATTCCGTACAACACTTTGCAGTCTAGAACTTAATTTAGAAACTGTATGCGAATATATAACAATTAACGTAAGCTTTTTGCAGCCGACAAATGTAGCTATATTACGATTATTTATGTTTTGAAATATACATTCCCACTTTTTGTAGAGAAGTTTTTTTCAAATACATTGTATTATATGACTGACTAGAATAAGCCAATGGCCGGGGCAATAGTGAAGAATAATAAACCATTATAATTAAGCATGTTTGTAGTTGTAATTGAAAAAAAAAGCATTGGAAGTAATTTGAAAAGTAAAATCATGAAATCCTTTTGGTTGGATTTGTTTAACCGGATATTGTATTTAACTTTAATTCAAGAATTAACAACAAAAAGATTGAAAAACTTTCGCGCAAAACCTAAATATGCTCACCGTTTGCTCGCTAAAAAGATGAAAATTTTAAATTACACCTCGAATTGCGAATAAAATACAATTTAAGAGCTCATTTATATAGAACCGCTCGGACCGATTAGGGGTTTTAATAGCTACAATTTATGTCCATTTGCCTATAAAATTTCGGCCTTAATTTGAAATTTGGTGGCACAATCTCTTAAAGCTGATAATAATTATGACGCGAAATGTCTCTTTTATATATTCCGCGCTAACCTTTGACTGCAGATTATCTTTTTCTCTCCAGTTTTCAACGAGGGAAATTATTATAACCGACATTAAATAAACTAAAAAAAATAAAGAAATTATTATATTATTATTTGATCTGCAAGTTCCTACCTTATAAAATATAGATGTGCAAATGGGATTCGAAAAACTTGTTCACTATTTTATGTATATATTAATAAACTTGGTGTGGTATTAAGAAATATAATATGTTTCGTATGTTGGAAATATGGTCATAGTGCGTACAGATGTTGCAAAAATTTCACATAAAAACTTGTGCTATGTGCAATTTAAAAACGGAAAATCACTATGTAACCTAGATGCATGTTTAATAGTTTTTGGATAATGTATCTATAATAAAATTCTAAGACCATTGTATCTACCTATACTATTTATGCATAATTTTATGACAGGAAGTAACTTCGTGATCTGTGCTAGAATATAATCTAATTTTAAACTAAATCTATTTTTATTATGTAATCTTATTTAAGTTATCAATCATAATTGATAATTATGAAAAATACTTTCACTCCAGTTCTATCAAGGTGTTAATTGTGATAAAAATTCTTGGTTATGCTAGAAAAAGCATTTTTTTTTGCAATTTTCAAAACTGATAAAACTTTAAGCAAGCTCTAAAAATCTATGTAGCTTAAAATCATAAGCATTTCGTTGTGTCATTAAAAAATCGTCAAAGAAAATCAAAAAAGCTTCACTCTATATATTTTATTTTGTCATAGTTTTATCTATTTTTTCCATATACAACCTCTTCTACCTACCATTTTTGAAGAAGATAGCATGGAAAAAGAACCCACAGTTTAGAAACGTCGATATACTATACGAAGATAGAAAGCTGGAAAGGGATAGAATACGTCTACTATTTTTTTTCTTCTATACAATTTTCACTTTTCCAAAAACACTTATTTCTACGAACATTCGCGACGTACTAAATCTGAGTGCGTGCATGTTGCTTGTTACAATATTTGTTAACATTTAACGTCATTATTGGTCGATCGTGCTTTGACAATAATTCATAATCATTGCAAACCAGTATAAATATAATACTTATATAAATAAAGATATGTTATATCAATTATGTTTATGTCACCATTGAATTGTAAAATACGTTAGTTTATAATCTCACATTATAATCTGTCGATATATTGTGAACTGAACATACTGATTACAATCTAACGTGTTATTTTTCGGTATATTATAATCTATCGAAATTGCAATCTTATTGATTGCAGGTACTTTATCTTTTTATCAAAATCAGCTTTGAAATCATGTTAAATTCATTGATTCTAAAACTACAACGCCACAAACAAATACGCGGATACGATAAACTTATAACACCCCACTTGTAGAACAGTACTTAAAATGGCCGCCATGCATTCAGGCAACATTCTGCAAGCGTCTTTGACAGATATTATGAGGTCCCTGATTTTTTATTTTACCCTTGACGATAGTAACCATGGTTATTCAGGGATCTCACTCAACAAGCCCTAAGCACTCCCAACGATCCTCTAAATTCCAGATCTCAGTTGAGATACCATCAGAAGGGTATTTCCTCTCAGTTCTTTTAACCCTAGTGCTCTAGCAGAAGTTCTGCGCTCGCCTAAATCTACTGGTAAGCGTACAGGGCTCCCATTAAATACCTACAGCAAATATACGATCAGAAAAAATCTTTCACGTATATGATATTAATTGGATTAAGTCAGCAGTATTAAAAGTTCGTAACAATATTACTCGTAAGTTACTTCCAGAACAAATCTATCACACAATTATTTCTACATTATTACTTTCTTAGTAATTAATTACGTTATGGCGATAGACAATTGGAAGAATAAGGGTGCTCCTCCAATACGAAAGCGATGCGAGCGAACGGTAATAGTTACTATTAATATATTATGAAGCACGTTATATCACGTGAGTTTTAGCCGTGTTTACAAAATCTATAATAATATTATAAAGTCAAAGAGTTTGTTTGATTGAACGCGCTAATCTCAGGAACTACTGGTCCGATTTGAAAAATTCTTACAGTGTTAGATAGCCCATTTATAGGTTGTATATTATCCATCGGGAACCACACAACCACGCAAAGCTTCTTCGATAAATGGGCTATCTAACACTGAAAGAATTTTTCAAATCGGACCAGTAGTTCCTGAGATTAGCGCGTTCAATCAAATAAACAAACTCTTCAGCTGTATAATATTAGTATAGATGAAAAAAAATATCTCATAAATATATGATACATTAGAAATACGCGTATATTAAGCACTTTGGTGGAGAATGGCCTTAACAGCCTAACCCTCTACGTGACGATATCTTGTTAACAAATAACAGAGAGATCGTGTCGAATAAAAGTTGTCATTCCTTAACGTACTATCTTCATTAATGAAACCTTTTTGTACTCATCTAAGAATAATCATTATTTGTAACAAGCAATAATTGATTGGAGGCAGAATGTTACAACACGTTTGTAATTGAACATGTTGAGTTAAGATCTCCTGGGGATGCTTCGGTTACAAAGGAAAATTACGTTTCGTCGGGTTCAGGTGGCGTTGCCGCTTGGATTTTCCGACTTTTCCGTTACGGGTAAAATTAATATTTTTTTTTATATTGGCAAAAAAAAACTATTTTTTTATTTATAACGAAATTTCCCGCAACATATCAAAAGTTGTCGTAGTTGAACGAGAAAACATTACTATTATTAAATTTAAAAACATTCAATGTTGGTTTTACAAATAGCAATTTAGTTAAACCAAAATCCGATTTAGTCGAGATTTAAATATTTTTTAAAATATTTTTTTTAGATATTTAATTTTTATTGATTTGATTTAATTTTCCTTGACTTAAATTTATTTTTAATTAACTTATTTTTGTACAACCTATTTTATTACTATTCGTATTTAATATGTAATTTTTTTTTAAATTATTTACTTACATATCCAGAATTAAGCTTAAAAACATTAGTTATCTAAAATTGTGTAAACAGAAATGTATTGTACGCCTCCAACGGGTTCTTATTGGCAAAAAGCTTACCGGGATTTATTTTTTGTTTACGCCGCCTTAGGAACGTCCATAAAATGCCGTTTCCCTCATTTACCCGTTTATTGACGTCTACTGAATTATTTATTACAGGACTGAGCTCAAAATCAATCGCAGAATGTCTGCGGAGCATTGCTGAGAACTTTTTTGTTAGGGCACTCATTTGCTTTTAACTGTGGGGTCCATTGGACCATACATGAATGGTACCTCGTTAGGTCGTTCAAACAAATGAGAATTGGATCGAATAGCCAGTAAACTTTTATTATATTGTAGAGAGAAATCGATATTTCCTCTAGAAACGATTATTATTCATTAAACTATGTTTTCCATTTTATGATTTGGTAAATATGACCAATATTCCCCTACCCCTCCAAATAGTTAAAAACAGCGGTTTTAATTTAATTCCCGTGCCTGTGAGACTCACAAATAACGTAGCTTTAGCCTAACTTAAAGGATTTTCGAAATCGGTTCTGTATATACAAAGATTATCCTACAACCTCACTACGATTTATTTGCACAGTATTCTTGTTTATTTTACGGATATTTATTTAGTAAGAAGTTAATCCAATTTATCACAAATCTTATACCTTAACGAATCTTGTTGTACTCGTGGTTACCTTACTTACTTTTCTTTGATCAAATTACTTAATATTTATGAATCAAGAAAACATCTTAGATATTGTTTATTATGTAGGGTGATTAATCTAATATACAATTTGGGACTGATTGATTTGCGCAGAAGCATCATCTGATGGGGCCCGAGCGCAGAAGCAAAAGCTTGCATAATATCGAGTATGTATGGTTGAATGCAGTAGGCTCTTTAGTCTTTACCCTCAAAAGCGATTTGGTGTACCTATAATTTTTTTGTCTAACTGCCTCATTGGTCCCGTGGTTAGCTGGTTCAGCTACGGACAATGAGGTCCAGGGTTCGAATCCCGGGTCAGGCCAACAAAAAAAAACAATAAGTTATTGGCATTTTTCTTACAAGGAAAATCTTAATAGCAGCCTGGAGTTGGGAAGTTGGCGGTGTTAGTACACCCCCGTGTCTCGGAGAGCACGTAAAGCCGTCGGTCCTGCGGTATTATTATTTTTGTAAACAGTAGCAAATTTTTTTACATGTTTATACATTTATATTTATTATTTATATATCTATATTTATATATATACTCGTATACGTATGTATAAATATTGTAAATATACAATTTGTATTATTTGGTATATGTATCGTATTGTATATTATATATGTTGATATTTCTTAGTATTTTGTTACATAAGTATTTAACTATTTTCTTTTTTATGCGTTATTTTCTTTTATATATTACTTCTGTACACCCTAGCCTATATCTTTATAATTTTTATTATTAGTTTCTTCGTTAGGTTGCCTGGAAGAGATCGCTTTTTAGCGATAAGGTCGCCTATTGTGCATTTTTCTTTCTTTCCATTATTTTTCTGTATCGTATGTTTCTGTGTGGTGTACAATAAAGTATATTTTCATTTCATTTCATTTCATTTCATTTCATTTCATTTGTTCTCTACAATTTGGGATAAAACTAACATCATTGGAGCTCTAAAAACCGAATTAATCGCGAGAAAACTGATTTTTGTGACAATTAAATACCTACGACATAAGTATAGACACGAGATTTTATGAGACTTTTGAGAACTATTTACTTTCCTTATTTGACTGGGGTAGTATGTGACTCCTGTGCGTTGTAATCGCGTTCTTTTGAATATATCTGTGTGAAAACGGCCTGAACCTACAAAGTAATTATATATCACATCCTGTGTACATCTTCAATTGATTATTCAGAAATAATCAACAACAATATTTCAACAATGCGACGTTACCAAAACAACAATAAGGAGACTGAACAACAACATTGAAGAGGCGGTCTGCACTACGAATAGGCCATTGTGGTAACTCTTAGCGAAAGCGTCACGCTTAGTTAACGGGGTGAAGGGGAATATTTGCCAATTCCAAATGCTCAAAGGAGAACGCTTTATTAAGGGACTTGCTTTTGATGACGACAAAATAGTGTACACTGTACATTGCTTTGTAAATTAGTCTTCTTGTAACGTTGAAGGAGAATCTGCGATATATCTACCTTATTTTATGCTTGCTTAGGTATATATATACCTTTGGTAATAGGGATAATGACAGTTTTTTTTAAAATTGTATATCAATTAAGAGTATGCTAATAGTAAAGCAATTTTGTAAAAGTAACAGGGTATCTGCGATCATTACTTTCGGAGATACAGGGATTTAAAGGGTCAGATTTGAGACACTGCCACGGATCCCTGAAAAACGCCCCATACAAAATGGTACGAATTAATGACGTCGTAGGTACATAATGATCGTTTAGATTTGTGTGGGCGTTCAAACAAATACAACGTTTTATATACAACGTTCACAGTTTTTCTGTAGTGTATTTAGTATCAGCATTGCACCTGTGCGAAGCCAGGGCGGATCGCCAGTTATACATATAAACCTTTCTACTAAATCTATTTATTGTAAAAGACGCATCAAAATCCGTTGCGTAGTTTTAAAGATTTAAGCATACAAAGAAATAAAGGGATATAGGGACAGAGAAAGCGACTTTGTCTTATAATAATAATAATAATAATAACCTTTATTCAGACGTAGGTACATATTTTACAAATTTTTTTAATTAAAAGTGACACCAACAACTTTGTCTGTTTGCCAAACTTTGGCAAATCCCCCTCCATTTCCTTCCATTTGGGTCGGTTCAATGCCTTCCTTGTCCAAGACTTTGTCTTTTAATATGTAGTGATAATGAGGTGCCATTTAAACGTTCCGTTACTAATATTAAGGCATGTCTAACAAAATGTCAACGTTCTAAACCGAATGATTCACGCGAATAATAGAGACGTGGAATACAAAAAGACTAGATTAATGACGAGCCGCTGGAACTTTTAATGGAAGGCCGGTATTATTATGAGTTATTTAGGGCGTTTACAACAAAAACAGGGCAATTTCATTAATCACAAAGACCTACATTTTGACTGGAATTTATATTAATTTCGTTCTATTAGCTATAAAGGAAGCTAATTGTTTGTATTAAGTAGGTTTAAATAGTTGATAAAAAAGTGCAAGCTATTGAAAGTATCTAATGTTTTGCTACTTTCGGTATATTAAAATAAAATCATCTTATATAGTAAAGTCATGTCATATATCTGCAAATAAATAAATTGATTGATTGATTGATTGATACACGCCAGACAACGTTTTATCAATATACGTTCAACAATCTAATCTTGTGATAGAGTTTCCCTTTTTTGCCGCTGGGAAATGCTTTTGCAGCTAGCATTCTATGTGGGACTCGCTGACACCGGAAAACCCACTAAAACCCAACGGAGCAACCTGCGTCCTATTAGGATGCGAAAGGATTGCGAAAATCGGCACTCCTTACCCCGACGCGCTCGTCGTTGCTCTTAGTGGTGTTTACAAGGTACGCAAGACACGCTGACCCACTCCGCAAAAGCAGGGAGGGCTCCTTCCACCCATCCTTCTGTGAGTGGGTCAGCGCCAGGGTGATAAACTAATAATATTTCTAGATCAGCTGTGATATACGACTTCTCCTATATTTAATAGAAATAATAGGAATAAGGCAAAGAACAAGTGTGGCTGGTGGGAGGCTTCGGCCGTGGCTAGTAACCACCGTACCAACAAAGATGTACTGCAAAGCGATTAATTGTTCCGGTACGATGTCGTGTAGAAACCGAAAGGGATGTGGATTTTCATCTTCCTCCTATCAAGTTAACCCGCTTCCATCTTAGATTGCGTCATCACTTACCATCAGGTGAGATTGTAATCAAGGGCTAACTTGTAAAAAATAAAAAAAAGTGCGTTTTTATGCGTTGTCGATCAATAAAAATAAATTATGTTATTAGAATCAGATTGAACACGATTAAAGACATTTTATTTCACGTTTTAGTATTCTTTTATTGTAATTTGAATAAATGTGTTTCAATATAATTAAAAACGTGATTAAAGGCGAACCCTTATTCCTAAAGGTTGGTAGATACACATTTTTTTATTAACTTCATTAACAAGACAGACTTTTTTATTTATATTATCAATTATCACAATCATCTACGTATACTAATCGTTATGTAATTAATTATTTCAACTGTCGACAACAATAAATAACATCGCTCAGTGTAAGTATACTGCTAAATAATGCTTACGCAAACCTTCAGGATTATTAATGGTTCTAGTTAAATGTAGCTACCTCGCGGTGCTTAGTGCCTGTGTCAAACTTTGACATTAATTACTATAACTGTGGTACATATGTTTACTTTTTGCGTATACTCACTTGGAAACTATTAACTTTTTTTTATTAACGGGATTGAAAAAATAGTGTTTAAACGACCTCCTAAATGGGAAGATGAAAATTAATTACCTTCTTATATTCTTTTCTTAGTTTAGCATGAATTGGCAGGCTCCAAAACTTCCAGGCGTCATCTCAAAACAGATAGAAGTCATCAACGTATTGGATTCGTAGGTCTTTTTGTGACTGTGTTTGTCTGAAGAAATACTGGGGCGTAAACTATTTCTGCATTTTGATGGTTGAAGATGATATTACATGCATATAAAGCATAATATATTCCGTTCTGAACTCTAAGTTAACATATACGAGTACCTCAGACTGTCGGGTGCATATGAAGTACTGCGGCCATAACTATGTCTGTTGCATATGCATTTTGATGGGTATGATTGATGGTGATATTACAGGCATATAAAGCATAATATCCTTCGTTCTCTACTCTAAGTTACGCAAAAAGCATGTACCGGGTTCGCCCTCCCTCAAAAATTACCAAGAGGTTGAAAGGACCATGGGGGGTGGTGGGTTGTCTACTTTGAGTTAACATATACGAGTACCTCAGACTGTAGGGTGCATATGCATAGTAGGAACTGTACTTAGAACGCTCTGTGAGGAATTGTTCTATTATGACGCAATTACATGCGATTGTTTGCGTCTGTGCTAGATAACGAGATAGCTGCTGCTGCATAAATATCGTGAAAAAGGCGACCAGTAGCGGCCTATAATGCTCTTTCTTTCGTCCTATTGCAACGAAAGAGAGAGCGATAGTTAAGGCTTGGCACTATTGGTCGACAACAGTAATTTTTTTGTCTTCAAGAGATATGTGACTCGTTTGTTAGGCTTACAGGAGAGCTATCTGCTGTGCTTAATTCGACGACTTTTACACAATCGATAACTTATTATTTTTAAAGCTTTGATTGCCGTTACTTTTAAATAGTTTCTATTAGTGATAGGAACACTCCTATAACTTACAAGCTTAAAGACAGACAAAAAAGATTGTAAACGCTTATAATATGTTTTTGAATATCGTTAAGTATTGTAAAGTAACCATTAATTATTATTATTATTATTACATACTCGTACGTAAAGTATAGAAATATTTTGATAAAATCCGTAGGTAGGTAATATAATTTGCATCAGCTCCAAGTAATCTCATTTAATCCAAACTAGATTCGATCAGGTGCACGGCGTAATTGAGTTTCGGTGATAATAAAATAAGCTACAGTGTCGACCTAGCCCGACGACTATGAGGCTTAAAGCAAAAGTTTTTTTTTTCCAGCCAACATTTTACACATTGAAGACAAGAAGTCCGTCGAGTAAAAAAAACGCTCTATTCAGGCAATTCGTTGATCATGGTTAGTATGGAGTATTTGTCAATCACATTTTGATTTTTTAAAGTAAAAAACAATACCACAGACAATAGACACCATATCACATATCTATCTATATCATTTACACACTGTTGGAATATAGCAAAAATACACGTCTATGGTGTATTACAGTGGTAACCTGTGACAAAGTGTCTATTGTCTATGGATATTGTTTATTTTCGTCGGTTTATTTTACTGATTAATAAATGGTACAGTTGAGCAATGCTTAATGTATTTTTCTTTTACCTCCGGACTCCTTATACCAACACACAAACATAACTACAAAACGAGGTCACGAAAGGTAAATACCCCAAAGACTTGATATAACACGGTAGTTTGTATGTAGGTGACGAAACCCAACACTAACGTAATAAACTTTGGCCCACAAATAATACCACAAACATTTGCCCAAACCTATTTGAACATCTCATAATATTTACATAATTGCGAGCTTATTTCTCCTGGAACTTCAATTATTCTAATGGTCTGAGATCCGGTATTAGAAATATTTACTCTCATCTGTAGAGCCGTGATAGCCCAGTGGATATGACCTCTGCCTCCGATTCCGGAGGGTGTGGGTTCGAATCTGGTCCGGGGCATGCACCTCCAACTTTTCAGTTGTGTGTATTTTAAGAAATTAAATATCATGTGTTTCAATCGGTGAAGGAAAACATCGTGAGGAAACCAGAGAATTATCTTAATTATCTGCGTGTGTGAAGTCTGCCAATCCGCATTGGGCCAGCGTGGTGGACTATTTTCTCATTCTGAGAGGAGACTCGAGCTCAGCAGTGAGCCGAATATGGGTTGATGACTCTCATCTGTTATTTATAAATTATACTCGTAGATAATTTGCACAGTGACACATTGCAAAAAAAAAATTGTCTACTTAAATTTCAGCCAGACACATTTTTATACAAAAGCTAGTAAACCATGAACAAGATCCAAGGAAACTTAATACAGTTAAGTATAAAATATGCTTCCGTTTGGCATATTAGACCATTAAATAACTGACGAGGGTATATAAATAACATTACTCTACTGTTTATATCAGACAGTGTATGAGTACGTTTTTTTATTTTATCAATCAGAGAAGTAGATTAAATAAATAAAATAATACATTAATTTGTTTTAATACTATCCAGTCGCAAGTTAACTAGGCAACCAATTGCAATATTTTCTATCATTTTATTTGTTATCCCAAATAAATAGCAGATGAGGGTGTAGTATTCTTATGCCGGGTCTTGTACTATAACGCAAACTGGAATGATATTAGATTATTCATTTCTGTGTGCAGGCTCTATGTAGTCTACACAAGTTATAATGTTTGTTAGTTGCTTATTATAGACTGAGAGTCTGCTATAGACAGACTTACCTCATTATAGGAAGGTTGAAAGTCTGTCAATCTGCTCCTACCTCGGTAAGGTAGCCAATTATGGAGTTTGGACCGTGGTTGCTTTTGATGGTAGCACATTTAAAAGCTCCAGATTCTCAATAGTCCAAGCATAAAACGTATTTGTTTTTTATTTTCTACGGGATATCATGAGAAATCATGTTAAATTTCATGACAACCCTTAAAGTTTTATTTTTGGCGGTGTTTTTCGAAAAGTTGCCACGAAGCTAAATGTCTAGCGACTGATTACATGACGGCTAATATATTGCAAAAGAAAATATTTAAAAAATACACTTTGTACATGGACGGTTGTGGTAGTTTTGGAAAGGTGTTATTTAATTTAGATACCTGCGATTTTCAAAGCTAACAAAGTCCTACCTTCATTGTTGTCTACCGTAGATTTACTGAGGTAGAATAGAATAGCTAGTATAGGCTGACATACTTTTCATCATCAGGTGCCCTCTTCAAACAGAAGTTTGGCGATCAGACGGAAAAAACTTTCCCGATCTCTTGAAATATTCATCAGCTCTCTTACTGTTTTTTTTTTATTCTTTTACAAGTTAGCCCTTGACTACAATCTCACCTGATGGTAAGTGATGATGCAATCTAAGATGGAAGCGGCTAACTTTTTAGGAGGAGGATGAAATCCACACCCCTTTCGGTTTCTACACGGCATCGTACCGGAACGCTAAATCGATTGGCGGTACGTCTATGCCGGTAGGGTGGTAACTAGCCACGGCGGAAGCCTCCCACCAGCCAGACCTAGACCAATTAAGAAAATCTCAATCGGCCCAGCCGGGGATCGAACCCAGGACCTCCGTCTTGTAAATCCATCGCGCATACCACTGCGCCACGGAGGCCGTCAACTGTTTAAACTTTAAGCCTTATAGCCTTTTAGACTTTAGTCTTCTTGTCTTAGACTTTTAGTTATTAGCCTTTATATTATTAAACTTTTAGCCTTCATAAAGTGAGGCATGTCTGGCATTCGCAAGTTCAGTCCTTAGCTCATTACAGAATGTGCATGACGAATGAGGGTGCCAGTTGTTACATAAACTAAACGTGCTTAGAATACACACAGGTATACTTTGCGTACGTCATTTCAAGCCTCAAAAACTGTTATTAGCTCCATGGTTATAAAGGCGGATGCAAATCCAAGATGTCTAGGGTTCGATCTCCGTCTGTTGAAGTTTATAACTACGTCCACGGGATATTCTAATCATAATACGAGATATATTTTTCTGTTATGGATAATGTTAACCAAGAAAATATTTCTAATTTTCTGAATGTTTAAAAGTTCATTAAATGCAGTAGCGTCCTAGGGGGTTTGGGGAAACGCTGGAACTCTGCAAAAGTTAACCCCTTGGGTTACTAGAGCGTAGGAAACAAAACCTCACTCTAAGAGCATCTCCAGCCAGACCTTGGTTTGAATGGAAAAATATACTGTAATAATTATAATAATAGGAAAAGAAATTAGATTTGCCACGGACAATGATACCTACCACCAGATTAGACCCAATTTAGAAAAGATAAAATCCCAATTTGACCCGAGACGAGAATTGAATCTAGGATCTCTTTAGCAGCATTACCAACTGCGCTAGAAAGTTAATACAAATCGAGTTCGATCATTCATGAGAACCAGAACTGCTTTGACAGAATAAAAGAAAGAAAGAATGTTTATTTTGAAATTGTGCCACACACCACAATTCCTAAGCACTGTTGTAGTGTTTGATGCCTCAACAACCTGAGCAAGGCAAGACCAAACTCAAGTAGTAGAAGCACCAAACACCACACGGTGATGGTTGGCATAACCTTGAAAAAGGCAGCTCAGCATTGTGTTGCATGAACCAAGCAAATGCTGGAGCATATAGCGCTAATTTTCAGCTGTTAACCTGATCCACGGATCTACATAGCCACGCAGTGAAATTCATCATTATCAACCCATATTCGGCTCACTGCTGAGCTCAAATCTCCTCTCAGAATAAGAGGGGCTAGGCCATTAGTCCACCAAGCTGGCCCAATGCGGATTGTCAGACTTAACACACGCAGAGAATTAAGAAAATTCTCCGGTGTGCAGGTTTCTTCACGATGTTTTCCTTCACCGATTGAGATACGAGATATTTAATTTCTTAAAATGCACACAACTGAAAAGTTGGTGGTGCATGCCCCGGACCGGATTTGAATCGGTGGCGGAGGTCATATGCACTGGGTTATCACGGCTCCCATTTCGCAGCAAAATTATTATTATATAATTAAAAACAAAACTTATACAGGTAATTGTAGATCAACGGGTATAATAAATTGAATGGTGGCACTTTACAGAACTTCATTATTTCCATGAAGCGAAATGGTTGAGTTCATTCTCGTCCATGAATAATTCATCAAGCTCTTAACGTGACTGGGGTTTATTCAATAGTTTTTTAACCGATAGATGAAGCAGGTTGGCATTTTATGTCATTGAGGTAACTTTACTTTGATTTTGCCCTCAATCATAAGCAAAGCATTTTGTTTTCCGTAGACAAAATATTTATCAGATTATAACAGTTTCATTGTTTAACCACAAAAAACATATGTATAAGTTTAACTTATGAAGTTATTATCATGAAGGTGTTAGGGAAAAGATGAAATTTTGGAAAGATAATATTTCGTAAGAAATATAAATTATGAAAACAGTATTATTGACTGACAGTAAGAAATAGTGAATTGTTTTTATGCATAAAGAAAAAAAAATAATAAGGGCACAGAGGATTATGACTGAATGATGAGTAAGAAAAGGGATTTCTAACCTAATAGGTATTTAAGATACGTTTACACTGCACCTTGATGAATGAGTCAATCAGGACTCAAGAATGCTTCGTTTAACTGTTTCTAACTTTTTGCGTAGACACTTCTGGTCGCCCGGATAAAATTTATTTCTACAATATTTCTGAAATAAATATTTAATTCCAGGTCATAATCTATCTCTATCCCAAATTCCAGCGAAAATAATTCAGTAGTTGCTGCGTGATGAAGTAATAAACGTACACACATTTACACACAAACTTTCGCCTTTTTAATTTGAAAGTTGGCTTTAGATTTAAAATAAGTTTTAACACATTATACCTAAATCAATATTAACGGCCCAATAATACGATTTGTTACCAGCAAGTATCGGCAAATAAACAGCGATACGATACAATAAAACAGCGTGAAATCCTCGTTAAACTTTTATTATTTTGTGATTTATGAGCTTCCCATACTTACTTCCAGATAATATTTCACTATAAGGCTAGGTTCACATGGCGTTGTATATATACATATTTTTTTACAGAATACGTAATGACAAATGCAAAGTGGCATATACGTAATACAAAGACGCACATACATACGAACAATACAGGCGAACAACGCACACATCGTTAATAATACAAAAAATGTTAAAGCTCAGAACTCATCTTATAACCGTAGCGGGGACACGGCGGCGGCGTGGCTACGGATCGTACGTAGCGCCGTAGTTTATAAATGTGCGGTGAAGTTGAAGAGTTCCTACAAAGAATACTGCCGCTCTGTGGCAATCCGATAGATGTGTTTTGAGCTATAGACGCATACTCACCAGATATGTCAAGCAATCCGAAACCACCCATGGTATAAACATCTACTTTTTGTGAAAACTGTGAACCTACAGTGTCAACACCCGGCCGATCTACACTAATATTGTAAAGAGGAGAATTTTGTATTTTAGTACATAACGAATTAACTCAAAATCTACTAGACCTATTTAAAAAATGCTTTCACCTTTAGAAAGCTACATTATAAAGAAGTAACATAGGCTATATTTTATCCCGATATTTCCGCGGGAATGGGAGCTACGCGGGTAAAACTGCGAGGTTCTGCTAGTCTTACGAATGAAAGCCTACCGCGTGAAAATACAGCTGTGTGTATGTATTAAATCGAATACCGCAAAATAAAGTGCAGGACGTTGCAGTATGAACGTAGCCTAAGTTATTGCAGTTGTTCCAACATTGAATTGCAACAAATTATATGCAGAAAGAGCAGGTTTAACTACAAAAACAACTTTGCTTTATGGACTTGTTTGTTGTAAGTCCATTTCCCGATTCTAGTTTAGTATTAAAATATCTGATTCGCAAGGAACACTAGAAAGTTTCATTGTAATGTTTTCTTTATAGAATTTTGGATTCAGATGCAAACTTATGGTATTAAATTTTAGTACATTACAAAATATAAACAGCAATAAAGTTTTTGTCATCAGAATTCTAAAGCAGATACTACTAGCTGACATCCGGGATTACGTGGATTACAGTTTATCGCAAATATCGCGGAAACCATTGATTTTTCCGGAGTAAAAGTAGCTTATATGTTACTCAATAACCTCCTCTATCTTCAAATGGAAGTCCCATTAAAATCGATCTCACCTTTCCAGAGACATAAAGTTGCTTGTGATTAAATATAGTGTGAATAACTTTACTAAGCACTTGAGGAAACATAATTATTCTTAAATCACAGACAGAGAGGCTTCAATTTATTGACTACTCTATTCTGATAAAATTAAAACACTACCTATGCAGGGGGATTGGTGAAAATCAGATACAAAATAAATACCATCACCATAATTATTAAAGCTTATTTTGACAGCCCACTAGATAACCAGGCCTTTCTAATTATGAGAAGGAATATGGAGTTTTCACCTACCATGCTACTTCAATGTTGGTAGGTGGGCTTAGGGTGTTAAAGTGTGATTCTGTAATGATCACTATCATGAGACGAATAACTTAGCATTCCATGGATTCGCCGTGCAGGTGCCGGGTCCATCGCGTGGTAGAGAGAAAAACACCAAGCAAAGTCCACGACTTGTGACTACTGGATGTAGGGTTAAGGAATTCCTTGACAATCGATCAACATTCCCCTTCTCTGCTCGTGTTGTTCTTCCTGCCTATCCAAATTTGGTAAGATCCTATCAGAGCAAGGAGCTTTATTACATGACCAGGACCTTACTGTTCGAAGAAGGGTGGTGTAACACCTCCAATTTATAAACTACGGACAGAAAATAATTGTAATTGACAATGTTTTGAAAAAAAAATGCAAGATCAACATAGAACCAGTAAATACTCAATACACTAATTAAATAACACCATCTGGTGATAGAAGATCTCTATCTAAGTAAGCCTCTCCATTACTGAAGGTCGACGATCAGCTTTCTTAGATTTTCATTGTCCATGGTTTTGCGGATACGTTCTTTTACTGCCTTTATATCAGTACACTACCTTATGTTTCGTAGCCAGGATTCCTTCCTTCTTTATTCCTATTCCTCTTTTGCCTTCATTCTTGCCCATCATAATGGTTTGAAGCAAACGTGTTAAAAGGAGTTAAAAGATATACTACGTTTCGCCGACTATTTATAAAGTTTAACGTCTTAGTAAGTTAACCGATGGAATAACAACAGTTAATTAAATACTTGACCACTTTGTTTAACTAACACTTCCCATTCAGCCTTATATTAATGTCACCAAGTTGTTATTTAAAGTTCATCGCTTCTACTCGTAACTTTGGCGAAAGCAAAGATAATATTTGCATCTCACGTCGTGTTGACTCACTTAATCTTAGCTTGTTTTGTACAAGTTTAATGGAAATAGATTTCAGAGTGGTAATTTTGAGGGCGCCCGTTTAATAGCTGATCTTTCAACAGATAGACATTGATTAAATTATAAAGTTCTGAGGGGTTTTGAAATAATATTCACAGTTGATCTTCAATACTATATATATATATATATATCACACTTCAATCGCAATCACTTGGCACTTGTTGCCAATGCCGATGTTCGATAGCAAATGAACGAATGCCCCGCAAATAAGGAACCGATAGCTTTTATACCTTGTATCATGACAATATCTCAATTTATTATTTACAAATGTCAAGGTGTATTTCCTGTCATGATACGTCAATGTACTAGACCAATATTTAAAATTGCTAACAAAATATACTTGCACAATATGTTCAGACTTTGTGATTGAATTGAATGCTGTGGAAACACATCCATGTGTAACGTCACACTTTGTGACCGACAACGTAACGCACATTCGCAGTAGGCTCAGTGACATGAGATGAGCTACAGGCAGCTGGTCATGTTGCACGACATCCGCAGAGCTACGTGAGTAATAGATTCTCAACATCGCAGTCCCTGGAGATAAACCAAGAAATCAAAAAGCGCTGGTTTGCTAGCGCAGACATTCATCATCTCCTTACCCTTATCCCACTTAAGTGGGGTCGGAAAAATATGTCAATCTTTTCCATTCGTTTCTATTACTCGTCAACTCATCATCCACTCCTTTTACACACATGTCCTCTTTCACACAATCCAACCATCTATTCTTTGGCCTTCCTCTCCTCTTATGACCTTCCACTTGCACATTCAACATTTTTCTAGTAATATGACTTTCCTCTCTACGCATTACATGTCCATACCAAGCTAACCTTCTACTCCTCAATTTTTCTGTCACTGGCGTCACCTTCAGACTTCCTCTTATATACTCATTCCTTATTTTATTTATTCTTGTCACACCACACATCCATCTCAACATACGCATTTCGTTCACATGCATAGCGCAGACATTACAGCCAATAAAATCAAGAAGTCGAATGGCTAAGATTAGGACAAAGTGGGCGAGTCAGTGCCGAAAACCGGACCCCACCTATTGTGGGACCGCGCTAAGATGAAGAAGTGGAGATTGAGAGCTTGTGATATACACACCATCGTAGGCTTTTTCATGTTGATCTTGACTAAAATCACGCCTCATGGAAAGCAATGATGAGGTCTAAGATGAAACGCAATTGCCTAGAAGATGCCCATTTACCCTTACCTTAAAGGTGCTTTTGTCAGGAAACACATTCCACATTTTAGCAGTTCATAATAAAAACGTTACTGCAAAACTTTACTAACTCTCTCGTTGGTTGATAAGCTTCAGTAGCTCTGGATCGTATAAAGTTCTAGGTGTTGAGCTTTTCTTTTTTCCAGGAATTTCTCAGTAGTAGAATAGAGTTGGGACGTTGGTTATCATCGCTATAACTTAAAGAGCACGTTAATAAGCCTTCATCGTTAGACCATTTTAGACTGATAATGTAAAGACGCATAACTCTTAATAGCTAGATCAATACTCGTACATAATGAATTAATAATGAAGCAAGAAATAAATTCATTAGTTCAGCTCTTTACCTCATGTAGGTGTGTGCTTGACATCGTTTTCCGACTTACTAAATGTATGGATTCTCCGAAATAAGTTATTGATATTCAGATTTGAATGATCTTTCTGACGTAGCTGTGTACTCGCATGTGTTAGTGTATGTGTTACTTTAACACTGTTAGGTCCAGAGATTGATTCGGAAACAAAATGGGTTAGTCTGTTTGGTATATGTAACTTACGTAAATAATAGTAATTGGAGTATACTAGACTAGTTCTGAACTATATCAGGGAAAGTTAACTGAAAACCCCGCATAGGAAAGCGCAGTATTGGTAGCCCTCCACTAGGTGGACTAATGTTGTTAAACGGGTAACAGAGAGCCGCTTGATGCTAGCGGTGACAACGTGGTTTGAAAGTTCTTACAACAAGCCTATGTCCAGCAGTGGACGTCCGATAGCTGATAATGACGTTGATGACGAATGATGACTGTGTGTAGGGTTGCCAGATCTCCGAAATTTAAAGCCGGACAGTCCAGTCGGTTTGGCCTGACATTTGGATAAAAAGGCCGGACAGCCTTCATTACTTGATTTTGTGTACATTAGTGCTAATAGGTATCGGTACCAACCCATATTCGGCTCACTGCAGAGCTCGAGTTTCCTCTCAGAGTAAGAGGGGTTAGGCCAATAGTCCACCACGCTGGCCCAATGTGGATTGGTGGACTTTACATATGCAGAGAATTAAGAAAATTCTCTGGTATGCAGATTTCCTCACGATGTTTTCCTTCACCGTTTGAGACACGGTGATATTTTAATTTCTCAAAATGCACACAACGGAAAAGTTGGAGGTGCGTGCCCCGGACCGGATTCGAACCCACACCCTCCGGAATCGATAATCTAATTTATGTAAAGTCAAGCATTTTTTTATGTATGAATTAATTCATATTATTATCGTAAATTTTGTTCAAACACACACTCGTTGGTCGCTCGTTTGCTAAATGTAAAGCCTAACAAAAGCCGGACAAGCCGGACACCATTTAATTTGGCCGGACACGGAATAAAAAACCTATGTCCGGCTTTATCCGGACATCTGGCAACACAAACCATGTGTCAAGAAAAACAAAAACAGTCAAGAAGATAAGAGCAAGTGGACGATATGTTTCTATGAGTAGGTATTTTATTACGTTGGTATCATACATAAATTTCCTTTCCGTGTTTTACGACTAGGATATACATTTCCGTTCAACGATTTTATTATTTGAACAGATAAATGACAAACGGTGATAGCAGACCTTATTTTTGGGAAACCATTTATATTTTTATACTCTACATTTTGCTCTTGATATAGTTTGTATGAATTTAGGAGCATGCTCTATCTCTCTTTATTTACCCGACTACCAAGAAGGATTATGTTTTTCGCGCGTATCTTGTTTATATGTTACCTAATTTGTCTTTCTATATTGTCTGAATAAATATTTTCTTTTAGTAAATTTTTAACTTCCTATCTTAGTGCTAAATATCTTATTATAATATGAGTTAGCAATTATAATTAGGATAATGAGCGTCAATTCGCCAACAAACTGTTTATGTTGGCGAGAAAATAGCATATGGTAATAATTGTTAAATCATTTCAGAAATAATAATAAATGACGGACTGAATTTGCTCAGACAAATTATAGAAGGACCTGTATCGCACTCATAGTCACGAACAATATTGTCTGTCATTTTCTGAGGAAAACGAGCTTAAATTTGGTATATATCTTATACTAAACTAAGTTTTTGCCCGTTTTTTACACAATTCAATTACACAAAAAGGTATTTTTACGGAGCTCTTTAACCGACGAACACGATTACAACTATTTAACATCGATTCTATAGAGACAGTTTTTATAATCGCATTAGATCGTTGATCATATACTTTGACAGAAAAGTAATGTCTAGCGAGGCAGGTCCTATACAATAATTGGTCTGAGTGAATTTGATATCGCCATTCAACTTATTGCATGGCACTTCTACCACTCTTAAATGGTAGAGGTATTTCGAGCTTAGACCCACAATTCCGTTCAAATGCGGGTCGTTGGGATTACGACGTTAATAATAATTTGAGGGTTTTGTTTATGCAACTATGGGCGAAGTTATAAAGACGAGACGAATTTCGGACGAAAAGATGTCGCGAAGTTTACCGAATGCAGCCCAGCCTATACGACTCTCTATAGACAGTTTTTATTATCGCATTAGATCGTTGATCATATACTTTGACAGAAAAGTCACGTCTAGCGAGGCAGGTCCATACAATAATCAGTCTGAAGTTAAACCATAACATAAAAGTTAATCGACCATAATAATTTTAACCTAATTCCGATTAATTGCGATTACTTTACCGCACCTGAATACCTTATTTCGGTAGGATAAAAAAACGCATAAAAAGCCCTTTACGATACCTAATAAATGGATCGGGGGTTTCAAACAAAATTGGTTCTTATTTACAACTACATAGAGTAAGTTTTGCTGTAACAAACAAACACGTACTAAATACTGAATACAAGCGTATAATGTTTTCCTACTCTAACGAATTCTCTAATTAGCTTTATCTAGAGTTACAATAAAACGAAACAAGGAAATTTGTACGCAAAGTTCCTGAATTTTTATTGAGTCGTTATCTTAATTACTTTTTTTTTTTGTAAAACAATAATTTGCATTTAAACGAGTCCCATCTAACTCAAAAAAAATAATTATCTATCCTTCTAATAAATTAATGGACGCCACGCGGTTTCACGCGTAATTCGCATTTCCGAAGGATGATAGGGAAAATGGGAAAACTACTAAACCAATTAGGTTGTAGTTTTAGAATACTTTCTAAAACTACAACCTAATCGGTTTAGTAGTTGCGGCGTGAAGGAGAAACAAACATACACGCAAACACACACACACACACATATACACACACACACACACAAAACTATGAACTTTATGATATTCATCATCATCATCATCATTATTATCAACCCATATTCTGCTCACAGCTGATCATGGGTCTCTTCTAAGAATGAGAGGGATTAGGCCAGTAGTCCACCTCGCTTTCCCAATTCCGATTGGCAGTCTACGTGTGTGAAGTTTTCACACAGGTAGATAATTAAGAAAATTCTCAGGTATGCAGGTCCCTCACGATGTTTTTCCTTCACCGTTTGAGACACGAGCTATTTAATTTCTTAAAATGCACATAACGCATAAAGGTTTTCAATAATGTTTAACGTTACGCGCGTTAAGCGCTTAATAATTTTAGCAAAGTTAAGTTTGGTTGCTTTTGAGAGAAGGGAAAAGAAATGTCTGTAATATTACATGTCTGTAATATTATTGTGTAAACTATTGTAAGATATCCTTATATATCCGCCGTCCGAATAAAAGGTTTATTTATTTTATTTAAGTTTGGTTGCGTGTTAAGAACAGAAAATAGTCACTAATCGATAATACTTGGTCAATGAACTTATCTTAAATCATAAAGTATAGCTATGGTGGCAGCGGGTGACCGTAATAATGATTTACGTTCAGCCCATTGGTTAGGGGAAAATATAAAGGCTACTCACCGTTTTGTAGGATACCTACCGCAGGGTTCCCTACGCAATGAAAACGGTTTACGGAAAGAAATATTTATAAAATAGGAACAGTTTTCATCGTGGGACTAAACTGTCTACGCCTCATTCGCATACTAGAGTTGAAAAAGCGATGCGTTAGGCCTTATTCGCACGCGAGTTTTTGTAACGCACGTTGGGCCAGCGTGGTGGACTACTATCCAAGCCCTTCTCATTCTGAGAGAAGACTGGTGCTCAGCAGTAAGTCGAATATGGGTTGATAATAATGATAATTGGTCCAAACTCAATTAGTTATTACATAATGTAGGAGTATAGAATGACAAACTTTTAGACTTCATAAAAGGAGCAATGTCTAGCTATTGCAGGCTCTCGTCATAAAAGATCGTCGTTACCAGGTGATAATGATAGAAAGTAGACCGACAGCTTAATGTGCTCTCTAACCAGTGGCGTAGCGTACGTTTATCAAACTTGGCCCTGTATCAAAATTGGCCCTGTATCAAAATTGGCCCTGTATCAAAGTTGGCCCTGTATTAAAATTGGCCCTGTATCAAAATTGGCCCTGTATTAAAATTGGCCCTGTATCAAAATTAGTTGTGGGGCCCAAATGAAGCGTTTCTCACATAAGAAACAACTGCACTGAGAAATGTTACAAAAAATTAAAAAGAAGAAAAATAAATGCAGTATTTTATATCCTAACCTAGAACCCCGTGATCCAAAGCAATTTGCTAACCAATGGACCAACATGGCTATTTCTACTTAGTACTAATACTAGTACTACCTAGACTATACTTGACTATACCATACGGCATAGTCTACATACGGCATAGACTATTCAATAGTATAATTGTACTATTGATCTATTAATCCAAGAGATGAATTGCATTGATGAAAGTGCGACAGCCGTAGGATACAATGTGATGCGATGCGAGCCGTTACGCTAGTCACACACTATCAAGCTTATTGTCAAGTCTGCAGCGCACTTAGATGAATTTTGTTTAGTTTATTGAATGAATGTAGATTATATTAAGTATTAGTAATGCCCTGACATGACAAAAATATTAGGACCCTTTTACTAAGTCTTAGTACGGAACTGCGGGCAAACAGCGAAAGCTAAGGCACCGCTGTCTATCCGTCTGTCACCAGGCTGTATCTCATAAACCGTGATAGTTAGACAGTTAAAATTAAGATGTTTTAAAAACATTCATTACAAAAGGCCTGTGTCCTGCAGTGGACGTCCATCGGCTGATATGATGATGATAAAAAACTTTCAAGGGGCCACCTATATCCTAAACTTGATGGTGATTTTTATACATAAGTAGTAGTTCCTGAGATGACCGTGTTTAAACAAAAAAAAACTTTTCAGCTATAAATTAGTAAAGATAGTAGGTACGGAAATCTTCATGCGCGATTCGGAATGGTACTTGGCCGGTTTATTAATTTTCATCCTGAACCGCTTAAGATTTTGACAGTAAACTTGATCGTGTGTGGCCAGCGTTAGGTATACTTACCGTAACAATAGGTTTCCGATAAAAAGATTATTTGCTAAGATTGATGTGATCGGAGAGATAATAATGATGTTGGTCTTGAAAGAAAATGGGATAATCTATTAGGATTATACACGTATCTAGGGCCCCCGGCTAATTGCAACGTTACAGAGATTTTTTAATAATTAACAACATACCTATTTTAAAAATTACTACAGATATATGTTTCTTTCTTTTATATTGAAAAAAAATACAATAAGGATCGTAAACTAACTTATTTTAAAACTATACAAATCATGTCCACGTGGAATGGTGGCAAGAACACTGGCTGCATTTTCACATTGGACAACCAAACTGATCCGCTACGTAAAACATAAGCCAGCCCTTCTGTCGCCAGTCCAGGCAACAAGCCGCGGTGAAATGATTCGATTTTTTTTTGTCACAGAAATATGGTAATAAATTAGTTATAAATAATTTTAAATAGCCTAATAATTGGAGCCAAAGTGGCGGGATTTTGATTTACTCGAGTGCATTAGAGAAGCATAACGAAGTAACCCTTTATACTGTTAAGTATTTCCACCAAGTATGAGCCCTCAATTTAATGGTAGATATGCTTGGGATAAAAAAATAACTTCAGAAATACGCAAACAGCACGTCAATTATGAGTTAGAATTAGGTATCAGCTTATATTTCATTATTAGAGAATGGGAGAGTTTCAAAAAACAAAGTTATTCTACATAATTATCTAATCTCTCAACTTCAATCGATCCCAATGACGCTTTAGTAACTGAAAATTTAGCATCCCATGCTCCCCTATGCCGGGCTCACTATGTCTTTAGTTTTTTCCCCAATAATATCTACTAGTAGAGAAAAAACTATACCATAAACCAGGAAGAATATAAGATACATGGTTATAAAATACCTACCGAGGTATGTTATAACCATAATTGTACCTATTCTTCACTATCATTGATCTAACAAATCTAATAAGTCCCCGGGACGTTTGAGTAAAGATGTCATGATACTCTTATTCTATTTATACCAAGTAGGCATATAGATTAGCATGACCACTTTAGCTTTATACATTATTGACAGTTCCTTTGCAGTTTACAAGTTAGCCCTTGACCACAATCTCACATGATGGTAAGTGGTGATGTTAATGCTAACTTGTTATGAGTCGGATGAAAATCCACACCCCTTTCGGTTTCTACACGACATCGTACGTTAAATCGCTTGGTGGTACGTCTTTGCCGGTAGGGTAGTAACTAGCCACGGCCGAAGCCTCCCACCAGTCAAGTCAAAATCATATTTCAAGATTGAAATTAAATATTAGGGTATTTGGGTAATTGGGTAGTCTTAGAATTTATTAATATTTGTTTTTTTCATGCACGCACTCAGATTTGTTTTCTCATTATCTACTTAAGTCTACTTTATATACCTAGTATACCACATATACATTTTTGTCTTTTGGCTTTGCTCTTTATTTTTGAAATATATTTTCAATTTTCCAAATAGCTTCTACTCACAGTGGTTACACACGGGCGTATAGTTTAACAAGTAATTTATGTTTTAAGGAGTTTCTTTAAGAGAAAAATATTGCTAGGCATAATATTTATATGGCAGTAAATTTTACTTTAAAAATTAATAACTAAATAAATTTAAACTCAAAAGCACTATTTTGACTTTTATTTCAAAACCAATATTATGCTCTAATGCAAAAGGGCAGTTATATGCAAAACAAATAGGGTAAGTTGAGACTATCTTGCTTCAAAAGTTTTAAAAGTTTAACATTTATTCGCGAGTGATTTTCCGTACGTGATTTGTGGGTTCGAGATAATGGAATTTTATAGTATATTTGTAGAAATTCCATAAAGCGAATACACTTCATAAATATGAAGTCAAAATGGTCATACAAGATGTGAGAGACCCGTGAATGTTTTTCTAAACATTTAACAGCTATGAGTGGATATGTAACATACATTATGCAGATATTTCTTTCCTTGACCCAAAAAGGACGTTTTAGCATAATTACAACATACGGATATGATGTCGTTGGACCTCTAATGTATATTAATTAAGTTAATTATAACCTAACAGATACAAAGATTAACGAAAATTGTGTGAATTAACACAAAGGACCAATGAATTTGTTACTTTAATTGTTAAATATATTCTTAATTTCTTATTACTAACAAGAATAAAAGTGTTATTAACGTCTAAAATAAACACATTTTCAATGAAATGTTTGTATTATATAAATGCTTTAGTTTTTAATGCTGCACTATTTAGATTCCCGTGTGTAACCACATTTTGATGTTAATTAAACAGATACGATAAACCAATTGAACGATATCAACAACTATTTAACTAATTAATCAATTATTATACGTCAAAATTTCAGTTAACTAAACATTTACACAACAACGTTCAAATACTTACTGTTCGAACCTACTTAGTAAACAAATAAAGCATTAAAACTGTTTCAAATTAGGTAAATACTTACTCTTTGACATCCAAATTATTAACCCAATTTTTTTAAATATTATTATACTTATTATTCTTTTAATAAATAACTGTTTTCATCTAAATTTCAATTGAACAGAGTACTATTCTCTAACAATAGTTTTACAAAATACTTAACTATTATTTCGATTTCACTAAAAACATTAGATTTTCATTGATAGTAGTATTATTTCCAGTGTACGGAAATCATTCCATACAGATTTCCACAAATATTTTCAGGAACTTGACATTATTTCCATTTTACTGAAAACTTCATTTTATATTTTCTGAAAACTAATAAAGCACCATAACAAAATATGTTATATAAGTTGGTACCATGTTAATTGTCTATAGTATAATATACCGTTATGCCAGCTACTCACCATCCGATAAGCTCACATGTTCGCATCGCTAACGGCTTGACGTCCGATAAAACTGCCGATCAGTTTCATCAGCTGTCAAGCTGTCAGCGCTGCAGGCATGTGAGCTTACTTGATCGTCAGTGCTGACGCAGAAACGAGGTTTTGCTAATAAAAAGTACTTACGGAAGGATGCGGCGGGTGGTCTTGCTTGACATTTTGCAGCTGTTTGTTGTGCGCTGTCGGAGTCCGCTCCCCCTGGGCTGTGGAGGCGCCAGCTGCGGCGCCCGCGCTGCTGGTGGCGGGGGATTTGGCTTGGGGGGAACTTGTTGAAGTAGTTCTGATCAAAACAAATGAAAGATGAGTAAGTTCGCAATTCAACGCGGGAATGCTGCCTGCGTGATGGGCACCCTACCAAGGGCGGCAAGTTTTGATAAGTATTAGTTTTAATTTATTTTAATTTAATTTAGTTTATTTTAGTCAATATTAATAGTCTTATTTTAATAGCTACATTTTATTGTACGAGTAGGTCAGAATTGACAATAAAACCTACACTCATGAGTCAAGTTGAAAACTGAGATAAGTAAATTGGAAAACTGAGTTAAGTTAACTGGAAATTGATATAAATGTTTACTGCTATACTAGCATCCATACATTGTAGATGTCCAGGCAAATCGTAAATAAAACGATTTGCTTCCACATTTCTTCACAGAAAATTTTGGAATGTTTGTTTTGCTTTTAATATACGCCTTCAAAGCAAATTCCGACTTAGATCGCATTAATGTTTTCCATCAGGCTTAATTATAGTTAAGTGCAAGCTTATCTATACTAATATTATAAAGCTGAAGAGTTTGTTTGTTTGTTTGATTGAACGCGCTAATCTCAGGAACTACTGGGCCGATTTGTAAAATTCGTTCAGTGTCCAATAAATGGGTTATCTAACCCATTTATTGAGGAAGGCTATAGGCTATATATTGTCCCCATATTCCTACGGGAACAGGAACCACGCGGGTGAAACTGCACGGCGTCAGCTAGTATTGCATAAAAAAGCAGAAATCTGCATCTTGTCTTTAGAATTGGTGTGGTGTGGGAGTGGCGAGACAGCAAACAGCAGATTTCTCCCACACTTCAAGTTAAGCCTATTATATTTAATCTAACTATACTCTTCATCATCCTGGCTGTTATACGAATACTCGTGTTTTCGTACCTCCAAAAATATTTTTTACAATATCTATAGTCGTCTATAGTCCCAGTGATTTATTCACCAGACATATAATGAAACAAACTCTTCAACTTTCTAATATAAGTAATTAAGTATATAACTTATATTACTTCTTTTGGCAGCGACTCTTGGTACACCACCAAAATAGTACTACAATCAAAACTACAATAATAAACTAAATTTAATAATAATTAAATTCTCTGATGGATCGCAGTATATTGCTTCTCTGGAGCAGTACTCAAATTGAAGAGTTCTTGGATTCTATCCCGCCCTGAAATTAATTATCATACTAATATCATCTGTTCAGTGCACTTCAATCTAAACACATTCAAGGCAAGATTGAATAGGCACTAGGATAGAGCTTCCTATATCTAATCATTGCTTTCGGGCATTATTGTAGTCAAGTGTAAAGGCGAAATTATATTTATCTGACGTGTTGTGTCGTGACGCATCAGAACAGAATCGGTATCACACATTCTGTATGCGACACATCGGAAGTAATCACGACATGTCACAACACATAAGTAAACGTTGCCATACAAAATGTATGACACCGATTCTGTTCTGATGCGTCAAGACACGACATGTCAGACAAATATAACTCCGCCTTTAGCCAATTGACCATAAAAAATATGTGTCTATTGTAATTAATATTATATTATTATAAAGTTAACTTACTCAAGCTGCGCTCTGCAAAACCGCACATGAAAAGACAGAAAGAGATATTTCAATACAAAATCATGTTTAGTACAAAACAAAAGGAAGCCTGATAATACTGATAAGAACCGACCATGGACCGACGGATTAACGTGTTTTTTTTTCAAGGCACGGGTTATGACACCACTAAATTGGCTACTTAGAGCTGAAAATTTGTATTTAAGGAATTTCTTGGAAGAAAGATCTCAATATTGGAAAGCGAGATCATGTTTGACCACACTTGAACCCATAACCACGTGGCCCGTGTCCACATAGGCTAACCACTGTACCACCGAGGTAGTTATCTTCAAGACAATACATATCTAGCTATGCTAGGAGTATCTCTGCGTAATCGAATCAGAAATGAGGAGATTCGCATAAGAAATAAAATCATTGACAATGAGTCGCGAAGCTGAAGTGTAAATGGGCGGGGCACATAGAAGACCCATTGGACATTAGGGTCCCAATGTGCTGGAATGACGACCCCGCTCTAAAAAGCGCAGTGTTGGTCGACCCCCCATCAGTTGGATTGATGACATCCAGCGAGTCGCAGGGATTCGCTGGATGCAGGCGGCTCAGGATCGTGATATTTGGAAGTCCCTACAAAATACCTATGTCCTGCAGTGGATGTCCATCGGCTGACATAATGATGATGATATTAAATCTAGGTACATCTATACCTTTTGTCTGAAAAGTAAAAAGACTGTTAAAATTTTGAAATGATGATGATTATATTTCAAACGATTTCGATGGCTTAGATTTGCTGAACGCGACCAAATTAGTAAACAGTTCAGCTTAGAGTGTGATAGCCCAGTGGATATGACCTCTGCCTCCGATTCCGGAGGGTGTGGGTTCGAATCCTGTCCGGGGCATGCACCTCCAACTTTTCAGTTGTGTGCATTTTAAGAAATTAAATATCACGTGTCTCAATCGGTGAAGGAAAACATCGTGAGGAAACCTGCATACCAGAGAATTATCTTCATTCTCTGCGTGTGTGAAGTCTGCCAATCCGCATTGGGCCAGCGTGGTGGACTATTGGCCTAACCCCTCTCATTCTGAGAGGAGACTCGAGCTCAGCAGTGAGCCGAATATGGGTTGATGACGAATATGTCATTTGGTGGTTACAAAGGTTCTCAGAATCTCAGATTCTGGAAAAGTTAGGAGCCTGATCTTTTGGTAAATTATATTTCAAAGCTTCGTTATGACTGACAAAATGCACAATTTGTAAAACTTTTCTCGATAGTTTATTTTTTTGAAAAATACATGTTTTGCTCACATTTTGCTTTCAATCACAGGAAAAGCAAACTTATTTTCTTAAATTTTTGTTTTGTATAGAAAATTAGGTATATATCTTGAACATGGCCATTTTGTTTTTCGTTATGTTGTTTAATTGACTTGCAATTAGGTAAAATGGTTTTGGCGCTCACGTCATAAGCGTCGCTCGTCAATCGCTCCGTGCTTTTCACTCACGTGAAAGTCATAATTCGGCGTCTCGCTTTCGCTTCGTATTTTATCCATAAATTGCCAATTCGCATGTTACAAAGAAAAGTTTGCCTTTGACAAATTTACACTAACTAAAGTAGTAATAAATGAACTGAGAAAATATCAGAACCTTGACGTAAGTGAATTTCTATGATGATATTTCAATTGAGTGAATTTCTCCGGCGTGCAACTCTTTCAGTGGAACAGTGAAACCGCTCCACCGTGTTCCCGACCATAATTGCATAAGGGGAAGTGCTTGTGTAGACATTCGATATTTTCAGGCAAATAAGGTTTACGATACCATAATATTCATATATCCATACTTAAATATAATAAACTAGCGGACGCCCGCGACTAAGACCGCGTGGAATTTAGTTTTTCACAAATCCCTCGGGAACCACGGATTTTTCCGGGATAAAAAGTAGCCTATGTGTTAATCCAGGCTACAGTATATTTTAATACCAAATTTCAGCTAATTCGGTTCAGTAATCGAGGCGTAAAAAAACAACAAAACATTCATCAAAATCATCAGTTTTCACAAATCTTGGAAAACCATGGATTTTTGGGATAAAAAGTAGCCTATGAATTAATCCAGAGTAAAGTCTATTTTCATTCTAAATTTCAGCCAATTCGCTTCAGTAGAAGCGGCGTTAAAGAGTAACAAACATCCAAACATATATCCAAACATTCATACAAACTTTCGCGTTTAAAATATTAGTAGGATGTGAAAGTGTGTGTGTCTGTATGTTTGTCTGTCTTTAACGGCAAAACGACGAATTGACGTACCTAATTTTTTTAAGTCGAGATAGTTGTAAGGACGGAGAGTGATGAAGGCTACTTTTTGTCTCTTTCTAACCCCCCACTTCCCTAAAATGAGGGGTGGAAGTTTGTATGGAGCATTCCGCAATTTTCAATGTAGAAAGCTAAAAATTGGTATGCAGACTATTTGTGACTATTTTAGGGTAGGGTACGGGTAGGGGTAGGTTAAGTCAAAGCGAAGGTTACCCCTGTATCTCCACGGGAAAATATAGTACATTTTATTCCTGTATTTCCACGGATACGGAAACTATGGGGTGAAATCGCATGGTTCTGCTGGTGACTATAATTTTAATGGGAAGGACCTGCCAATGCATAACCCGCAATGTGTTAACATTTACTTACTTGGTTACTACACTGTTTTACTTTTTTAGTAAATACAATAATTAAAATTTAATGTATGCTTAGTATTAAGTTTGGCAATAAAGGTTTTATTATAATTATTATTAACTGGGCCTACTTGAACTTAATTAATTTTGAATTATATTTGAATTTAAAAAAATTTTTTCGACAGTAGAGTGATGCACCTTAACAGAATGAAAAATGTTATGAACGTTGAAATCTAGTAACTCGTTGCACGCGTTCGTGTCTTTTTACACAAAAAATATAACGTATAACGTTGAGTTCTGCAAAATATTAAATATAAGTCCCATTATATTAAATATAAGGCTCAGAGTCACACAGCGGGCGATGGAACGAGCTATGTTAGGAGTATCACTGCGTGATCGAATCAGAAATGAGAAGATCCGCAGAAGAACCAAAGTCACCGACATAGCTCAACGAGTTGCGAAGCTGAAGTGGCAATGGGTGGGGCACATAGTTCCAAGAGCTGATGGACGTTGGGGTCCCAAAGTGCTGGAATGGCGATCCCGTACTAGTAAGCGCAGTGTTGGCCGACCCTCCACCAGGTGGACTGACGACATCAAGCGAGTCGCAGGGATTCGCTGGATTCAGGTGGCTCAGTATCGTGATGTTTGGAAGTCCTTACAAAAGGCCTATGTCCTGCAGTGGACGTCCATCGGCTGATATGATGAAGTCCCATTCCATTGCTATATTCAACATGTTTATTGTGGAGAATTGGAAAATAATTGTGCTTAACTACAAAGATTTTTATACTATAGACATGTCACTACCGAGTCTTTAATTAACTTTAATAAATTTTTAACGCAAGCTTTATGATTTTCACCTTTGCACTCAATTCGTTTGTATAAAATTGCCTTTTGTATTTTTTGTGCAATAAAGTAGTTCTTGTTCTAGTGTATAAAGTGAATGCTTCGTTGTTTGTGTAAATGTAAGGTAAGGCTGTTTTATTGCCAGTAAATGAGGCGTAGAAATATAGATATGTGGGTATAATAAATCGTGGCTTTTTACACAAATTCTATTGTCGGGGAATATTGTCTAAGACAGGGTTTCTCAAAGTGTGCCTCTTGGGGTTCGCGACAAAATTTACGTAATGGTAGCTTGATAACTGATACCAAGTCAGAATCAAAGTTAAAATTGTCATTACTCCTAACATAGAATTCATTTGTGACAAGAAACAAAGACACCCATCACATTAATATTACAAAGACTTTTTTCTGGTAAGAAAAAATCTTTCAGAAGTTTCTGAAAGATTTCTTTTGGTACTTTATGTGTTACCTTTTATTCAAATAAAAACCTCATTTTCTTCAATACGCAAATTAATTTTATTCTTTGGGGGGGGGGGGGGGGTTAGTAAGGGGTTCGCTGTCACTTGGAAATTTTAACAGGGATTCGTGGAGTCAAAAGTTTGAGAAACCCTGGTCTAAGGTATCGGTAAGTGGCAATGACAGAATGCCTTCAACAAAATGTAGGTACAAGAGAAATGGACACGATAAATTGGCCGGAATAGAAAATGATATTTATTTATGAATTAAATAAATCTCATTTTGACGACGTTCTTTCTGAAACCGGTAGGGGTGTGGATTTTCATCCTCCCCCTAACAAGTTAGCCCGCTTTCATCTTAGATTACATCATCACTTACCATGACATATTAAGCGAGTTGATTCCTCATTCCTCATACACGGCCTCCGTGGCGCAGTGGTATGCGCGGTTGATTTAATGACGGAGGTCCTGGGTTCGATCCCCGGCTGGGCCGATTGAGGTTTTCTTAATTAGTTCAGGTCTGGCTAGTTACCACCCTACCGAAGACGTACCGCCAAGCGATTTAGCGTTCCGGTACGATGTCGAGTAGAAACCGAAAGGAGTGTGGATTTTCATCCTCCTCCTAACAAGTTAGCCCGCTTCCATCTTAGATTACATCATCATTTACCATCAGGTGAGATTGTAGTCAAGGGCTAACTTGTAAAGAATAAAAAAAAAGCGTCAAGTAGCAAAATAACAATGTAACAATATCACTAAATTTCTTTCTTCGTGAAGTTCCGAAAACAGAATCAATCGAAACCACTATGTTTTCTGTCCTCATCATCTAAATTGAAGCATTTGGTGGTTTTCATTGGTCAAGACATTAAGACCCGAATGTTTTGTTAGTGAATAAGTAGAGACCTGTCACTTCAATTTACATGGATTAACGAGTCATTTCGAACGCTGAGCATAGAAAAAAAACTAAAATCCAACAACCAAAAATAATGACACTAGTTAATATATATATAAAATTTTAATTAAAAAAAATCAACCGACTTCCAACTCAAAAATTAACCTTAACTAAAAAGCAAGAAATAACTTCTTAACTATGTGCTACCTTCTGATCAGTTTGAAGGCGGTGCCAAGCCAGTGATGTTTTATTTCAAGCCGTTTAAATTACAAAATTTCTGTGGTTTTTTCAGAAACGGCTTTAATTAAAACATTACACTGCTGTTAATCGTTGACGAGTTCCATCGTTTGTGTTTCGGCTCCATCATCAGACCAACTCCAGACCTACATAAAATTGTAGTGGTTTAAAATACCTTATGGAAACACTACCAAACGCACTAGCCGTCTATACAATTTATGAAAGTTCCCCTCAATTTCTCCAGGATGCCATCATCAGATCCTGACATGAAAAAAATGGAACCACCCTGGAATCAAACCCTTTAAAACGAAAAAGAATTTTCTAAATCGGTCCATAAATGACGGAATTATCGCTGGACATAAAAAAAAACATACATACAGCCGAACGTAGAACCTCCTCCTTTTTGGAAGTCGGTTAAAAATAGTGATTAAAGTAGGTATAACCAATTTTATTCAATGCTACAAACTGCATGCGTGCGTCCTGCAATTAAACTATAAACCACATTGATGTAGATGATAAACCACAAAAAATTCATACTCCACACTAATAATATTATGAAATGTGAAAATTCGTATACCGTAAAAGCGTAACAGACATATTATTTGAACCATCATCATCATCATTATCAACTCATATTCGGCTCACTGCTGAGCTCGAGTCTCCTCTCAGAACGAGAGGGGTTAGGCCAATAGTCCACAACGCTGGCCCAATGCGGATTGGCAGACTTCACACACGCAGAGAATTATGAAAATTCTCAGGTATGCAGGTTTCCTCACGATGTTTTTCTTCTCCGTTTGAGACACGTGATATTTTTAATTGCTTAAAATTCACACAACTGAAAAGTTGGAGGTGCATGCCCCGGGCCGGATTCGAACCCGCACCCTCCGGAATCAGAGGCAGAGGTCATATCCACTGGGCTATCACGGCTCACAGTGAACCAATTCATATTAATTTTCTATGTGCAAATAAATTGAAATTATACAGATATATTGATAATTGATAATTAATTAAATTTCAAAGGTTCACTTGAAACAGAACATGGCTACTTTTTTTTTCAGAAAAAAACATGGCTTTATGCCGGAAACACGTAATTTCATGCATGGTACCCACTAGTTTAAAAATACAAAGGTTAAAAGTTAAGTTTTAAATACACGGGCATGTTTAAAAAAGTAACATGTCCACACTTAAGATTTTTGTTCGCGCTACTAACATTAAATTTATCGTTATACCAACTTTTAAACTGTTATGGCACTCAGCCAAATTTTGTGTTTGAAATTTGTTCAAACCCAGTGAAATTTCTTATAAGCTCTGATACCCAACTTAGGTATCAAAGCTTATAGGGAAATTTAGGAAAATTTAGTAAGTTAAAACTAAGGAATTTATGCAACCTAAGTTCCTTACTCCAGAAGTTAAACTTTTATGTAAAAGCTCAACTTGATAGTGAAATGAAATGAAATGAAGTAATTTAGCTACATATTTCGTTTATGTTTATAACATTATTGACTAATGTTTAAAGGAACAACCAGATGCGATAATCCATTCGATGGTAAGTGGTCTCACCATCGCTTATAATCGTTACATTGCCGGGAACTTAAACTAAATAAGTTTACAATATAGCGTTAGTAAGCCTAATCAATGATTTATCGTAATGTCTATTCTACATCAATGGCCTTACTCTACTGGCATCCAGATTTCTATACTAATATTATAAAGCTGAAGAGTTTGTTTGTTTGATTGAACGCGCTTATCTCAGAAACTACTGGTCCGATTTGAAAAATTCTTTCAGTATTAGATAGCCCATCTATCGAGGATGGCTACAGGCTATATATTATCCCCGTATTCCCACGGGAACGGGAACCACGCGGGTGAAACCGCGCGGTGTCAGCTAGTATTAGATAAAATTACTGTAATGAATTTACATCTTCAAATGCTTAAATTCGTAAACGCAATTTGAAATTAAAATCTCAACACACTCGTAAACGCAATTTTAAAGGACAATGGGCAAAAGCGGTATCGCTGAACTGAGTAAATCGAAGTTATGTAACAAGTTTTTCACGAATATAATTCATTTTTTAAATTATTTTCATTTATAAGATATAACGAAAACACCGCCAATAAAAACGAATAAAAATAAAATACTATTTTGTCTTTAATAAGACCGCCATTATTTTTCTTCGAATGTTGTCACAGTAACTTTTACTTTATATCATTTTATTTTATTATTTATATCATTTTGACGATTTCATACCGCTATTTTCCAATACTCAGATCGTGAGAAATAAGACTCCATAATAATATTTAATAAAAAACTCCATTATAAAATTATGGATTAGTGTAGGTTACTTCATATAGATTAAATTTTTAAATACATCATGGACAGTTCAGACCGGTGCCAGTGTATTAACTGCTCAGTTTGTTTGCGATATAGGAGATGGCAGTCATTGCGAGGAGTCAATGATGACATTTAGAAGACTCTGGTTGCTTGGGTAACTCCAGCATCTCCAGCATTGGTATGTAATGTCAACATATTAAAATGTTTTTCCTTACCCAAAGCGGCTAAAACGACTTATCTCAAAAAAGAATAGCCAACAATGCAGGTTAACTACGTGGACACACATAATGTGCATCTCGCACTGGCTTATCACTAATTCCCATACATTGCATGACCTATTAATTAGGTACTAAACTTAAGTGAAACAGGACGTCGCTAGAAGTTGTTTTCCAAAATATCTTTTACTATTTATCCAGCGTTTTAGTTTAAATATTCTTATTCTGTTAAATATTGCGTTTTGTGTATGTAAAATGAATATATAACTCGACACTTGATGACTCGACGCTGATTGCCGCGAAATGCGATGAATTAGACGGTAAATTATATTTAAAAGTCTTCCAATGTTACATTAAAATAAGCTTTATTTGATTGTGGCACAAAAAAGTTTATACCGATTCTAATCCTCATATTCACTTGGTCAATTTAATCGCAATCGTAAAAGCATTTTTAAATTAAATCGTAACACAACGTAATTTTAAAATATAATTTAAACACACTTGTAAACGCAATTTTAAATTAACATTGTAAAGCAATTGTAAACGCAATTTTAAAAACTTCACAATTAATGAATTTTAATTGGCTTAGTTTACAAGCACTTTTGAGACGTCAAGTTATGTTTTTATGTAATGGTGGTAAGTTAAGTTGAGAACTCAAAATTAAAGTTTCGAGAGTTCCAAATGAGCCCACAATAAACTCAGTAAATTAACAACTTAAAAAACTTGTTAACGCTATTTCGTTAAATTTTTACGTAAAGGACATTAACCAAGTAACTATGAGGATTAGTATCGGTATCAACTTTTAAATATAATTTACCGACGGTGTTTTCGTGATATCTTATAAATGAAAGTAACATTTATAATTTAAAAAATTAATTATATAAATGAAAATCTTGTGACATAATTTCGATTTACTCAGTTCAGTGATACATACATTTTGCCCATTGTCCTTTAAAGACGCATGGTTAATACCAAACACTTAGTAACAAGAAATTTTGAAACTCCTACATTTGTGTCTCGGACAAAGCTGTACTCTGTGATACAATACTGAAAGGGTCGGAATACTTACAGAATGGTTTACATTCCATTGTCCCTTCGCCGGCTCTACTTCCGACTGTAAACGCCTTTGACTATTTGTTTTACTTATCTATATTATAAAATTGTAAGATTTTGTTGGTACAAATATTATTATTAAGATTACTTGAAGGCTTGATGCGTCACACGAAAAGTAATAAAAAGAGTTTCTTTCCCGGTTCTTTTCTGTACATTCCGCCTTTCCAACATCACATTACAAATAAATTGAAAACTTAGAACTAAATTTTATTTATTTTATGATTTATTTGTCGACCTAGTTTTAAATTAGTATTGTTTATATTAAATTTGTTTTGTGTCAACTACCCTATTATCCCATTTTCTTCTACTACACAGTTTTAATGTTGAACTGTTTAGTTAAATTTGTTTGTGTGTAGTGCTCCAGTGTCATAGGCTATATTTTATACCCGTATTACCACAGGGATAAAATACTAATACTTCACAGGTGAAGACCCGGGGAGTTTGCTAGTATATTGTTACTGGCGGACGCCCGCGACTTCGTCTGCGTGGAATTTAGTTTTTCACAAATCCCTCGGGAACCATGGATTTTTCCGGAATAAAAGTAGCGTATGTGTTAATCCAGGCTATAATATATCTCAATAGCAAATTTCAGCTAATTTGGTTCAGTAGTCGAGGCGTGAAAGAATAACAACCATTCATATCATTAAAATCATCAATTTTTGCAAATCTCGGGAAACCATGGATTTTTTCGGGATAAAAAGTAGCCTATGTGTTAATCCAGAGTAAAATCTAATTCCATTCCAAATTTCAGCCAAATCGCTTCAGTAGTAGCGTTGTTAAAGAGTAACAAACGTCCAAACATACATCCAAACATCCATATAAACTTTCGCGTTTATAATATTAGTAGGAAGTATGAAGTAAGATATAATTATAATATTTTAAAATTACCTATCATGAAAACGGACTAAATGGAAATATCATTGTATAATTATATCAAATTAATTTCAATAACTAAAGTATAATGAGAGTGCGCGTTAATACTAATTAAATACATTAATTAACTTCCATTAATAGTCACCCAATAGTATATTGATGTTATAATTTAATTTGTCTGATTATGGAGCGTCCTGCACCTCATAAACGAAGTTCGGAATACTTTGGATTGCATCCGAGAAGTCCTGAGCCCTGTAGCCAAGTGGTACGTCGATTCGATGCGATTGGTAGAAAGAGAATCGACGTGCCACTTGGCTACAGGCCCCGATTATTTTTTTTAATTTGGCTCCATTATATGTTTATGATAGTGTCCGGGACTGACGGCTTGAGGTGTTCTTTGAGGCACGAGGTGTAACAACTCCCAACTTTGGGCTGAGATTTTTCACTGTAAATGTCTTATAAGAAAGAAAAGCTTAGGATATATTTCATGGCCTGACCCAGGATTCGAACCTTAAACCTCGTGATCTGAAGCCACATAGGTTAATCATGGCACCAAAGAGACAGTTTTTCGTAGTTCTCTGTCCGCGGATTAGTGTTATTAGTAAGATAAGTCAGAGTCTGTTAAAACTAGAGAGCCGAAATAATAACGTCTATAAAGTGGTAAAAAGAAAATTTGAGAAAAAAAATTAGACTACTGCAAAGTGAGGATGAATTTTTTATCGTCTATCCCAGCGGTTCTCAAACTTTTTTGCTGACGGAACCCTCTTGGAAGGCGAAATACTTGACGGAACCCTACAATAAAACAATTGTTTTTGTAAATTTTTTCTTTATTAATTTATAATAAAAGTACAATAAATAATAACAGTTACTACTCATTACATACTTAGTAAGTTACTACATACTTAGTAAGTTACTACATACTTAGTAAGTTACTACGGAACCCCTACAGGGGCTTCGCGGATCACATTTTGAGTATGGCTGCTCTATCAGATGGTGTGGGGTATCGGTATTTTTGTGCATTACATAAGGGATTAAGGTGCTGACTTAATCTACGGAACCCTACACTGCGCGTGGCCCGACACGCGCTTGGCCGATTTTTTATATTGAAATGCAAGTTCAATTTTATTAAGCTTTTTAAGCCAAATGGCGAGTAAACTAAACACGTGTGAATAAGCGCCATACTCATATCTGTATAGCACATTTGCGCAAACTGCTTAAAGCTGGAAATTATTTGCGAAATACAAGCACAAATTATATTCAGCTGTTAGTGCAATTTTGAACTCCAAGTTTACGTTGTACAGTCCAATTTTGCTTGGTGTGTATTGTTTTAAAGTTACACGTGCTAAAGAGTTTTGTTAGATTCCACGGTCCACATTATTATGAAGTTTGCGCATATATTGTGCATATTATGTGCATTGTATTTTAATCGGTCATCATTATCCGCCTATTTTTAACCGACTTCAAAAAAAGGAGTAGGTACTCAATTCGAGTGAATGTTTTTTTTTGTATGCATGATTATAATAATTCTTTTTGTGTTTGAAAGGGTATGTAGGCTCCTGATGTAGGTGATCATCATGTCAGGATCTGATGATGGGATCCTGGAGAAATCGAGGGGAACTTTCAAAAATCGTAAGAGCCCCGTCTAGCTACAAACCTTGTGAGTGATGAACAGTATCTATCTTGTGATTGAGCTTGATTAATTTGTATTGATGAGGACATTTCACATAGATATAGGTTGTGAATAGTGATTGTCATTAAGGATTATAACAGAGAGCAACATACCTTACACAGAGCAACATACCTTAGGGGATTTTTTCTTGTCTACATCTAAATCTACTCGTTGTATCGACGTTATCAATCCATATACGGCTCACTGCTGAGCTCGAGTCTCCTCTCAGAATGAGAGGGGTTAGGCCAATAGTCCACCACGCTGGCCCACTGCGGATTGGCAGACTTCACACACGCAGAGAATTTTAAGACATTCTCTGATGTGCAGGTTTCCTCACGATGTTTTCCTTCACCGTTTGAGACACGTGATATTTAATTTCTTAAAATGTAAACAACTGAAAAGTTAGAGGTGCATGCCCCAGACCGGATTCGAACCCACACCCTTCGGAATGGGAGGCATATATCCACTGGGCTATCACGGCTTTCACTCGTTACTCGTTGTATGATTACTCAAAAAATTGATAAAATGAACGGGAACTACAAAACCAAAGGGCATCTGTCAGTTAGATATATAAACAGATAAAATGTAAAACCATGCTGATAAAAAAAGGTATCCAAGTTAACAATAACTACAACCAAAAGCGAATATTTCATTGGTTTTCTTGTTAAATGGCTATGCTTCAAAACTTTCTTCTTGTTCCAATTTCACCGGAGACTCGACACCTGAATCTGAAAGGCTTTGTCGGCGTTTCAAAGGGAAACGTCTGGGAAACTTTCCTAACTGTCTAGTCGCGAAAATGCACTGTTTTCCATTTACGCGACAAAAGAATTCTTATGAAATATAAAACGTTACACAAAAGCACTGACGAGTGACACGTCGCTTCCACTGTGTTTACAGTATTGCTTCCAAAGGTTAAAGCTGTATTTTATATTGCCTTTTGTTTGTGGTTTTGCACGCAGTCTATATTTTTTAAAAGTAGCATTATTTTCTGTTTATTTCATTGTCTGCTAATCAAGTAATCATTATATGTAACTTTAAAAAGTTAAGTAAAAATTACAAATATTGAATTTAAGTCACGTGACTATTTTTTTGTATACCTTTACATTAAACTCTTTCATTTGATTTCCATATCATGGGGGTGGATTTCAAACAGCCAGTCCGCCATCTTGAGGAGGCCGCCATATTGGATTTGTAATGACGTTTCTTAGCTAGTCATGTATGTGCAAAATTTCATGCTAATCGAAAACCGGGAAGTGGGTCAAATTGAGATACCATATTAAAGTTTGTAGTGTTGTATCTAATAATGTGTAATCTCTGGAACTACTACATCGATTTTGAAAATCCTTTATTCTTAATGTATTTTATTTATTTCTGTGTGCAATAGAGTATTTCTTCTTTTTTACCACCACGTTATTTGTGAGTGTCATTGGTTATATTTTATCTCTGTATTCTTACGGAAATGAATAAACTTATTTTCTTCTTTCTTTCTTGAAACGGGAAATACGCGCGTGAAAATGGCTGGCGTGGTCTAGTTATATGTTCAGGAATTGAATTGTTCAGTTTTGGCCTAGCTTTTCCCCAAATTCAACAATATTTAGGGATCAATTCAGTGATGAAAACTGAGATAAAAGTTTGGCAAACTATCCCAGGTAGCGCCTACAATCGATCAAACTCCGGGATCCAGAATGGAATTACTGAAGTAAATCCATTTCAGCGATGATGGATAAAGGAGTTATTGGATTAAAATGTGCTCCATTTTGATAAAACAACCATACACCTGGGTTTAGTGATATTTTTTTTATTATACAGCCTAAAACACAAAGGGTAAACACAAATGGTAAACGGAATACTAAGATTATAAAACACCTTCATCATCATCGTCATCATCATCATTATCGACCCATATTCGGCTCACTGCTGAGCTCGAGTCTCCTCTCAGAATTAGAGGGGTTAGGCCAAATAGCCCACCACGCTGGCCCAATAAGGAGTGGCTGACTTCATACACGCAGTGAATTAAAAAATAAAGGTATGACGATGATTTTTCTTCGCCGTTTGAGACACGTGATATTTAATTTCTTAACACCTTAATAAGTATAAAAAGCTAAATTAAATTTTGAATAACCCCAAACGGTTTTAATGCAATTGATAAAAAATAACTGATAATTTTAATTGCAATTTATAAATAAAAATAGATAACAGTGAAGAGAAAGAGATAAATTGACAAGAAGTAGTTATTGAAATCGTTTATAATATAATTTAAAATATATCATACTAGCGGACGCCGCGACTTCGTCCGCCCTTCGACCAACTTAATCCAGCCCTATCGCAAAATCCGTCCTTAGTGGATACCCACTAACTATAAACTATCTTCCTGCCAAATTTCAGCTCTTTACATCAAGCGGTTTTCGAGATTTCGTGATGAATCACCTTTCTCATTTATATATGATTTATATATGATTATCAGACACCGAAAAAATACTCAATGCAAATATGAAATAAGCTAAAATAATTGTGTACACCTACCTAACGTTTCTGCTTACTGTTTTACTTTACTTTTCTTTTATTTTTTTGTAATTATTTCTTTTGTAATGTAGTCCTATTTGTTGTATTTTTTGTAATTAGTCCTAGTCCAACGGAAAACATTAGAAAATCCTACCTGGTCTCCACGATACAGATCAATCTAGTGTGGAGACCACAGGCAATCTTATGGTTTTTTGTATCTATTTTTGGTTAATAAAGATTTTATTTATTTATTTATTTTTATTTTATATTAAGATTTCCTAGGGTATTTTATAACTTTTCTGTAATTTTAATCAGTCGATTTTCCTGTTATTTATGATATTCACAAAGATGCTAAACAAATATTTTAATCTTCCTTTAATGTCTTTTAAAGTTGAAGAAAGTGAAGAAAAAAATGTTCGGAAGCTATAAAACAAGTTACTCACAACACAATTTTCCTGTTCGTAACTCTTCAATGTTGCTTTTATATCGCGAATAAAAGTTTGCAAGCGAAGCGCGAGCCTTTTAGCATAGAGAGAATTTATTTTAACAATTTAATGATTCTTGGGTTCAATGTTTAGGACCGCAATTATGGGAAACTAGCGGACGCCTGCGACTTCGTACGCGTGAATTTTTCACAAATTCCTCGGGAACTATGGATTTTTCCAGGATGAAAGTAGCCTATGTATTAATCCAGAGTAAAATCTGTTTCCGTTCAAAATTTCAGCAAGATTAGTTCAGTAGTTGTCGGTGTTAAAGAGTTACAAACATCCAAACAAACATCCATACAAACTTTCGCATTGATTAAAACAATTGATACTTATTTTTATTTAGTTAGACGTTCGATCTATATCACTTTTTTATTCGCATTTTAATTCATTTCCTACTCTTCATTGTCCTTCTTCTCCTTCCCTTCTCTTCTTCTTCCTCTCCTCTTGTGTCCTTCCACTTGCAAATTCAACATTCTTCTGGTATCGCAATACATTTCCTTGTCCGTACCATTCTAACCTTTTACTCCTCAAATTTTCTATCACTTACAGACTTCTTCTAAATAAGGAATGAATATGTAACTCATTCCTTATTTTATCCAATCTTTTCACACCAAATATCCATATCCACAAACGCATTTCGATCCAGAAAAGTTCCGGACCGGATAGTAGAAGAAGGAAATTTTCCGGATCCGGAACCGGAACTTATGGTTTACATTGCACCATTACAAAATACAATTAGATGGTGTGTATTTGTTATAATTATTTTATTTATTATAAATTTAAATTTAATATACTGTGTAATTCTTAGTTGTAATTAATAAATTATCTGTTAAATACAAAATACAACCTTTTTATTTCACATTATTTCGTTACGAAAAGGTATTGAAAACTAATAAAAGTTTACCGCAAAGCGATCCTCTTGTTTGTGTTTCCGCCATCTTGCTTTTATTTTGTTTGTAACGCTCCACCTCTTTATCGCAAATAAAAGTTAGCAAGCAGAAGGACGGCGTGGCGAGCGATGTTTAGCCTCGAGGAAATTGTTTCTCTTCCCTTCTTTTTAAACGTTTCTTCATTGAGAAAACATCGCGAAAAAGAATAACAAATATACGGATACATTTATTTATTTATTAATAAATATTATTTATCTTACGGGTGCTCATATCGCGTGGGATTCTGTTTGTTCGGATAATATTATTCTCTCCTATTTTTATATTAGACATTTCATTTGTGTATAAAAATAATAAAATATTGGGAATATATTACACTAAGATTTTATTAAAGATAAAAGTTTGTCCATTAACAACTCATATTCGGCTCACCATTGTGCACGAGTCTCCTCTCAGAATGAGAGGGGTTAGGCCAACGGTCCAACACGCTAACCCATTGTGGATTGGCAGACTTCACACACACAAGGAGTTAAGAAAACTCTCAAGTATGCAGGTTTCCTCACGATGAAACCGTTCCTTTACCGTTTTAGACAAGTGATATTTAATTTCTTAAAATGCACAACTGAAAAGTTGGAGGTGCATGCCCCTGACCGGATTCGAATCTACGCCCTCCAAATCGAAGGCAGAGGTCCACTGGGCTATCACGTCTCTAGGTAAGTGCGATAGGCAATTAATGTTGGATCGTGCTGGTTTTGGAAGGTTGCAGGTTTGGAGGGCCCAGACTATCATCGGCTTCTCAATACTTTGAATTACATTTAAATATTATATTTAAGGGGACATGTTGCCACGAAACTGTCTTGCGATTAGAGACAATACAATTTCAATAGATATCCCATGGAAAGTATTAAAAAAATCAGATCTCTTGAAACCTGCTACCTCCCAAAGTAACCACCGCCCAAACTTCAAACTTCCTTATATGTAAATACAAATTGTAATAGTTTTGCGAACTTTCATTCCATGTCACTAGTTTTAAAGATTAATGAGTTTCATATACAATTCTCCATCACAATTCCTCCTTTATTTTCTATCTAAGTTGATTGGTTGGATATGAATCAGTTACGTAGGACGAGTACTTTATTAAAAGACTTTTACTGTATGAAATTCTGTATTTGTTGAAATAGGTACTTGATAATAACTGTATATTCAATACTAACATCAAAACGAAGATCAAAGAAAACAGTTATTGAATATTTATTGGAAAATAGACACTTGACACTTGGCATTTAAGTTGGTAGACGTGTAGTACAATAGGTTGCTCCCATTCTGTTCGACGGGAGGAAATGTATGCAGGCGTATTGAAGCGAATGATATCCAATGAATGAGGTGTAAGTAGGGTTGTCAGAATACTTTGCCATGTGGGCGGGACGAAGTTCTAATAGACTATAAGCCCTTGAACAAAAATTACCTGTGAAATGAACCAACGTTAATAACGCTTAGAAGGCTGTTACTATATCAGAAAATAACTCTGAACACTATGCCGTCATTTCCGAGCGGAACAGTAGTGAGTACGCGAGTGAATGGAATTTCTCAGGTACAACCGATGAATTACGACTAATTATAATTGTACGGCATTGTTATAGTGTTAAGGATGATTAAAAATAAATGTCGAAAATCCTAGTACCGTACTAAAATGGTGGTGCCGGAAGTCAGAACAAACTTTTAACTGTCGACAATTGCAGAAGCAAAATAGGTCATTTATTACTGTACGACTTTTGTGCAATTCGTTTTGTACATATATACAGATACTTTACCCGTAATCGCCGTACATTTTTCCAGCGCAGGAGTCCAAAGATAAGAGTCGCAAGCCTTACTCTTCACTCGCGTACTCACCTGTACCGCTCAGAAATGACGGCATAGGGCTCAGAGTTATTTTCTGATACAGTAACAGCCTTCTAAGCGTTATTCATGTTGGTTTATTTCACATGTCATTTATGTTCAAGGACTTGTAGTCTATATGGCATCACTGCATTAGCACTGCGCTTTTAACTTTGTATAGTTGAAACAACATACTTTTTCTATTGGACGAACGGAAATAAACACACGTGGCATTGAAGTGAGTGAATGAATGAATGAGATTTAAATAGGGTTGCCAGGCAAGTATGGCGGGTGGGCGGTATTATTGAAGTTCTATGACATTGACACTTTGTATACTTTTCTATTGGGCAACAGGAAATTAACAAACACTGTATTGTATTATCTTTAATGCAACGTCTGTGATATTGAATGAATGGATTATAGAAGTCTGTGTTGTAAGACGTTGGAATTTAATATTATGTATTTAAATAAAAATACAGGATAAAATAATATTGAACTGAATTATTTATCTATTCGACAGGAGATATGAGATTCATCATGTAAATGATATTAAAAGGTGTGAATTTAGATTTATCCTTAGGGTATGGTAGAGGGTTAGCTGTCATATTTGAAATCGAACGTACCTCTGCAATTGACATTTAAATTATAGCATGCAAATGTGAATTCAATAAATCACTTATTTTTGCGATGGACAGAATTAAATGCATGGTGTACTGAAATGAATGATATTGAATGAATGAACTGTAAAAGGAGACATCAGAACACTTTATAGAATAGACTCCAGCTGTTGTCAATTTCAAAAAATAAAATCTATTTTCCGTTAAGTTAAGAATTCTTCAAGGATTCGTTATATTAAAGAACCATGCTTTATGCTAACTAAATAAGACAAACTGCACCAAAGATATCAACAGATACAAACTTCTTTAAAGAATAACTGTAGCACATGTCTTATTTCAGACTACAATGTATCTCTGCGCTAAATTTCATCCAAATTGTTTCAGCCACTCTGATCACAAATTACAATCCAACACAATCCACTGACTCTCGGCAACCACTTTCGAGATTGGTATAATACCGGATAACGTTTTGTTTTTAACAAGTTTCATTTTAATCAATAATATACTATTGAATTATTGTTTTTTTATAGTAGAGGAAAAACTCATTTCTTTCACGAGATCGCAAGGCATTTCTTCATGCCATCGTCTCAAGAACTTTCTCTCTTCCTCCTCTCATATTTTTCTCTATACTCTCTTCTTCGCATTATCTTCCTTATCATTTGTGCGTACGCATAGGCTAATCATCTTTGCGTCAACATACGGGTATTTTTCATAAATAATAATTTTAATGATTTTAAACTTATTTCGTGGTTTTTCATTATGAATATTTTTCAGTCCCGTCGTGACCACGATCCATGCAATTGGGTCAAAATATCGACATTAAAAATCTCGTCGTTTTATCGTGGTATGTACCCGTTTAAATAATATTCATAAATAATAATTTTACTGAAAAATTTTATTTTAAACAACCATATTTTGTTAATATTAAATTGTATTAAAAAACAACCAGTACTTGCACTTTACGCACGATAACCCCCATTACAAACGCCGTCAAAACGTAGCCAACATTAAAAGTACAGTAATATAAAGGCTTTAGTATTCAGTGCACGGTGTTACGACCCTCTCCGTTCCTTCATTTCCGGTGCCAGCCTGCGTTTGTACGTATCTACCCCCACCCTAAGCCTTTATACGGAGTCGTTTACAAATTATATTTTTCTGACCTGAAGGAAACGTTTTAAAATGTTGATCGCGGTTGTAATAAATTATTTCTTATTTTCTTTCAATTCAGAACGTATAATTATTTAGCTTAGAGAAATGGGGATGAAACAGTTTTGTAGGAAAAGTTATTTAGAATTTGTGTCTGTTACCTTGATGATTGGCTTTAACGACCCCTCTGGCGTAGTTAGTAATGCTGTGGTTTTCAACAGAAGTTCGATTCTCTGCATTTATACTTTTATATGGGCACAGAAATATTACTATAGAGATCCATATCATCATCATCATCATTATCAACCCATATACGGCTCAATATTGAGCACGAGTCTCTTCTCAGAATGAAAGGGGCTAGGCATTAGTCTACCACGCTGGCCCAATGCGGATTGGCAGACTTCAAACACGTAGAGAATTAAGAAAATTCTCTGGTGTGCAGGTAAGTTCACAATGTTTTTCCTTCACTGTTTTAGATAAGATACCTACTTAATTTCTTAAAATGCATATAACTAAAAAGTTGGAGGTGCATGCCGCGGACCGAATTCAAATCTACGCCCGAACCAAAGGCAAAGCTCATATCCACTGGGCTATCACGCCTCCATACGGGGATCCATATACGCAAGCATAATTTTAATTCAGTCGAATTTGCTTCTAAAATATATATGAAAACGAAACTCTTCAGTAGGTGGTACACTTCAAAATATAAAGTTTCAACGCCTAACTTCACGTACAATTCTAGTTATCTAACTTCAACATCACACTATCCCTTGGGTCTTAAATATATTTAAAAGAGCAACTTGTGCGAATGTGCGAAGTGCGATGCTGTAAGAACTCAGATATTATACTTTAACGTTAGATTTTTTTTTTATTGGTTCGATGGAGCTATGCTTGGAGTTTCTCTGCGTGATCGAATCAGGAATGGACGAACCAAAGTCACTGACATAGCTCAGCGAGTCGTGAAGCTGAAGTGGTAATGGGCGGGCCACATAGTTTGAAAAGCCGATGGACGTTGGGGTTCCAAGGTGCTAGAATGGCGACCCCGCACCGGAAAGCGCAGTGTTGGGCGACCCCGTACTAGATGGACCGAGGATATCAAGCGGGTTGCAGGGAGCCGCTGGATGCTGGCGGCTCGAGATCGTTGTGCTTGGAGGACCATGTAAGAGGCCATGACCAGCAGTGGACGTCTATCGGCTGATAAGGATTATTGGTTCTATTACTTTTTGAAAGTCATCATTTTCGTCAAATATTAAAGCTGACGAATATCTTAGAAATTAAAATCGAATTAAAAATCATTTTATGATAGGTACATAAATACATACATTTATCAATGAAGGCGAGCAAGGCTAAAAAAATGCTATGCTCCATATAACATTACACTACGATAAAGTCAAATTTGAAGTCAAAATTAATTTATTTCAGTAGTAGTAGCTTACAAACACTTTTGAAACACCAGATTATGTTATGAATATAATAGTGATAAGTAAAGTGGAAAACTTACACTAACGAGGGCTCTAAACGCGCCTTAGCCCGAGAAGAGCTAAAGAAAAGATCAATGAAAAATGCGGTACAAACAGGGAAGCTTTATATCTTGGTAAATTTTTCCGGACAAAGCCGCTGACGTCTGCTAGTTTATTTTAAAAGGCCTGCTATTCCAAAACTAGCCTAGAAAAGCTTTAGGTTAATTATTATTGTAAGTTAATTAAAAGTATCTGGGTAATAAAAAATATTTTCTACATTTAAATAAAGCAAGTGTATTTTTACGTTTCGCGTGCTGAAAGAATGTTATTTTGTTCATTATTTTACAGTTTAATTAGTGTGAGGGTAATTTATAATGTAAATGAAGCTTAATATTACAATTATTTTTTCAAATATTTATTTATAAGGCAGTTTTAAAGAATATGTTCTCAACTAGGATAATTATACGATTTTTCTTGTCCACTTTATTTAATGTTTCATTATTTTATTTTATTTTACAAATAAAAACATTCTCCCTTTTAAAAAATTACAAGACTGAGGTCCTGGGTTCGACCTCCGGCTGAGCCGATTGAGGTTTTCTTAATTGGTCTGGCTGGTGGATGGATTTGTTCGTGGATAGTTGCCACCCTACCAGCAATGATGTACCGCCAAGCAATTAAGCGTTCCGGTACGATGTTGTGTAGAAACCGAAAGGAGTGTAGATTTCATCCTATTCCTAAAAAGCTAGCTTGCTTTTTTAGAATTTAAACTATCGTGAGTGTTATTCATATTAATTGATTATGAAACACGGCTAAAACTCACGTGATATTAGGTCGGAGTATGGCCGACTAGTTTCGAACCTGACGCAGCAGATCGTGCCGCGATGTAAAAACCAGCTCATGACTAAGGGCCCCGTATGGGTTCGAAACTAGACGGGCATACTCCGACCTAATATCACGTGAGTTTTAGCTGTGTTTCATAATCAATTAATAAGCTAGCTTGCATCAATATTAGATTGCATCATCACTGACCATCAGGTGATATTGTAGTTTAGGGCTAACTTGTAATGAATTAAAAGAAAAAAAATGTTTCTTTGAGTACCTGCGATATCTTTTAGATTATACGACGATACCTACCTTCTGAGTAGCTCATAATCAAGCCATATTCGGCTCAGTGCTGAGTTCGAGTCTCCTCTCAGAATGAGAGGGGCTAGGCCAATAGTCCACCACGCTGGCCCAATGAGGATTGATAGACTACATTTTCCTTCTGAATTGGCAGTGGGATAACTTGGAAATAGTAAAATATTATATTTATTTTAGCCATCTTGGTTTATACTCGCCATCCGGTAGGTATTCCAATTTGCTTGGCATTACGTCTTTGCAACCTTTTGGTTTAGGGCAAATGGTTGTAAAACGGTTAAAAACGGTTGTAAGACCTGTCGTGCTTTGTGGATCAGAATGTTGGGCGGTGAAAGGGACGGATAGTAAACGAATGCATGTGAACGAAATGCGTATGTTGAGATGGATGTGTGGTGTGACAAGAATAGATAAAATAAGGAATGAGTATATAAGAGGAAGTCTGAAGGTGGCGTCAGTGACAGAAAAATTGAGGAGCAGAAGGTTAGCTTGGTATGGACATGTAATGCGTAGGGAGGAAAGTCATATTACTAGAAAAATGTTGAATGTGCAAGTGGAAGGTCATAAGAGGAGTGGAAGGCTAAAGAAGGGATGGTTGGATTGTGTGAAAGAGGACATGTGCGTAAAAGTAGTGGATGATGAGTTGATGAGTAATAGAGACGAATGGAAAAGATTGACATATTTTTCCGACCCCTCTTAAGTGGGTTAAGGGTAAGAAGATGATGATGGTTTAGAGCAAATGGTCCAAGATCCAAATCTTCTCTACTATCAAACGATCGCAATTCTAGCTATAATATGATAATCAGACCCTAAAATGTTGTAAAACTGTTTGAAAATATATAGTCAATTTTACCGGTGTCAACATCGAAGTTATCATAATTTTTTCGCCTGTCACCGCCTTGATTTACATTGAACAGTAATTGAACCTGGATCTTTTTTACGCGTCATAAAAGTTATTGGAAGTAGGATCTATAAAACGGCGCAAGGCGCGACACCGGCCGTTTTTTACGTCCACTCACTTTCACGCACCAAAGTGCACAAGTTTTAATAGTGTCATCACTCTCAAACACTGGGAAGTGTTTGTCTTCTCTATCGCACTCGTGAATTTGGCTATAGAGCAAAAAAGATGGATAGAAGGCCGTAATTTAGACGCAGGTGTGTAAAAACGATGAGAGGTATCTTCGTACCCTTGTTATCTTTATAAGAATCAGCGCTCTTCAGGTTGGCAATCCATCGAAATGAAATGCTATGCGATACTTTTTAAAATAATAAAATATATTTTTCAAAGATTTTTTTTTTATTTTATTAGGTACTAGCTTACGCCGCGCGATTTCACCGTGGTTCTCGTTCCCGTAAGAATACGGGGATAATATATAGCCTTCCTTGGTAAATGGGCTATCGAACACTGAAAGAATTTTTCAAATCGGACTTGTAGTTCCTGAGATTAGCGCGTTCAATCAAACAAACAAACAAACTCTTCAGCTTAATAATATTAGTTTAGATGAATAAGGCTATAGAGCTTGTATAAGAATGGTAAGAAAAGAAAGCATAAAAACATAACCTTCCGCGGTTGGATAAAAGAAAGTATATTCGCTTCGATTCGTTGTTAACGCACTTTGGGTGTACACTTATCTTTATCTAGTTAAGGTGTAATTTATGCAAAGACAGCCTTAGGGGTGGGTTGCCGATGACTCAGATCTAATCCCTAATGCGTATCCTTAATTCCCTGATATCTTAATATTACATGGTTGTTATCAATTAATTTTAGATTAATCCTATCTAAGGCATCACTATTATCACTTACTAGCTGACGACGCGCGGTTTCACCCTCGTGGTTCTGTTCCCGTAGGAATACGGGGATAAGCCTATAGCCCTCCTCGATAAATGGGGGTAACTAACACTAACATATTTTTTCAAATCGGGCCAGTAGTTAGCGCGTTCAAGCAAACAAACAAACTCTTCAGCTTTATAATATTAGTGTAGATCAGCGTATTATAAAGACCCACGCCGTCCCTCCTTATTATCCCTCCTTTTACGGATTCCGTACTTTTTAAATAATAAAAAAAGAACTCTTCTAGGATCACTTGGTTCTGCGTCTGAATGTCTGTCTATCAAGACCTTTTGTCTCAGGAACGCGTGGAGGTATCAAGCTGGAATTCATATTCAATACCTATTCACACTCTTCTACCTCAGAAGGATTCTACTCGACATCGTACCGGAACGCTAAATCGCTTGGTGTCGCTAAATCGGTACGTTTTGCTGGTAACTAGCCAGGGGCCTTAGCCAAGTGGCATATCGATTCTCTTTCTACAAACGCTAACGGTTCAAAAACTAACAAAAAGTATGCTAATGAACAGATCCGATCGACAACTTGATCCTACCTAGTAGGTGCCTAGTTTTAACATCATATTTGGATTACCAACAAATAAATTGGTATTTATACTAAGTTTAGAACCATTATTTAGTTAGGTTTATAACTTAGTTGGGTTTACTTTGCCTACTAAATTAACATTGTAAAATATAAAATAGGTACCTATTTTTAGGTAATTTGTTTGTTGGTAACCCAAAGGTGATACCTTTGGGTTACCAACAAACAAATTACTATTAAACCATTTAGTTAGATTTATTACTTAGTTCAGTTAACTTAACCTATTAAAACTTTTTGGTTAACACCCTAACTGTAGTTCGTTAGTTAATTAGAAAATTGGGATAGGCTGTAGAAGTTATTAAATGTTTGTTTAGTTTCTTAATTTCATTCGCACTGAAACTTAACTTGGAATGAAGAGGTACTCGGTTCGAGTCCTAGGTTCCAGTCCTAGATCAGGCAATGAAACACTGAGCTTTTTTTGTCCAAATTTTTAGGCAAATTATTAGAACAAATTTTAAGGCCGAACTTAGCAAGTTGTTGACGTTACTCTCTTGTAAAACACATTTTTTTTAAAATTTCTTTATAGGAGGGTACCGAATAATCTCGCTATATTTTATCCCTGTATTTCTTTGGGAACAGTGTGCCTAGTAGGAGTTTTCAATATTTTCATTCTGTTACTATCACGTTGACGTTTACGCAAATTTATATGGAATTGAAACAGATGTGCAGTAGAGCCACTAGATGGCGCTGTTTCAATTCCTTAGAAATTCGCGTTTACGTTATGTGACAGTAATAGTATCAAACTGCCACTAGGCCCTCAGGAGCTAAGGGGGTGAAATCGCAAGGCATCCGGTAAGTAGTCTACATCCACGCTAATATTTTATAAACAGTAAAGGTTACATAGTTCGAAGAGCCGATGGACGTTGGGGTCCCAAGATGCTGGAATGGCGAACGCACCGGAAAGCGCAGTGTCGGTAGACCCTCCACTAGGTGGACTGAAGACAACAAGCGAGTTGCAGGGAGCCGCTGGGTGCTCGCGGCTCGAGACCGTTTTGTTTCGAAGTCCATGCAAGCGGCCTATGTCCAGCAGTGGACGTCCATGGGCCGTTAATGATAATGATGATGAAAGCTTTGTATTTTTGTTTGTATCGAATTAACTCAAAAACTACTGGACTAATTTAAACAATTCCTTCACTTATAAAAAGCTATATTATCAAGGAGTGACATGGGCTATATTTTGTTCCTGTATCTCTATTAAAATGGAAACTGCACGGGTGAAACCGCAAGATTCTACTGTATTATATAAAAAGCCAGTAAAAGTAAGTTATAGTAGGCTATGTAGGCACTTGGAACCTAATTAACATAACAGTAGAGCTTCTCAGTTCGCTTACACGTGACCATTTAATTAAAATGTTATAGGACAGATACCGTTTTAACGACACGATTTTTCTGTCTCACATAAAATACCTAAAGACAAAAAATCTAATGAAAAAAACATTCTTGTAGGCTCGGATCGGCTTTGTTCTACATATGAAGTAGAAAATTAATGATTTTATGTAGCGGACGCTCGCGACTTCGTTGGCGTGGAATTCAGTTTTTCACAAATCCCGCGGGAACCATGGATTTCTCTGGGATGAAAAGTAGCTTATGTGTTAATTTAGAGTAAAATCTATTTCCATTCCAAATTTCAGCTAAATCGCTTCAGCACAAAGAGGAACAAACATACACACACACACACTTAACCTTTCGCCTTTATAATATTATTAGTGTGATGTGATAGTGTGATGTGATGTGATAATTCTAAAACATAAAATTTAATTTCTTGACGGCTTTTCTCAGTAGTAAGCAGAGCTGCTTTTTGCATTGTTTTTTCGCTTTTTTATGGTGATGAAGTGGACTAGAGTAGAGCTCTAGACAAGTCTCGAGACAAAAGATTTGGACATCATTATTTGCACTTATATTATAGAGAAGAAAGATTCCTTTGTAGGGTCTGAAAATACGGTACAGAAGTTTCAGAACCTGTTCATTTAGTCAGAGCCCATTTGAAAAATTCTTTCATTATTGGGAAGATATACTACGCCCGAGTGCTATAACCGCGCGGCGTCTGCTAGTAATAAACAATTTTATTGTAATAACAGTACAACCATTCTTAAATAATCTGGGACCTGTAGTCACCGCGGGCAAAGTTATGGTGCTATAGGCTATATCTTATCCCCGTATTCCTAACGGAAACGGGAACCACGCGGATGAAACCCAATCTTAAATAGTCTGGGGCCTATAGTCACCGAAGGTAAAGTTATGGCTATCTATATTTATGTCGTATCGGAAGCCACACGTCTTCAGATTAATCGTAATGTATAAAAACATTGAGAAATAAAGTGCTAGGTTCGATTCTCTGCATTTATACTTTTATATGGGCACAGAAATATTACTACAGAGATCCATATCATCATCATCATCATTATCAACCCATATTCGGCTCACTGCTGAGCTCGAGTCTCCTCTCAGAATGAGAGGGGTTAGGCCAATAGTCCACCACGCTGGCCCAATGCGGATTGGCAGACTTCATACACGCAGAGAATTAAGAAAATTCTCTGGTGTGCAGGTAAGTTCACAATGTTTTTCCTTCACTGTTTTAGATAAGATACCTACTTAATTTCTTAAAATGCATATAAATAATAAGTTGGAGGTGCATGCCGCGGACCGAATTCAAATCTACGCCCGAACCAAAGGCAAAGCTCATATCCACTGGGCTATCACGCCTCCATACGGGGATCCATATACGCAAGCATAATTTTAATTCAGTCGAATTTGCTTCTAAAATACATATGAAAACGAAACTCTTCAGTAGGTGGTACACTTCAAAATATAAAGTTTCAACGTCTAACTTATTTCACGTACAATTCTAGTTATCTAACTTCAACATCACACTATCCCTTGGGTCTTAAACATATTTAAAAGAGCAACTTGTGCGAAATAAGCTGTTCGTGGATGCTGTGAGAACTCAGATATTATACTTTAACGTTAGATTTTTTTTTTATTGGTTCGATGGAGCTATGCTTGGAGTTTCTCTGCGTGATCGAATCAGGAATGAGGAGATCCGTAGACGAACCAAAGTCACTGACATAGCTCAGCAAGTCGCGAAGCTGAAGTGGGCGGGCCACATAGTTTGAAGAGCCGATGGAGGTTGGGGTCCCAAGGTGCTAGAATGGCGACCCCGCACCGGAAAGCGCAGTGTTGGGCAACCCCCCACTAGGTGGACCGAGGATATCAAGCGGGTTGCAGGGAGCCGCTGGATGCTGGCGGCTCGAGATCGTTGTGCTTGGAGGTCCATGCAAGAGGCCATGACCAGCAGTGGACGTCTATCGGCTGATAAGGATTATTGGTTCTATTACTTTTTGAAAGTCATCATTTTCGTCAAATATTAGCAGACGAATATCTTGGAAATTAAAATCGAATTAAAAATTATTTTATGATAGGTACATACATACATTTATAAAGGAAGGCGAGCAAGGCTAAAAAAATGTTATGCTCTATATAACATTACACTACGATAAAGTCAAACTTGAAGTCAAAATTAATTCATTTCAGTAGTAGTAGCTTACAAACACTTTTGAAACACCAGATTAAAATTAAACTAACGTGGGCTCCAAACGCGCCTTAGCCCGAGAAGAGCCAAAGAAAAGATCAATCTATTCTAATATTATAAAGCTGAAGAGTTTGTTTGATTGAATGCTCTAATCTCAGGAACTACTAGTCCGATTTGAAAAATTCTGTCAGTGTTAGATAGCTCATTTATCGAGGAAGGTTATAAGCTATAAATTACCCCCATATTCCTACGGGAACGGAAACCACGCGAGTGAAATTGCGCGGCGTCAGCTAGTGAAGAATATGGTAAAAACTTGGTTGGTGGTAATTTTTTCGCGGACGAAGCCGCTGACATCCGCTAGTTCATTATAAAAGGCCTGCTATTCAAAAACTAGCCTAGAAAATGTTAATTATTATTGTAAGTTAATTAAAAGTATCTGGGTAATAAAAAATATTTTCCACATTTAAATAAAGTAAGTGTATTTTTACGTTTCGCGTGCTAAAAGAATGTTATTTTGTTCATTATTTTACAGTTTAATTAGTGTGAGGGTAATTTATAATGTAAATGAAGTTAATTATGATAAATATTTTTTAAAATGTTTAATAAGAAGAAGGCAGTTTTAAAAAATATGTTTTCAACTAGGATAATTATACGTTTTTTCTTGTCCACTTTATTTAATGTTCCATTTATTTTCATCGGACCTTTACATATAAAAATATTCTCCCTTTTAAAAAATACCAGTCCTGGGTTTGATCTCCGGCTGAGCAAATTGAGGTTTTCTTAATTGGTCTGGCTGGTGGATGAATTTGTCCGTGAATAGTTACCACCCTACCAGCAATGACGTACCGCCAAGCAATTCAGCGTTCCGGTACGATGTTGTGAAGAAACCGAAGGGGTGTAAATTTCATCCTATTCCTAAAAAGCTAGTTTGCATCCATATTAGATTACATCATCACTGACCATCAGGTGATATTGTAGTTAAGGGCTAACTTGACAACAAAAATGTTTCTTTGAGTACCTACGATATCTTTTAGATTATATGACGATACCTCACTGCTGAGTTCGAGTCTCCTCTCAGAATGAGAGGGGTTAGGCCAATAGTCCACCACGCTGGCCCAATGCGGATTGATAGACTACATTTTCCTTCTGAATTGGCAGTGGGATAACTTGGAAATAGTAAAATATTATATTTATTTTAGCCATCTTGGTTTATACTCGCCATCCGGTAGGTATTCCAATTAGCTTGGCATTACGTCTTTGCAACCTTTTGGTTTAGAGCAAATGGTGTCCAAGCTCCAAATCTTCTCTACTATCATCATCATCATCATCATCATATCAGCCGATGGACGTCCACTGCAGGACATAGGCCTTTTGTAGGGACTTTCAAACATCACGATACTGAGCCACCTGCATCCAGCGAATCCCTGCGACTCGCTTGATGTCGTCAGTCCACCTGGTGGGGGGTCGGCCAACACTGCACTTACTAGTGCGGGGTCGCCATTCCAGCACTTTGGGACCCCAACGTCCATCGGCTCTTCGAACTATGTGCCCCGCCCATTGCCACTTCAGCTTCGCAACTCGTTGAGCTATGTCGGTGACTTTGGTTCTACTGCGGATCTCCTCATTTCTGATTCGATCTCTACTATCAAACGATCCCAATTCTAGCTATAATATGATAATCAGACCCCAAAATGTTGTAAAACTGTTTGAAAATATATAGTCAATTTTACCGGTGTCAACATCGAAATTATCATAATTTTTTCGCCTGTCACCGCCTTGATTTACATTGAACTGTAATTGAACCTGGATCTTTTTTACGCGTCATAAAAGTTATTGGAAGTAGGATCTATAAAACGGCGCAAGGCGCGACACCGGCCGTTTTTTACGTCCACTCACTTTCACGCACCAAAGTGCACAAGTTTTAATAGTGTCATCACTCTCAAACACTGGGAAGTGTTTGTCTTCTCTATCGCACTCGTGAATTTGGCTTTAGAGCAAAAAAGATAGATAGAAGGCCGTAATTTAGACGCAGGTGTGTAAAAACGATGAGAGGTATCTTCGTACCCTTGTTATCTTTATAAGAATCAGCGCTCTTCAGGTTGGCAATCCATCGAAATGAAATGCTATGCGATACTTTTCAAAGTAATAAAATCAAAATCTTTAAAAGAGTTTTTTTTCAATATTGGTATACACAGCAATATTGGGAAAACTAATTTTTTTATGAAACATGTCAACTTATCTATTAAATAATGCACTTGTAATATAAGTTTTGGTGAAACTTACGGATACACTGATAATAATGTATATAGATAAGGTAAATTGCTAAAAGCAGTGTTAAAAAAATTCATGATTTCGTAAAATATTTAGTTGTTTTGGCTCAAAATACGGTTATAACATAGAGTATAAGGGAAACCCAGAAAATAAAATATAACTTGTAACACTTCCACTACTGAGACAAATCTAATGATACAAATTATATACCAAAATCATATTAATAGGTTTGGTATAAACAATTATTTTTGCTCCCTCCATCCCATCACATTAACTACTGTCTAAAAATTTGCACCAATCAAAACACAAACCCATCACTCAAAACCACATCAAAATCGGATTAGTAGTTTTGAAGATAAATGGCGACATTAGTTTGCACAAACATCCTCTTACCCCAAACGCATAATCTACCATCTCCGTACCGTCGTAGGTATATGTTGAACTAGCTGACGCCGCGCAGTTTCACCCGCGTGGTTCCCGTTTCCGTAAGAATACGGGGATAATATATAGCCTATAGCCTTCCTCGATAAATGGACTATCTAACACTGATAGAATTTTTAAATCAGACCTGTAGTTCCAGAGATTAGCGCGTTCAATCAAACAAACAAACTCTTCAGCTTTATATTATTAGTATAGATGAATAAGGCTGTAGAGTTCGTAAAAGAATAGTAAGAAAAGAAAGCATAAAAAACATAAACTTCCGCGGTTGGATAAAAGAAAATATATTCGCTTTGATTTGTTGTATATTAACGCACTTTGGGTGTACACTTATCTTTATCTAGTTAAGGTGTAATTTATGCAAAGACAGCCTTAGGGGTGGGTTGCCGATGACTCAGATCTAATCCCTAATGCGTATCCTTAATTCCCTGATATCTTAATATTACATGGTTGTTATCAATTAATTTTAGATTAATCCTATCTAAGGCATCACTATTATCACTTACTAGCTGACGACGCGCGGTTTCACCCTAGTGGTTCTGTTCCCGTAGGAATACGGGGATAAGCCTATAGCCCTCCTCGATAAATGGGGTAACTAACACTGACATATTTTTTTAAATCAGGCCAGAAGTTAGCACGTTCAAGCAAACAAACAAACAAACTCTTCAGCTTTATAATATTAGTGTAGATCAGCGTATTATAAAGACCCACGTCCTCCCTCCTTATTAACCCTCCTTTTTCGGTTTCCGTACCTTTTAAATGAAAAAAAACAGAACCTTTATAGGATCACTTGGTTGTGCGTCTTTCTGTCTATCAAGACCCTTTGTCTCAGGAACGCGTGAAGGTATCAAGCTGAAATTCATATCAAATACCAACTACTCGACATCGTACCGGAACGCTAAATCGCTTGGCGGTACGTTTTGCTGGTAACTAGCCAAGGGCCTTAGCCAAGTGGCATATCGATTCTCTTTCTACAAACGCTAACGCTTCAAAAACTAACAAAAAGTATGCGAATGAAGAGATCCGATCGACAACTTGATCCTACCTAATAGGTGCCTAGTTTTAACATCATGTTTGGATTACCAACAAATAAATTGGTGTTTATACTAAGTTTAGAACCATTATTTAGTTAGGTTTATAACTTTGTTGGGTTTACTTTGCCTATTAAATTAACATTGTAAAATATAAAATAGGTACCTATTTTCAAAATCACCTTTGGGTTACCAGAAACAAATTACTATTAAACCATTTAGTTAGATTTATTACTTAGTTCAGTTTACTTAACCTATTAAAACTTTTTGGTTAACACCCTAACTGTAATTCGTTAGTTAATTGGAAAATTGGGATAGGCTGTAGAAGTGTTTGTTTACTTTATTAATTTCACTCGCACTGAAACTTAACTTGGAATGAAGAGGGCCTCGGTTCGAGTCTTAGGTTCGACTTCTAAATCAGGCAATGAAATACTGAGCTTTTTTCGTCTAAATTTTTAGGCAAATTTTTCAGGCTGGAGTTAGGAAGATGTTGACGTTACTATACTCTCATATATTTAAACCACAAAACCTATTTTGAATTTCTTTTTCTTTTTTATTCTTTACAAGTTAGCCCTTGACTACAATCTTACCTGATGGTAAGTGATGATGCAATCCAAGATAGAAGCGTTCTAATTTATTAGGAGGAGGATGAAAATCCACACTCCTTTCTACACGACATCGTCCCGGAACGCTAAATCGCTTGGCAGTAGGTTTTTTCGGTAGGGTGGTAGCTAGCCACGGCCGAAGGCTTCCACCAGCCAGACCTGGACCAATTAAGAAAACCTCAATCGGCTCAGCCGAGGATCGAACCCAGACCTCCGCCTTGCAAATCCACCGCCCATACCACTGCGCCACGGAGAGGAATCTAATAACTCGTTATAAAAGGATACCTTATAATTCCCGCTATGTTTAATTCCTGTATTTCATTGGGAACAGGAGCTAAGTAGGTGAAATAGCAAGGCATCTGCTACGTAGTCTACATCCACGCTAATATTTTATAAACAGTAAAGATTTGTATTTTTATTTGTAACGAATTTACTCAAAAACTACTGGACTGATTTAAGCAAGTCTTTCACTTATAAAAAGCTATATTATCAAGGAGTAACATGGGCTATATCTTGTCCCTGTATCCCTATTAAAATGGGAACTACATGGGTGAAACCGCAAGATTCTACTGTATTATATAAAAACCAGTAAAAGTATATTATAGTAGGCTATGTAGGCACTTGGAACCTAATTAACATAACAGTAGAGCTTCTCAGTTCGCTTACACGTGACCATTTAATTAAAATGTTATAGGACAGATGCCGTTTTAACGACACGATTTTTCTGTCTCACATAAAATAGCTAAAGACAAAAAATCTAAAGAAAAAAACATTCTTGAAGGCAACTATGAAGTACAAAATTAATGATTTTATGTAGCGGTCGCCCGCAACTTTGTCGGCGTGGATTTCAGTTTTTCACAAATCCCGCGGAAACCATGGAGTTTTCTGGGATAAAAAGTAGTTTATGTGTTAATCCAGAGTAAAATCTATTTCCATTCCAAATTTCAGCCAAGTCGCTTTAGTAGCCGCAACGTAAAAGAGGAACAAACATACACACACACACACACTTACACCCAACCTTTTGCCTTTATAATATTAGTGTGATGTGATGTGATAATAAAAATTGCAAAACACAAAGTTGAGTATCTCGACGGCTCTTCTCAGCAGTAGTCAGAACCTGCTTTTTGTATTGCTTTTTTTGCCCGCTTTTTTATGGTGGTGAAGTCTCTAGATACTCTAAACTAGGCTCGAGACTTAAGATTTGGACATCATCATCATCTGTACTTATATTATAGAGAGGAAATATTTGTTTGTTTGCATTGAATAGGCTCTGAAACTACGGTACAGTAGTTTTAGAGCCTATTCATTCAGTCAGACCCTTTTGTAAAATTCCTTCATTATTGGGAAGATATACTACGCCCGAGTATTATAACCGCGCGGCGTCTGCTAGTAATAAATAATTTTTCTGTTTTTTTTTTCTTTCTCTTATTTTTTGTATCTCATTTGTGTGCCATAAAGAATTAAAATAAATAATAATAAATAAATTTTATTGTGATAACTGTACAACCATTCTTAAATAATCTGGGGCCTGTAGTCACCGCGGGCAAAGTTATGGTTATGTCGTATCGGAAGCCACACGTCTTCAGATTAATCGTAATGTATAAAAACATTGAGAAATAAAGTTCGTAATAAAATTTAAATTTAAATTACAGGCAGCATTGTTCGTTTATTCCATTATTTTGTATACAAAGGACTGTCTTTGCAAATTATGCCTACGGAATTAATATCATAATTATGAAAACGCGTTCGAATCATTAAAATACATGAGATGACTTCATGTGCTAATGTGAGATTTCTACATTTTTATTTTGTTACAAATTTTTATTATTTTCCTTCCCTTGTAGGAAGGAAAATAATAAAAATTATACATATTATACATCTGAAGAGTTTATTTGGTTGAAGCGCGTTCTACCATAGGCTACATCATCGCTTACCATCAGTAATAGGCTAGTTGACACTTTTTTAAAAGGTACCAAACGGTTTAGTGTGTGACAAAATTAGTAGTTATTAATTAGTTTGACGTTTATTCCTTTAGTACGTCAAGACGTCACAAAATGGATGACAGCGTTTATGACGTTTGAAGAAATTTAAAAAAAATACATAATATTTTGAAATTAGTTCTCTTTGAAACTATTAATAATTAATATCGATATATTTAGGATTCTTATTCCATGAATTAATTACTTATAAGCCGTGAATTACAGGCCGTGAGCAATGTCAAATTGCGCATTAAGAGATAACGAAATAACTCTGTCTAAACATAGTTATCTCTTTAAAAATAAGGAGAGCGAAATTTAGACAAAATTTATCAATAGAATCTTAGGCCTAACTTATTGTAATTGATAGCCTGACATAAGAAAACTGTATAATCGACTTAGCGAAAAGTTTTTAATCTAGTCACTCGGCTAAGCCTGTTTAACTAGCTAACTGAATTAAAAGTTTTACGGATATTGGCGATAAGAAAAAAGCAAATGTTCCCAGTAATAGCTTAACCGTGTAAGTTCAATTACAAGCGCTTCCCAAGCTCCAGCTTGGACACATCATTAATTATTTAGCTCACTTGATTAATGTCTTTTGATAGCACTTCTTTCGGTTTACTTACTGTAATGTAAGCACCGCTGTTATCATAATTTTATTAATGATTATCTATACTAATATTATAAAGAGGTAAAGTTTGTAAGTTTGTCACATTTTTTAAATGGGGTAATCTTCGGAACTACTGGTCCGATTTTAAAAATTATTTCACCAGTAGAATGCTACATTATTGGGGAGTGCTATAGGCTATATTTTATATTGGTATCATATATATTAGCCGAGTTATCACAGTTTTTGTCATACAGGTCGGACTGAAAATCCTCTTAAACAGACTTATTCTATATATTATAGATATAGTAAAATTGAAATTAATGTATGGAGACTTTATGTATCTTTAAAAGTTTTACAAAAAAGTCCGCGACACCGTATATCTATCTTCTATATATTATCAGATATAGTACCTTTTGTGATTTAAAAATTATTAATTTTATATACTTAGGTTTACGTCATTATTTATACAACTAAACTTTAATCCTTATTAAAATAAATTATTTAATAATCACAAGGATATTATGGAGATAAGATTTGCCCTTTACAGTATGTTAATAACTCAAATAGTTTCGGAGATAATACAAAATTTCTAAAAGACGCAGAAATTCCACTATATGACGCCCGGCGCTTTCATTTACGTAGTTCCCGTTCCCGTGTGAATATGGGGATCAAACATAGCCTTTGACACTCGCAAATAACGTAGCTTTCTATTGGTAAAATAATTTTCCAAATCGGTCCAGTAGATCCAGAGATTACCTCCTACAACCACACGAACTTTACCTATATTATTAGCATAGAAGTCTCTATTTCTCTTGGTCATACCATCACTCTCGAAGGACTGGACCGATTTTGCTAAGGGTAGGAGTAAGATAGAGAAGTTACAGGTTAGGGTATTGTACGGGTAGGGAAGCGTAGGGGTAGTGTAGGGGTAGGGTAGGTTTAGGGTAGTGGTAGGGTAGGGGTAGAGGTAGGGTAGTGGTAGGGTAGAGGTACGGGTAGGATAGGGAAGTGGTAGGGTAGGGGTAGGATAGGCGTGAGATAGGGGTACGGGTGGGATAGGGGTAAGAAAGGGATAGGGTACGGGAAAGGTAGGGGTAGGAGGAGGGTAGGTGTAGGATGGGTTAGGGTGTAGGTAAGGTAGGAGTAGGGTAGGGGTAGGGCAGGGGTAGGGCAGGGGTAGGGTGTAAAAGTAGTGGTAAGGTAGGGTAGGGTAGGGGTAGGGTAGATGTAGGGGTTGGGTAGGGTAGGGTTGGGGTAGTGGTAGGGTTGGGTAGGGGTAGGGTAGGGTAGGGGTAGTAGTAAAGTTGACATCGAAATATACGCGGACGAAGTCGCGGGCGTCCGCTAGTGATATTATAACAACGTTGAGTAAATTCTGCTACCTAACTTTTATTAAGGTAAGTATATAAGTATATATATGTCGCCGGGGAAGCTTGGCTCACTGAAGGCTCTATGGCCTCAGACCTAATAGTTGTCATGTTTGCTCTGTGGTTATTTCGAATCGACTTATTATCTAGTGGTCTGATCATTTTGCAGTCAAAATACTGTTCCGTTTTGATTTGATTAATAATTGGTCTCTCAAGTAATGATGACAGTTGACAGCAGTAGAAAAGAAACTCTTTAGGTTCTGTGTTGAGATTTTGCTGTCGTAATGGTCAGCAAAATCTACGTTAATTAATTTAATAAATTTAGAATCAAGTTTTCATGTAATTAGGTTTTGATTATTTACTCTTGAAGTAATTAAGATTGTAAAACGTTACCACCATAACGAACGTGGCGGCGATCGACCAATAGTAAATGATTACGTAACTCTCATCCAATGGCATCGCGTCCCAAATGGCGCGTCAAGTGTACCGTCACTGTGTATTCACTCTAGTGAGGCATCCTGCCTCCGTCTGGCTCCGTAGTCTGCTGATTTAGTAATTCAGTTCTAATCGCGTTTTTAAGATGAAATAATCGTCTTCTACTTGTTAAGTATAGTGAAATAGTGAAGTGTTAAGTAGTGTTATTAAGAAAAGGAAAGTGATTAGTGACTTGGGCTATTAATTGGTTCAATTCTTTGTTGAGCAGCTTGAGGCGTCATGCTGCTTGTCGCGTTAGTGATTTTGTTCGATAATGTTTCGTGATGAAGTAATTATTGATCTTAAATTGTTTACTGTGGGCATGGAGAGCATGTCGGGCAGGGTTGGTGAGTGTTTACTAGTATTAAAAGGCGCCTTTAAACCACACCCAATGGTCACAAGTCCTGGGACTTGCTCGATGTACTTCCTCTACCACAACTACCAGGGTAAAATAGTAAAATTAAGAGTAGTATTGTGTAAGCGATTAGTGAGGTTAAGCATAGCATACCTATTGTAATTGGCAGAGCCGATGACCAAGGTTAGGTCAGTGGTTCTGTCCATATTTTTATTAATGACTCTACAATTTTTACGACATATATAAAGAAAGTCACCGTTGTCTATGATTTCTTTAAAAAAAGCTTGATTAAGTTTTATCGTGAAATAAGCACTTAAAATTTTATTTATATGTACATTTTTTGTATTGATAATGGTCGAAAGACATCTTCTAGAATATAATATGAGTATTCGCTTAAGCTAGTACTAGATTCAAATGTGTTTCTTTCTCAAGTGCTTGGCTAATGACACGTTACTACAAAATATTTTTTTTTAATTTTTGTGTGTTTGTTTGTGAGGGTTAACCCAGGTCCAAAATTTTCACTGTAAGATGGAGGAGGTAATTGTTCAACATTAAAGCTACTTCTTATTCTGGAAAATTAATTCTGGAAAAATGGATGGTTCTCGTGGATCGATGGTTCATTTGTGAAAAACAAAATTGTGAATTTACGTGGACAATGTCACGGGCGTCCGCTAGTAAACAATATAATTCTAAAGGTATGAAAACCGTGCCAATGGTTGCCAAAGTATAAATACAAAATACAAACACAGTAGATCAAACGACACTTTGGCTAACGCTGGATAGTGTGTGCATTCCATTAGCAAACGAGTGTTTTTCTCTTATTTCATACGTTATGTTGATGTACTTTATATTAATGGCCCCGGGGACTTGGTGCGTTACTTTTGTTTGTATATTTTTACCTAACTCAATGAGAGAAATGACCAAAAGAGAGCTTTGTCATAAATAGCGGACGCCCGCTACTTCGTCCGCGTGGAGTTCAGTTTTTTACAAATCCCGTGGCCACCATGTATTTCTTCGGGATAAAAAATAGCCAATACGTATAACCCATCTCATTCTGAGAGGAGACTCGTGCTCAACAGAGAGCCGAGCATGGGTAGATAATTTTTTTTTATTCTTTACAAGTTGATGCAATCTAAGAAGAAGGGGGCTGATTTGGTAGGGGTAAGATAAAAATCGACAACACTTTCGGTTTCTACACGACATCGTGGCGGAACGCTAAATCGCTTGGTGATACGTCTGTGCCGATAAGGCGGTAACTAGCCACAAGCAAAGCTCCCCACCAGCCGGATCTGGACCAATTAAGATAACCTCAATCAGCCAAGCCGGGGATCGAACCCAGGATGATGATGATGATGATTGTAGTGCTTGTGTATACTATACACTATCTCATGCACATTGGTAGTGGGGGTAATGGGACAGTCTATCACCGGCGCTTGACCGTGATGGTCGTGTACGGTCTGCATGAAATGCTTGCGTAGCAATAAGTCAGTGATTAGCTTATCTTATAGTAAGGACGAGGGTTCTTACAATGATGAATATGAGCCTTTATAAATTGAGGAAGGTCTGGCTATAATCGTTCTTTGTTATTAAGTATGATTTACAGTAGTAAAGTAATGTTAATTTTTATTCAGCTCTCCACATTAATGAGAGGCATTTGTGTAATAAATAACGTAATAAAACATGAAGCAGGTCATGCGGCCGCGTTTTATTTCGTGACTAATGGTGTTGCCATTTTCTGCATGAATAAACATTCTGCAAAGAAAAATCATGATGTTAAATCATCGTGTTCTTATTTTTTTATTGTAATACATAGCTTACGCACTTGATATATTTCGATCCTATGAACAGCAGGGTTATTATGTATGTCGGTGTACCATTCAAATAATAAGTCGTTTTTCATCATATTTTCGTTTGTGCAATAATCTAACATCGTATTTTCAACGAAACGACATAATATGTGTCTTTATTGTACGTAATGTGGCAATAATATTGAAGTGGCAATAGCATTTAGTAAGATAATTTCAACGAAATAATCAAGTTAGATGATGGCAAAACAATAAAATCACTGCCATTTGATGTAAAATGACGTAGTCAAGATACTAGGAATTTCGTTGAAATAACTATGTTAGATGATCACAATTACGAAAATACGATGACAAACGACGTAGTGACTTGTTATTTGAATGGTACACCGAGTTACATAATAACCCTGCTGAATTATAGAGCAAAGCTAATACCTACTTATAGAGAACTAGCAGACGCCCGCGACTTCGCCCGCTTTTACACCTCCTTAATCCCGCCCTCTTGCAAAATACGTTCTTAGCGGACGTCTATTAACTGTAAATTACCTCCTTGCCAAATTTTATCTTTGTACGTAAAGTGGTTTTGGAGATTGCGTGATGAGTGACCATTCGCATTTATACATTAAGATTTTGATAGGTACTTAGTTGAACAATTAGACTTAAGACCCACCTTAACCTTTCGGTCAGATGATTAATTATAGCACAGCTATAGAGATTTTTGAACTCTCACAGTCGAAGAATAAGCCCACATATTCCGATGATCGGAATTCAGCAAACTTGCGTCGGTATAAAGAATTCGGCATACCTAACGATAGTTTTTTTTGAACTGACACTCACTAGTGGCTTAATTTATAGAATGGCAAATGCCACGGAACCACGGGTCGATAGGGGCTCCCAAACGCCCGACGCCAAGCTTTGAAATAAAGTACCATAAATATAATTACTTGAAGATTTTTCTAGGGCTTCATCTATCGACATGGGCGACGATGGCGTGATAATGATGAAGAGTGGTTACACCACTATTACAAAGAAATCAATTACTACCTACTAGATTTAATAGGCTAGTTTATTTAAATTAGTTTTTAATTACATCTTATTTATACCTCCGGGAAAATTTTTAAATTAAAATGGAATTCAAAGGAGGTTTAGTGCAAGTAATAAAGCCTTACTGCTCACGTATATATAGGTATATCTAAAATGTTAAATTAAGTATCGTACGTACGTACGGTATGGAACAAAGAAAAGAGACACAAAAGTACAGAGGCTAGTATACAAAAGTGTACGCAGTCTCATAGCATAGAGCAATCTCTTATGGCTTGTACAAAGCAATGCGAAAATCCTCATACTTGGGCCACGAAACTATCGTTTAAGACTGCGCTGTTCGCTTTTGTATTCAAGAGCATGGCGTATCTCTTCTGTTGCTTTAATAATGAGTAGATAAGCGAGCAGATTTTCGTCCGCAATTTCCCCCAACTAGGTGGACCGAGGACATTTTTTATTTATTATATTCTTTACAAGTTAGCCCTTGACTACAATCTCACCTGATGATGCAGTCTATGATGGAAATGGGCTAACTTGTTAGGAGGAGGATGAAAATCCACACTCCTTTCGGTTTCTACACGAAATCATACCGGAACGCTAAGTCGCTTGGTGGTACGTATTTGTTGGAAGCCGCTGGATGATGGCGACTCGAGACCGTTGTGCTCGGAAGTCTATGCAAGAGGTCTATGTCCAGGAGTGAACGTCCATTGGCTGATAATGATGAATGATGATGAAGCAACCAGATCGCCTGATGCTAAGTGATTACCACCACTTACACCGTTTACTTGCAAAGGCACAGCCAATGCATTACCGGCTTTTTAGAAATGTGTACTGTGTATATCCATTATCTATCTCTTAAATAACTCTGTATTACACTGCTGTTTACTACACACACTACACACTGTACTAAACTGTTACAAGCAATAACACCACCACCTTTGGTCACGTCATAGCAAAATGTATGCCAACCTTTTACCTAAATAACTGAGAGTTATTAAAAAATATATAAATTGTAAGCAAGCATTATTAATAACGTATTGCATTATATTAGAATTAGACAATACTTACTTAAGTTAAAAATGCGTTATTTTGTACATAATTTCAAAGACAATAAAAAAAACAGCTGATAAGCAACAATATTACGCAAACATTGTGAGCATCAGGACGAGCTCACAAAGCTACCACTAGATTCAATAGCCTAATTTTAATATTCACCACTAACAGAATACAGAACAATCTGTATTCAGATATTCACCAGTATATTGATTTTTGGTACGCAATACTTTTAGGCCGCTTACAGTAGAGCATACTGGCATAAAGTGTCACGTAACGAAAAATCCTTACTTTTTCTAGTTTGTGACAAAGGTGAAACAATGTGATGAGATGAGAAAATCATCATCTATTGATGAACTGAATTTGTTATTATTTTATCATAACAGCCGATGGACATCCACTGCAGGACATAGGCCTTTTGTAAGGACTTCTAAACATCACGATCCTGAGCCGTCTGCATCCAGCGAATCCCTACGGCTCGTTTGATGTCGTCAGTCCACCTGAAGGGTTCAACACTGCGCTTTGTATTGCGGGGTCGCCATTCCAGCTCCTTGGGACTCCAATGTCCATCGGCTTTTCGAAGTATGTGCCACGCTCATTGCCACTTCAGCTCCGCGTTGAGCTATGTCGGTGAATTTGGTTTTTTTGCAGATCTCCTCATTTCTGACTCGATCACGCAGATATACTCCGAGCATAGCTCGTTCCATCGCCCGCTGTGTGACTGAGCCTTCTTATGAGGCCTATATATATTTTTTTATATATTACGAACGTAACGAGTAAGTTATGAAATGTAGAGCAATTAAAAAACATAATTTACGTCCAACACTAAAGTGGAGGTTATCAGATTATTGTATAAAAACGTTACTTTGTCACGTGAGGTTTATATTTGACCCGTTGTCTGGGAAAGCATATTTTCTTGACATTTATATCGTTACGTAAATCAACTATATTTAATTTTAAATAGCACTGCACTAGCCGACCCGACGATAATCTGACAACTTAGTATAAAAAAAATAGCAAACGTTTTTCCAAAAACAAACAAACAAACTTTAAAATCGCGATTAGTTATTTTCCTATCAACTTTTTTTTTTAAGTTTTTAAGTTAAGGCATTCTACAACAGTTCAACTTTAGAAGCAACAATTGTCTACTTTCGATCTCAATATTATTTAATCTCTCGAATCTCCTGAAAATGCCACGGCTTCGGTGGGAAATGAGCCTTAACGATTTAGTCGGATCAATAGCGCTCTTATCTCGCTCATATTTTCGCTTAAAATAGCGAAATATTTCTTTCATAACATTAAAGAATTTGTAAGACCTACCGAGTAATACTACTACGAGTAGTTGACGGACTCAAGCGTTGTTAGGAATTCCTTTGTTTACCATTGTGACGTTTTCGGTTGGATAATAACCAGCTCGAGTTGACATAGATTTTTATGTTTTTTAGTTTGCCTCAATTATTCGATCACTAGCAAATATTGTAAGCCAGCAAACTCGACATAAACACAAAAGGTCTCCTCGGTAAAGATGCTGGTTCCATTAAGAAGTTCATTATCAAAAAAATGCAAAAAAAATCTGAATCAATTTATTTGAAGTAGGCTTAGTTACAAGCAATTTTGAAAAGTCACATGTCTCAATAAGTTCCTAAGCCTAAGGTTGCCTGGAAGAGATCGCTACTAAGCGATAAGGCCGCCTTTTGTATTCTACTTTTTCTTATGTTTCTGTTTTGCTTGTTTTCTTTAATTTATTGTGGTACAAATAAAGAGTATTAAATAAATAAATAAAATAAATGTCTTTTGCAGTGACTAGTGACTCTACCACCAATTCATACTTCATACCATGCATACATACAAAGAAGGCGGGATCTACTGAGAATAAACTCAACAGTTGCAGTTGCATCATCAGTTGGTAAGATTACAATTAAACAAATGTCAAATGAGATGGTATCATGGCAGCGGTACATCTTTGTTGGTAGGGTGGTAACAGTCAACGCTTCCCACAAGCCAGACCTGGACCAATTAAGAAAATCTCAATTGGTCCAGCCGGGGACCGAACCCAAGGACGAATCAAGGACCTTCAGGTTAAAGTCTGGTTCCATGACAGTGCCTTTGAGGGTCTAAAAGTAGTTGACAAAAATGACAGTGATTGATTATGGCATAAAATTCTTTATAAAATGTAATTTCAAAGTTTTGATTATAAAATTACTGTTTATGTACCTCCTTAGAATGTATACAAAGATTTATGGTTTCGGGGGCTTTAACCGAGGTCGGGTCAAAGTTGTTTGTTTATTTATAAAGTTGCCGACAATGCCACCTGGACCGGCGGTTTTGTTTTTATAATGCGGGCAAAATTTGTTTTGAGTTGTGGTTTGCCCAGTGGGACCTTTAAATTAAACATTGTTTAATTACTTAATAACATATACACAATATGTACGTACAAACGTACGATATTTGGAATATTTATAATGTTTTTTGTTTAATTGGATCGGTTTCAATTATAAAGAAAAAATAAAGAACATCGTACACAGTTCATGATTTTAAGAAAAATAATGTGATCGGTGACTTAGGTTGAATTCTTTGTTCGCAGCGTGTAAACGTCACGTTGCCTCAAACCTCAATTATTAAGACAATAATTCGTGTATTGCATATACAATTTTACATAATTACTGAATAAAAATACATACAAGTCTAACAATTATTTTAATGCGGGCTTTAAACTGCAGTCAAATTGTTCAGTTAAATCAACCATGTGTCCGGCAATTTTAACTTTTCTAATTATTTTGATTATTTATTTATTGAATTATATATAATAATTACATGATCAAAATTAAAAAGGTGCAGACATAAACTTGTTAAAGTTTTTCTGCGCACCCTTCGCCGTTGACAATACTGTAATTAAATCTACTACTATATAATACTCTAATACTAATCTACTATGAACTTAAAAATAATTAAAAATTAGAAAGTGAAATCTAATTTTACAATTAAAAATACACATAATACATAAAAACACTACGTTTAACTTAAAAACAATAATTAGAAACAAAATGTAAACAAAAACAGAAAAGGTGGGTATGAAGTGAATAAAACTGACATCTGAGTGATCTATACTAATATTATAAAGAGCTAAAGTTTGTAAGTTTGTAAGTTTGTCACATTTTTTAAATGGGGTAATCTTCGGATTGACAGTTAAAACTGAAATTATGTAGTCCAGGTAAAGATACAATTGGATATGATAAAGTTAGATAAGGTTGTCGTTTTATAACAGAGAAAAAAACAACATAGTTAATAACTAGTGATTATTAATAACTAGGAAAGTACGAAATTTCCGCTTAATAGGAATAACTGACAATCTAGAAATTCAGTTGCAAAATTCGATCCATATACTAACGAGGGGAATTGAATAAAAGCTTTTAAAAAAGAAGCGCAATTCTGAACTGATAATGTCACCTTTAATTCGTTCACGCAATTTAAAAGATTTTCACAAAGTATCAAAAAGAAAAGAGGTGTACCCCAGAACGAAACCTTGGTATTATTTCCATTATGTACGCAAATTTGAAGTAACGTCGTTTAGTATCATTTCTTCGAGTTAAGGTCATTTCTATGGCCCGAGTAGAAGCGGTAGCGATTTCTTTAAGTTAAGTCTAAGTAAGTAAACGAACAATCATCGCCTTTATATTATTGTATGCAATAATTAGAATAACACTTCGAAGGGCATATAAGGAACACGTTCTAGAAAGAGTAATGAGACTATTAACCTGAGTAGTAGGTATTAAGCATGTGCATATTTGCCGGCAAACAAATACTTCAGACCAAACCACAGAATTGCGACAGAAATAAGGATGGTGTTAGTATCCCCATCATCATGATAGCTTTTACGTCCACCGCTCCAGCACCTTAGGATCTCAATCAGTTAATTACAGTCTAGCCATTGATAGGTAAAGATTGGCGTCAATGAAGTGTTGCTTACAATAAATTAATACATAAAAGAGAAAGGAAATCACAAAAGCTAGAAAACCGCTTGATGTACAAAGTTGAAATTTGGCAGGGAGGTAGTTTATGGTTAGTAGACGTTCGCTAAGAACGGATTTTGTGAGAGGACCAGATTAAGGAGGTTTAAGGTGGACGAAATCACAGGTGTTCACTAGCTAGGTATATGAAACGAGCATAAACTCGAGGCTTCACTCGCGCCAAAAAACTAGTCAATTCCATTTTTCAAACGTGTGTATTTACGGCGTTAAAAGTTATTTAATGGGTTGTTTATTTCCCGCTATCGCTTATGTTTTGTACTGCACGCGCTCTTTGTTCTGCTCACCGCCTGAAGACGGGAATTATTGAAAAATTCCCTCCGCAGCGCCATTCTGCTCACTCTAATGCGCTTGCCAACCAAAAAAAAAAAAGAGAATATGTTTTTTGCTTTTCGATGTAAAATAACGGCCCTAATATTCACTGAAATCTTTTGAGACTTCACACAAAAGGTGAGAGATGGTGGAAGCTTATAATAAGAATTTCTAAAGAAATACAGGACAAAAATTGTCATAATTTCGCCGTTAGAGAATATGATAGCGAGTCTTTGGTACCTTAATTTTGTCACACTTATTGTACTATTGACTGTTTGTCGCTGACACAAAGAAAGTCTTTGTTGTTCGGTGGATTTTATGAAGGTTTTTTTTTTGTAAGGTACTAGTAAATTAAAAATAATACCTTCATTTTAATTAGTTACTTGAAACATAGTTTACAGTGTACGCCAGATCGGCAGACTTGTCGGATACTGGACAATACAAATATGAATACGCTGTCTGGAGGGACAGATTTTATCAGATCCACAAGAAAATCGGAACCTCATATACTCAGCGTCAGTTGAATTTGGGTCCGGCAAAAATGCAGGGCTCTGTATTGTGTGAACAGTTATACTACTATCGTTAACAACTGAGTCTTAGGGCCATAAATCATTTCTCTATATCTATCTCGCTTGCACTTATGGGTCTTATGGAGCCGTCTAGTGAAGGGTGTAACAATGAAAGACATATTATCGATAAGTAAAGTTTATTATCGTATCTTGTTCACAAAATTAAAAAAATTAACAATATTTGATTTAATATAATACATATTTCATATTATATAATTATTAACTAAATAAACTTTTCAATTCATTGAGAAACAGGAATACGTTGTGAATCAGTGTTCGAGCTTGAGGGCTAATATCGCCATGTAATTTCTTCAGATCAACGTTAGAAAATAAAGTATCCATAGTGCGCAACGAGTAACACATGAATGTATTTATTTAATTGCAGTAAACACATTTATAGCAAAAAAAATACGCAATGCAATTACATTAGAAACCGACCAATTAGAATCGTCCAAATCATTATTGACTCATCATTAGCACGTGCGCAGGTAGCCGTTTATCGATAATTAGGGTGCGCAGGTAGGCGCGCTGCACATTCCTATCTTTTTTGACTTTTATGACCGGACGACTCAGATGATAACGCGCATACTATAGTATACATGACCGTAGTTCTATCCCGGGTGAATTCTGCTACAAAGAACCCTACTGCTAATGTAAATCTTGACACAACTCTACTCTTGAAACTAAGCCCTTATTCGCACGAGAGTTTTTTAACGGACGTTAATTTCATTCACACGTTTTTAAAACATGATGCTTTTTATCGAGCAGTGTTGAATTTTAAATTTTGGGTGTTGGAAATAGACCATGAATTAAATTAAGAAGAATTAAGTTTATAAAAGCGCCAATGCTGTGTTTTAACGTATCGCTTTTCAACTCTCGTGCGAATGAGGACTAAAGACTTGAAAGACACTGAGACTTCAAAGATTTTAAATACTTAAAAGTCCAATATTCTACACAAGGAGGCACTTAATTGGAATACAAAACAAACTTTATCTAAAGTGTCAAAGAGTATCTTAGTTGGGGACATATCGTTACATAAGTAACAACTGTTGATTGTTTAAGATTTGGACCCTTTAGAATTTAATTATTCAGAACTTAATAATTAACTTTATTGAGCCTCTTTGTAAGTTATATCATTATTATATGATAAAAGTTACAATATTATTACGCAAAAACTAAGTGTACCTACCTATATTATTATTAAAATGGAAAAGTACGTACATTGATACACTTTGATCATCTCTTAACCTCATTTGAATGTTGAGATAATATAAATTATATAACATAGGGAAGGTGAAAATTGAGTAACTTTACTAATTATATAGTTTAAAACTAAATTTTCATTATATAAAGTTTCAACGTCCCTGGTTGAAATTAGGTATACTAAGCTTACTTGAATTTGAAGTTCTTATTTGAGAAACATTGAGTATTTAACTAGCGACTTTATTCGGGCGGAAAAATAAACATTTTTTATGAACCGACTTCCAAGGAGTAGGTAACGCAGGTATTTGACAACTTTTTAGAGAATCGATATGTTACATTTCACCAAAAATTTATCACATCTATACATATTTTGATCTCAGCCTCCAATTCCGGAGGGCGTAGGTCCGGTCCGTGGCATGCATCTCTAACTTTTCAGTTGTGTGCAATAAATAAATAAAATAAAAAATAAAAAAGCCTTTTATTTCTTCTTATTTACAATTAATTAGGTAATAAGTATTTTAATTTGTTAATTGATAAATTAAGTAATTTTACAATTTTAAAATGTTTATTTATTATATCTTCCCTTTTATTTAAAAGAAGAACCCTTTACGGTGAAGGCCTCCTCCAGGTGCTGCCATTTTGATCGGTCTTTTGCCTTCAGTAGCCAGTTTTTGCCGGTAAAATTTATGATGTCGTCGACCCACCGATAACGTGGTCTGCCTCTGCCTCGTGATCCTTTAGGTCCCGGCCATTTCGTTATTCTGACAGTCCAACGGTCATCTGTGAGTCGAGCGACATGTCCGGCCCATTTCCATTTGGCTTTAAGTGCGAAGGTTAGGGCGTCGATTATTTTTGTTTTCTGCCTGATGATGGAGTGACGGATTTTGTGAATTTTTTTGATATTAGTTATGCTTCGTTCCATAGCTCTTTGGCAAGTCCTAATCATTGTTTTAGCCTTCTTGGTAAATTTCCAAGTCTGGCAGCCGTAAGTTAAAGTAGGTAGGATGCAGGTGTTCATTATTTTACTTTTCAGCTTCATAGGCATTTGGCTTTTCAATACTTCTTTCATACTCCAAAATTTGTTCCATGCAAATTTAATTCTCCTTTCTATTTCTTCTTCGTTCCTATCATTTTGAAAGGATATTTGTTTGCCTAAATATATATATTTATTTATGAATTCCAGTTGCGTGTTTTCTACTATTATTGGAGTTTCTATATGGTTAGTCATTATTTTTGATTTACTAAAATTTATTTCTAATCCTGCTTTTTTGCTTGCTTCGTTCAGTGAATTCACCATGAGGTTCATTTGCGCACTACTTTCTGAGAAAATGGCTATATCGTCGGCAAATTTCAGATGGCTCAAATACTTTCCTCGAATGTATATTCCAAGATTTTGTGTTTGTTGTGTGCAATAAAAGAAATTAAATATCCGTCTCAAACGGTGAAGTAAAACATCGTGAGGAAACCTGCACAAGCAAGAATTTTCTTAATTCTCTGCGTGTGTGAAGTCTGCCAATCCGCATTGGGCCAGCGTGGTGGACCAATAGCTCCCTCTAATTCAGAGAGGAGACTCGAGCTAAGCAGTGAGCGGAATATGAGTTGATAATGATGATGATGATACATATTTAATTAAACAAATCCATAATATACTATATCTATAATATATACTCGTATATGCCATACAAACTTTACCTCTTTACAATATTAGTATGATAAAAGTTCTTTGCCGCGTTTTCCTGTCTATCTATTCGTGATGAACAAATTTTCATGCAGTTTTCACCAATAGATAGAGTGATATCAGAAAGGATTTTTTTTATTCTTTACAAGTTAGTCCTTTACTACAATCTCACCTGATGGTAAGTGATGATGCAATTTAAGATGGAAGTAGGCTAAATTGTTATGAGGAGGATGAAAATCCAAACCCATTTCGGTTTCTACGCGACATCATACCGGAACGCTAAATCACTTGGCGGTACGTCTTTATCGGTAGGGTGGTAACTAGCCACGGCCGAAGCCTCCCACTGGCCAAGCGTTTGCCTGTCTATCTATTCGTGATGAACAAATTTTCATGCGGTTTTCACCAATAGATAGAGTGATATCAGGAACGTTTTTTTATTTTTATTCTATACAAGTTAGCCCTTTACTACAATCTCACCTGATAGTAAGTGATGATGTAATCTAAGATGGAAGTGGGCTAACTTATTATGAGGAGGATGAAAATCCACACCCATTTCGCTTTCTACACGACATCATCGGAACGCTAAATCGCTTGGCTGTACGTCTTTGTCGGTAGGGTGGTAACTAGCTACGGCCGAAGCCTCCCACTAGCCAAAAAAATTATTAAAAGAAACAGTATTTTGTCAACATTTCGTGTAGGGAAACTTAGTTAAATGTGAGAGTGTCGGAAAATTCAAGCCGCTTGGAAGTTTTTATTGAAAAATTTGCCTTACTTTTGCCTAAAATAATTATACTTGGGTCTAATGATGTTAAAGATAATGAGGAAACATTCCAGAATTAAACAACATTACTATTCCAAGAAGTTCCTCTAACATAAAATTACAATACACGTGATGTAATAGACTAAAGCGTTTGCTATTAATTCTGCTTTAACAAGCCAAGTTTAGATACAAAATACGAAGTTGAACGTTAAATTAACGTAAAGTATCATTGTGTTATCGTTGGAGGAGTTGAAGGCAGTCGTTAACCGAAGTTTCGAATTCAAGGCCTTTTCGGAGGAGCGAAAAAGATTTTTGATCTGGGAACAGATTAGTGGCCAACTTGTTCGTGACTCCAATACCCATTGCCGTTTACGGCTAAGTTCTTTTTAAATTAAAAAAAAATCTTAAAAGCCTAGGTTAAAAGGTATTTTATATTAATTTAAACAAGACTGCTTTACATGCTCTTCGCACACCGCTCCGTTTACTTACCAATTCTAGGCTGCTACTGTGTTCTGCTAGATAACATTTTTTTTTGCTATTACGGAGCTTGAACAATGGACAATCGAAAACCATAAGCAAGCTATATACCATAAAGTGACATCAATCATCATCATCATAGCACGAGTCTCTTCTCATAATGGCGAATAGTACACCAAAATCCGGATTGGCAGACTTCACACACGTAGAGAATTAAGAGAATTCTCAGATAGAATTCTAGATAAGAAGATATGCAGGTTTCCTCACGATGTTTCTTCTTCACCGTTTCAAGCACGTGATATTTAGTTTCTTAAAATGCACATGACTTATGAGTCCGAATAAAAAGCATTTTTATTAATTTATAGTTATTCTTTTTTTTTTTAAGAATATAATATTATTTAAAAAGTGTTTTTTCAATAAAATATTATCCAAATTGATTCTACCAATACAAATATCACATTGTCAAATAAAATTATTGAGGAATTTTATGCTGTAGTAGTGTCCACAATTCCATACTCCATTATAGGATTGAGGAATTATTAAAATAAATAATATGTAAATCAAAAATTTTTAGTATAAAATCTTTGATGTAGATATGTTATTCTTTGTGTATTTCATTCAATAGGTAGGTACAAATGTTATGCACAGAAAACATTTTTTGTTTGTTTATTTATTGCGAATAAGCTCTGTAACTACTGGATTGATTTCAACCATTTTTCCACCTATAGAAACCTTTATTATCAGCAAGTAATACAGATTAAATTATTTTATAGCCATTTTCCCATGGTAACGGGAAATACGCCGGTGCCGCGGGGAGATCGGTAGTAATACCTAATAGCTAATACATACTTATTTATAAAGTAATTTTATAAATGGGCTGTTATTGACTTTTGTGTGGAAAGTAGCATGTTTACCTTATAGCTTGAAAGACGGGTATAAGTAATTTGACCCTACACGTAAAATTAAGTATAGTTATGTTATGCCATCCCATTGTAATATCGTTAAGGTTTTAGGACAGCAGTTATCTCAAGTTTCACGGTCAAGTGTTTCACGGTCCGTGAATTTTGTCACGTAGTTTGTATACCGAAAGATTACTTACTGCTTCTCCCTAGTACGTATACGTCCAATATATTCACAGCATATTTTTAACCGATTTAAAAAGGAGGAGATTCTCAATTCCTTATAATTCAAACATTAAAAAAAAATTACTTACTTACTTACGCTTCAAGATTTTTTTTGATGTTTGCTACCTTATAACCTAGTCGTTCATTAACCAATTTTAATAATTATTTTTTTGTTTAAAAGAGCATACTTCCATATTGCTGACGTTTCATTTTCATGTAAATCGGTTCTCTAATTTTGTGTCAAATTCAAAATAATTGAAATATGTCTTTGAAGTCGGTTCCATTTTTATGTTAAAAAGATTATACAACATTGTATCTACGGGTATCTCTAAAACTAGTGAAGTTCTAAAATTATGTAGAAATATAACTATTACGACGCAGAATTTTTTTTTTTAAAGTTAGTGGAACTGCATGACCTATTATTTATATTTATTTAGGAAAATCAACCGCTAATACAATAAGCTCACTCAAGCTTACATTTATGTATGCACATTCTTAGATTAAGTGAATGCTTAGCTACTAAGAGATTTTCACAACGTTCTCAATCAGAAGTCATTACATTTGCTAATATATAATGCGTATCCATTAATTAAAATCCCACAAAAATAGGATGTAGGTACGCGGGTAAAATCACACGACTCCGTTAGTAGTTGTTATACTCAAATATGATATAAAAATACATCGAATCCCTTTCAAAGATATTCAAAGCTCATATCTGGAGCATATCTTTCGAAGCTTTCACTTTTCTTTCTTTTAATTTTTCCTAATGACCAGTCTGTACGATTTTCATTTCTGTTTTTAAATGGAGGTCATTCATCAGATATTCGCGATATAGAAAAGAAAACATGATTGATGAGAAGGTCGGTTAAGCTTTCAGTTTTCTTTACTGGAAGAATTTCAAACTGACCATATTCATAAAACATTTTGAAAAGACAAAAGTATTTTTTTTTATCTAAGATTTCAGCGGACTTACTTGTTAGAAGGAGGATGAAAATCTATACTCCTTTCGGTTTCTACGTGACATCATACAGGATCGCTAAATCACTTGGTGGTACGACTTTGCCGGTAGGGTGGTAACTTGCCACAGCCGAAGCCTCCCACAAGAACCGATGGACCTTGGGGTCCCAAAATGCTGGAATGGCGACCCCGCACTAGTAAGCGCGGTGTTGGTCGACCTCCCACCAAGTGGACTGACGACATCAAGCGAGTCGCAGGAATTCGCTGGATGCAGGCTCAGTATCGTGATGTCTGGAAGTCCCTACAAAAGGCCTATAACCTGCACTGGACGTCCATCGGCTGATATGATGATGATTTGTTATGAACACAGAAAAATAAGAATTTAATTAACAATGTCCTTCAACAATTCTTTCAAAAATGTATGCTTTGTATTATCAAAGACAACGTTCGATGTAGGAAAATGTACCGATATTACTGGTTCTATTTTTCTTCGTTCACCGCAAGTTGTTCTGGGAAAATGATTCATTTACTTTGATAGATGACCAAACATAGATTCAATTTTAAAAGTCAACCTTTTCAATACACATTTATAACAGAAATCATTTATTTATGTGCCACAAAATGAATCTATTGAAATTTGAAAATCATACGAAAGAAAATTGAAAAGAAGCAATTATTTATTTTATTTCCCGGGTACCTTCGTCGAAGTCACAAGTTGAAAGGGCGAAGTATTTTTAGAAGTCGAAATGTTCAAGCGTATAGATGAAGAGCCAGCGACAGCTAAGCATTCGTCATTTTATAAAAGCTGAAAGTTTGTCAGATCATGCTACTACCGTAGGCGGTAGCCAATTATAGATTTTGGAACGTGGTTCTTTTGGGAGATAGCTCAAAGAGCCAAACCCTGAACCGTCTAAGTATAAATTGTATTTTTTATATTTTCACTTTTCATAATACTTTTTTATAGACACTTAGTTTCGCGGCAACACTACCCTAGAAACATTATGTAAGATGCAAAAAGGGTTGCTAGCGTAAGATTGCCATGAAGGTAAGTGTCTGACAAATGGGAATACAATTTATCATATTACGCGGAGTAAATTTATAAAAAAAATACACGTTACATAAGACGCTTGTGGGCTTGATCCTTGAAACCAAGCGATTTAGTGTTCCGGTACGATGTGGTATAGAAACCGAAAAGGAGGGTGAATTTTCATTCTCCTCCTAACAAGTTAGCCCGCTTCCATCTTGGTCAAAACTTACCATAGGTGAGATTGTAGTCAAGGGCTTACTTGTAAATATTTAAAAAAAATCTACCGTGCTTTAGAGTATAGACCTATGGAAGGCACATAAGCTGACAAACATTCGGCTTTGATAAAATGACGAATGTCTGCATGTCGCTGGCTCTTAGTCTAGTATATTTGAAAGCTTAAAAGCATTAAGTGGCTCGTTAATCAACTGAGGCACTTAGCACAACGTAATTTTGCACGACCCAAAAGTAACGATCAAATGGTAAATTTTATAGGAATTTATTTTTTATTATCGCTTTAATTACTAGCAAATACGGGTCACCGGCCAAACTGTTTAATATCGATTCTCTTTCTATATATAATCCTATTCCTATTATTTAGCATATTAATTCAAGGTTGTTTGTTTTTAATTAAAAGGTAATAATATAACATATTGTCACAGTGGCTATGTATTTCCGTGGTGTCACCTGGATCGAGGTAGCAGCTGAAAATCAGCGCCGCTTGGCCAAGTACTTTGCTTGGTTTATGCGGCACAATGCTGAGCTGTTACCTTTTTTCAAGGTTGTGCCAAACATAACGAAGTGGTTTTTGATGCTTCAACTACTTTAGTTTTGATTTTCAATTGATCAGGTGGTTGAAGCATCAGACACAACAATAGTGCTTAGTTAGGCATTGTGGTGTATGGCACAATTTTTTAAATAAATGTTTTTTCTTTCTTTCTTTCTACAATTGCTATAGCTTCAAAAATTAAACAATGTATAGGATTGACTTTTGTGTTTGATATGTCTATCGCATAATTATTATTATACCATTCCCATACATTTTTTAATTTTTGAATTGTTAGCTATTAGTAGAGAGTAAGCGACTCTCTTGCATGGCTCTAGCGGCAGATCGTGAGTGATTACCATTGTTCATGTGGAATGGCAACTCTATATGCATTGTTTGGGTGTTCTTGGCCTTCGAAAGATTTTTTTTTATTAATATTCAGCTCATAAAAATTTCTATTCTCCTCTCGCCAAAAGCATATTTTTTACTGGACGAGTATTGTACCTCGAACTTAACCTTATGGCTTAACATGTATAGCCTCGTAATAACTCTAATACCACTGTGTAGCTATCCTACAGTGGGAAAGCCACTAAACATGCAAATGTTATTTAATAATTGAATTAAACTGCAACCATAATTTTAATAATGCTATTTGCTTTTCTATATGAATTTAATTTTCTCTTAATTAATTACGTTCAAAGCAACCTTGTTATTGAAAACTAGCGGACCCAGTCCAGCTTCACTTTGATCATTTTTTTTTATTCAACTTGATAACTTCAACCCATTACAGTTACTCAAGCAACCAATAATCTGTCGGCGATTAAACAGAAACATTAGTCGCTTATAATAAGATAAACATTAAACAAACTTATTGACAGCTTTCAAACAGATCAATTACAGAAACCAGCTTTAAGATAACTCGTTACTGGAGTTAGCGTAAATCTCCCTATTTGTCTTCAGTGAACAACTGCTGAGATTTACCCAAAATCCGGCGACGAGATTTCGTACTTGAAAATTAGCAATACTTAAGGCTCAGGGCTCTGAGTAAACATTTTAAATTAACAAAATATGTAAAACCGGAGATGCGTTAATCTGCTAATTTTGTATGGCTTTAACTAATTGGGCCGTTTGATAAAATTTGTCTATAGATTTACACTTTTTACAACATAATGTTTTGATTGATAGCTACATCATTTACAACATTAACATCAACAACATCATTAACAACCCATATTCGGCTCACTGTTGAGCACGAGTCTACCTACTATCAGAATGAGACGGATATATGTATAAAATATATGGCTATAAGACCGCAAGGCCTTCTAAAAATTATTTCCGCACTGTAAAACACTTAAACTGTGTTCTAGCTGAATTCGTATTATGAAGGATAATAAAAGACTTTAAAGCAATATACCGGAGATTAAACAAATGTCCGAGAAGTTCTTAAAATATTACTTCAAAACTGCCGTAACTTTTATTAATATGAACAAGATACATAATAAAATTGTACTTAATAAAACCATTTTGAAATTTCCATAATGTTGCGTTTCATCTGAGACTTTTATTTCGTAACTGTCAAAAGTTAGTCTTTTATAAGGGTTTTTAAAGGCTATAATATTTGACAACGTGGAATATAAAGTTAGTAATTTTTAAATCGCTGTTTCAAACGTGGTGTTTGAGATGACTGTCTATACTAATGTTATCAAGAGGTAAAGTTTGTGAGGTTGTAGGAGGTACCTCTAAATCTACTTACTGATTTTGAAAATTCTATTACCAATACAAAGCCCTGTAAATTGTGAGTGTCATAAACAATCGACTCATACTAGATGTGACCAGGTGAATGGCTACGCCCAGTTCTAATCGGTTAAAAGTACGAGTAGGTGCACTCTGGATATTAGTATTTTATTTCTATTTTATTTATTTAAACAGGACACCAACAGGTTACAATAAAATCTTACAATTAAATATAAAGAATTATATAAGTTACGGCAAATATTGCAGGCCCACTGTTAGTTGTCACAGTATGCAATATATTCTCGTGATATTAAAGTAGGCGGATAATTGTACCACTGAGTTTACTAGATATTACCATTACAATATCTGTGAATTTTTAACTGCACGGTTCATGAGATACAACCTGATGACAGACAGACGGAAGGATGCATGGACAGTGGAGTCCCTTTGGATACGTAACCCTAAAAACTATTGTACTCTATAGTACATAATATGTCTTAACATTGATTTTATTTACTTCCTACACGACTGAATTCAATGCAGACTGGAATTAAACGCAAACATGCTTGTATTTTCACGGATAAAATGTATGTAATAATAAAATCACGAAAAAAATCTTGAATTTCATATAATATTCAACTCTCTGTTGTAAGCAATAAGGTCGATTTCCTCTTGCATATCGTAATTCCGTTCTACCCCCAAAATGCAGATTGGGGATTATACAGCTGGATCGACGCTGATTTTATATTTTCACCAATTATTAACATACAAATTGACACTTTCGCACTTCACCAAACTTAATTTTCGATTTTGAACTATGGGGCACGTTTATTATAATACATTTTTATATTACTAGCCGCGGTTAAACCTGCGTAGATTCAGTTCTCGTGGGAATACGGGGATAAAATATAGCCTTTGAAACTCACAAACAGCATGGCTTTCTAGTGGTAAAAGAATTTTCAAAATCGGTTTAGTAAATTCAGAAAATTTCCACTACAACACCACAAACTAAAGTAATCTACTAGGTAATCTTTACCTATAAGTATAAATGTATAGATATAGATTTAATGTCAGTCTTTTTGGCCGGTTGTCGGTTGTTGATCCAGTAGTTAGCCGATGTGGATACGGATAACGAGGTCCTGGGTTCGATTCCCGGGTTGAGCTTTGAAGTGCTGAGCTTATCCTTCTAAGAAATTTTCAGTAAATTTTCTCAGACCATAGTAAGGAAGTCGTGGTGTCACCTTCTTATAGTATTAGCACAGAAACAGAATCCATGAAGGTAAAACCGCGGGGTAAATTTATAAAAAATAAAAATACCTTGCCCATTAAACTATATCTAAATAAATCTATCCACTGGCTAAGAACTTACCATTGTCTTCATTATTGTTTGTCACTTCAATAGGATCGGCAAAGACTATTTGATCTAATTTAAAAAATTTTTCATCATCCAGACCACCCAAACCATCCAACGGCTAAAAATAAAATATAAAAATTCTCAAGACATAGAGACTAGGGGTGACCATTTGTAGCTTTAAGGAATATATGTAATAAATACACTTTTTTTTACATGTTGTACCTAATAGTTCAAAAAACACGTTAGAAACCTCATTATCAGGCTATTTTAAGTTTGTTCAGTACAACAATATCACTGTGAAAAAGATTTTATTAACTTTATACTAAATGCTAACATTTTTATCCTGGTAAAAATGTTACTCTTACTCTGGCTACTGAAGATTAGCACTTTATCCCTTAATTTATCATGCATTTTTCTTTTTCTTAGAAGACCTATCCAAGGATACATAAGGTAAACCATGGGTAAACAAGAAAATAAATTCATTTCTACTACATAGAGGTGGTACTATAAAATATAGGTATATCTTAAGATCATCTCAAGGTTTTATTTTACCACAGAAGTCGTCGGCTTGCTTAAAATTACAAAGTCTCCGATTGAAACTTCGAACAGACTTGGTGCTTGGTGCTTGTCGAAACTAAGGTCAAGGTATACGGTAATTTTCGAATCTTTACATGCCGCTAAAGGAATTTTTCGTTGCAGGCGAACAATAAAATAAAGACCAAAGTTGTACGTAATACTTTTTAGGTAGCCGATGGTATTTATACTAAAGACTGAAACCATATAAATATACTACACTAATCGTCGTTATCAACCCATATTCGACTCACTGCTGAGCTTGAGTCTCCTCTCAGAATGAGAGGGGTTAGGCCAATAGTCCACCACGCTGGCCCAATGCGGGTTGGAAAATTCTCTGGTATACAGGTTTCTTCACGATGTTTTCCTTCACGGTTTGAGATACGTGATATTTAATTTCTTAAAATGCGCACAACTGAAAAGTTGGAGGTGCACGCCCCGGACCGGATTCGATCCCACACCCTTCTTAATCAGAGGCAAAGGTCATATCTACTGGGCTATCACGGCTCTCAGACTATACTAACAGTATTGATAAATTATATCATTTCATTACGTATATAAACATACTTATACCAGAAATATAATGCCAAATATCAGAGATATAATGCTATATAGCATTATATCTCTGATAAAAGTATGTATTTATGTAATGAAAATGCTTTCATACCATGGCAACGTAAAATAGCCGATGAGAAAGTTTGCCAATAATAATTATTAACGAGAGCATTTTGAACAAAATTTGAACAATCGTTTAATTAATTAATGTTCTCTACGTGATTATTTTAATTTGAAATTTTAATCATCATCTAAAAACCTTCAATTTGCGAGCTTAATGTGCCTGTCATTTTCATTTCCGAACCTTTTACTCTTTGGGCAAAAAATATACAGTTTCAGTTATTGTGCCCAATCATTTTTACCCATTTCAGGTATAGTTCCCAATAATATTTAATGGACAGGGGTAATATACTTCTCTATCAATGATCTTTGGCTGGGCATATTTTATGTTGAGTATTTTTATATTTATTCATGTTTTAATATATCTTTTTATATTTATTCATGTGTGAAATAGTAATTAATGATCATTTAATTGTTTACAATGTCAATCTCTTCCATTTGCTTCTATCCCACGTCAATTTATTATCTACTATAGGAACTACTATTTCAAACACGTAGTCTATTAATACACTTTATTAAAGAAACGTATGGTTTTACAAATAAAGAACTGGGGTGTTAGATAGATTACGTAATTAGCGCACTCGACCACGAGTGCGTTCGTTCCCTATTCGACGTTTTGATCGACTGCCTAATGCCTATGCGCGACGCGCGGGCGCCGCGGCTTATAGTGTTGCGTATCGTTTATAGTGATGTGCTATACTACTACTTTTACATACAAATATCCTCTTTCACACCCATCTTTTCTTTAGCTATACTCTTCTATTGTCTCCTAGCACTGGCAATTTCATCAATATTCTAGTAATAACTTTCATCTCTCTGCATCGCAGGTTTAAACCAAGCTAACTTTTTACTCTTCAACTTTTCTGTCACCACTTTAAGAGTTTCCTCTTTTACACAATCTTCATTTTATCACATGTAATCTACTAATAATTATGTGTCTATTTTTTGTTGTCCAACATTAGTGTGTTAGTGTTGTTGCCTAAATCAATATAATTATAAAGTGTATAAATAAATGAAACAAAATTTTTTTAACTGAAGCAGGCTTAATTACTTTTATAAGCACCGTTAAAACAATCTGTTTGTACTTTGTAGTGTATATGACCATCATACTCAACCTATATTCGGCGCACTGATGAGCTCGAGTCTCCTCTTAGAATGAGAGGGGATTAGGCCAATAGTCCACCACGCTGGCCCAATGCGGATTGGCAGACTTCACACACGCAGAGAATTAAGAAAATTCTCTGGTGTGCAAGTTTCCTCACGATGTATTTCTTCACCGTTTGAGACACGTGATATTTAATTTCTTAAAATGTACACAACTGAAAAGTTGGAGGTGCATGCCACGGACCGGACCCACACCCTCCGGGATCGGAGGCAGAGGTCATATCCACTGTGCTACCGCGGCTCTTAATATCGATTATATAGTGTCTTCAATACCGGTTCTAAAGTGTCTTTAATACCGGTTCGAAACATAGTAATGTTGTAAATGATTCTCCCTTTTGTGTGATAAAACCAAAGTGGTACACGTTTCAGTAATACACAAAAGGAGTAGAATTCCTACTTAACTCGAGGGCATGAATTGTCAACAAGCGACACCGCTTCAACATACCAAAAAACCTTGTGAATTTAAGTGATTCAAGTACTACTTAGGATATTTGCAATATAGGCCAATATATAAAATGGGACACTATATTTTAGGGCAAAAGTAACACTGCCTAAATATTAAATCTTAAAAACAAATAAACTAAACACTAAACAACGAAAAATAGCATCGTAGTACTATCTACTGTTCAGTTTAAAGTCAGAAAAGAACCTTTTTATTTTTAGGATATAGAAGGCTAAAATTTGTACCCGCAAATATGATACTTTCTTTAACGATGTGGCTTCACAACTTCCGTATCCGGTTTCATTTGTAGCAAGGAGTAGATACACCTTTGTGGGCTTTGTGTACTCTAAGTGTTTGTGTATCCGGTGTTTTTTTGATTTTTTTATTCTGCTTCCAATTTCAACTGTTGCTGTGAGGTTTAAGGATTTGGGGTAATTTAGTATTATTATGGTTCGAACACACTTTCAAGAAATATTAACAAACGCCCCACTATTTCACTCGCGTAGATTCTGTTCTGTTCTGTTCTGATAATCGCTTGGCGGTACCTCTTTGTCGGTAGGGTGGTAACTAGCCACGGCCGAAACTTCCCACCAGCCACTGTTTCCGCTGGAACACGTGGATAAAATACACCATATGTAATTCAAAAACAACGTAGCTTTCTATTGGTAAAAGAATTTTCTGATCACACAAACACCCACATACACACACAAATACACTCAGCGACAAAATAAAACACAATTATTTTTATCCTTTTAATTTACCCAAAATTTTATTGTAACCATGTATATTAAGTATATTCTGAAATCTTTTTGGCCATAGTTTTAAGTAGGTATAAGTAAACTAATAATTATGTACCTACTGTAACGCTGTTGATTACAAATAAATTAATAAAATAAAAAAATATAAAATCACTTCAGTGGCCCCAGAGATTACTCTTTACAACATCACAAACTGTTAAATTTTACTTCTTTTACTCGTTATTAACTTATTTGGATTTTACTATACAGTTGATTGTTTTTAGTTATATCTATGTTTTCGTTTTGATAAATGTTTCTTTTCTTTTCATGCCATATTAAAGCTATTATTGTTTTTGTCAAAATTTAATTGGATATTTTCTCTTCAAAAATGTGCTTTTTAGTTAAGGTAATTTACATGAAAAGCACTTTTTTTACGAATAAAAGGCACATTGAAACTATCGGGCTTCACATACGATGGGGGAACATATTACATTGATTAGAATAGAAATATTGTTGATGACGATGTAGCACGCAGTGGTGTTTATTATAGAATGTCACGGAATGACATTATAACACTTGCGTCCACTGGTCCGCTCGTTTTTATTGAAATGTCATAACTTTTATAAATATAATCCATACACGGTGAAGCACGCAGTTCAAAGAACTTGTAACCTTTGGAGGCCCAATGTGCCAAATGGAGCAACCTTGCACCTGAAAGCGTAATGTTGGTTCACCTTCCACCCTCTCCCTCTATAGTCGTTCCTTCATTACTGAAGATCGTGGTCCTGGTAAGATTCCAGCCTCCTGCGGGTCCACGCCTTCCATCGGCTTCTGTTAGTGGCCATCGCTGCTATTGTGTAGAACTTCGTCCCTTTATCCTCCTTCAGCTGGTCAGTCCATCGTGTGGGTGAGCGGCCCCTCGGTCTTTTCCCGTCAGTCTGTATTATTATTAATTCCTCTAAGCTGCAGTCACCACGCCGTGTAATACACTGGATAACATGAAGTGAGTTGCTGGACAGTTAAATTTTCAGTAAGAGTTCCGTTTTCCGTTGAAACGGATTAGAAATGCAAATGTTCCGAGAAAGCTGATTTTGGATATTAGGGGGTAGCCTAGAAAAGCTTAACGTCAAATTCTCGACCAAGATTTCGTATGTGCATTTTGCACCATCTTGAAAAAGGGTTCAATTTTTTTTTACAATAACTTGGTTCTCCGTTGAGATACGAAAATGACGTAAGATTTTTTTTTGCAGCTCTTTGGACACTTTATAATTAAGGTCTTTTACATTTTTTATCTATCGCAAATCGTTATAGAGATATCGATATCGATAAAGTAAAAAAATCTATATCTATATTTTGTTTTGATTATTTTTTTACTTGTTACAAGTTAGTCCTTGGCTAGAATCTCGTGATTATGTAGTCTAAGATGGAAGCGAGCTAACTTGTTAGGAGGAGGATGAAAATCCACACCCCTTTCGGCTTCTACACGACATCGTAACGGAACGCTTAATCGCTTGGCGGTACTTGTTTGCCATTAGGGTGATAACTGGCCACGGCCGAAGCCTCCGATCAGCCAGACCAATGGACCAATTACGAAAATCTCAATCTGTCAAGCCGGGAACCGAACCCAGGACCTCCGTAAATCCACCGCGCATACCACTGCGCCACGGAGGCCGTCAAAATATTTCAAGGCATTTCCAAATGTGTAATAATAGTAACTGGACTATAATTGGTGGATCAGATGTTAAGCGCTTAATCAATGTTCTATGGACTGAATCTTTTCATGGTTCACAATAAACTGGCGTTGCGAACTGATAATATAAGTCCATAAAGAATTGCACAACGTCGGTATTGGATTGGAGTACAGGTTTGGTAGTTGAAGATAAAAACCCATGTAACAAAAGCTTTTCACATAAATAACCAAAAATAAAATGAAACCTGTGAGTTTCAAAGATACAAAGATAATGATTTATGGTAAAGCGGCTAGCAGACAAAAATGTAGCCATTCATCGAACTGATTCGTAACAATCTGCAGACTTGATTCCTATAGCTGTATAGTGTATTTTTCAGTGCCTTTGTTATGCCAACATCTTAATTATGTTGTAATTTCGTTTTCTTTTAATGAGACATCTTTTTTTGTATTAACACTAAAAGCTAAGCTAGCTAGAGTGTTAAAAGGATAGGGTAGGATCCTACTTTCGAATCTTACGCTAAAAAAATACAAAATTCATAAATTCTCCAATTCGGGTTCAGGCTCTAGTGTTTTTAATTGATCCAAGGTAATGAATGAGTAGATTTTATAGAAAAAACATAAAAAGGAATGCCCATCGGCCCATACAATGTCGGCTCAAGGAACCCAGGGATACCTCCGTGTAAAAGTATATGGAGATGATAAAATGATGTATAAATAAGGATCTGGTTAATTATTTGGCTTAGTAAAACTTTTTTATTCTATAAGTAATGTAAGCTTTCTTGAAGTCATATAACAAGCAGGATGAGTTTAATGAATTCAATGAATAACTAAGTCAATTATTATTAAATTTAATTATTTTTTCTTATAAATAAAAGAAAAATTCTGTTGCAAAGGTATTTGTGCCTAAGATATAGAATCCGCTTTGTTCTCTACATATTAATGTTCACATACTTTATGTGGGTAGAGAAAAGAAACCTTCCTGATTATTACCTTTTCTTTTGTTTACGAAGGGGAGCATTCCAGCCCTATATAGTATGTTCGCTTTTCTTATCTCAAAGGTAAACTGCTTTTCGGAAGAGATAATATGGCTATTGTTGGTACATTCCCCTATACAATAGGCCTGCTCGAGTAGGTGCTATGAGGTAAGCACTATTCTAAGGCTTTGACCACACTGACGCATTTTGTTTTGTAAAAATTTTTCAATAAAAATATCGAAAACCGCTGACGTACAATAATAAAATTTGGCAGGGAGATATAAATTCATAATCCCTGTCAAATTGATTTTTTGTAAACGTTCACTAAGAATAGATTTTGCGACAGGGCCGAATTATGGAGATCGAAGGGTGGGTACGATTGTCCGCTAGTAATTAATATGGTATCATCGCATGACAACGAATATAATTATCCACCCGTCTGTGAGGTCGACTGATTGAAGTTTGAAGTGAATTGAAGAAGAAGAAGAAGATGATCGAATGAAAGCTATTTTATACATGAAAAAGGTTTATTTTTAGAATATTATTATAAATTATATTATAGCTCAACTATTCAATAATAAAAAAAATCCGATTGAATAATGACCAGGGCAAGTGATTATAGGAAAACAGAAGTTTATTCTCGACTTTCCCTCTAACTGGTGCGAACTTGTTTATTCAATAAAGTTACTTGCGAACAATTCTATTCCTTAATTGGGCAAGCTTCCGTGATGTAATTTATTACTTTCACTCCTGCATTTAATTACATTTTGTACGCACCGCAGACCGCGGGGTCCAATGTTTAGATGTCGTTTATCAAGACTTGATCTGCCTTTCTATGTAGAAATAATTTAAATCAGGTTTACTGAATTATTTCCCTGCACGTCTGTTACACGCTTCTCCTATTACAGGTGGTATTAACACTAATTATTTAGGTTATTGTAGAGGGGAGGTGTATCACTGTTGGCATAAATAAGAGGGTATTTTATAATTGAAGACTTGAACTCAGTTGTTTGTTAGGCAGCGTAGACACCGTCACACTGCCAGTCGCGTTAGCAATTTTGTGCAATAATGTTTTGTGTTGTAATTATTGTTTATCATAACTTGTTTAGTGTGGGCATGGAGAACATGTCGGACAGGGAAGGTGAGTGTTAGTTTGTCGGAAGGGTTCCCTTAAACCTACTATCAAGGTCACAAGTCCTGGAACCTGCTCGAAGTGTTTCCTCTGCCACAAAATAATGATACATTGTCGTTGCTACCCGTCATGTCACAAGTCTGTCAAGCATATCTAACGAAAACCCGTACAAGTATAGCTACAGCTATTCCCATATTAACACCTAAAAGAATTTAATATTGGCCGAAGGTTCAAGCTTGTCAAAGCATATTTTTATTTTAACCTTGTTGTAGCTGCCCGTTTCTGTCTACTTTCCAAAGATTTCATACTATTAGATATGCCACTAGCGCGTCGAAATTGAGGCCAGCAAAAGTGCCTAATTGTCTTAATTTCATTTAAAGTTAAAGTTATTTAAACAAATAATACGTAAACATTGTCTACAATGTCAAGTTGTGTGTTCAAGAAGTGTAAAAAGTAATTTAATTCATAAATATATAATGTAAGTAAACACAAATTGTGCATGTGAGCGTACAGTGGAGTACCTAGCTAAATTTGTGTGTACTCTTCTATAACAAGATCCCCAAGACTGTGATGGACCTGCCAATGCATAGCTTTAAGCAATGCGTTAACCTAAGAATTTTCTTTTCTTAGATGCAAGTTGATTTTTTGAAATCAGTCAAAGACTCTAGCTCTACAGTAAGCCGAATATGGGTTGCCTAAATCTATACTTACTACATTATAAAAGTGAAGAGTTTGTTTGTTTGAACGAGCTAATCTCAGGAACTACTGTTCCGATTTGAAAAATTCTTTCAGTGATAGATAGCCCATTTATCGAGGAAGGCTATAGGCTATATATTATCCCCGTATAACGTACCTAAGGGAAGGGACCTACGTACAACGGCCAAACCTTAGTGGCCAAGTGCGGAAAAGGCCCAGGAAAAGAAGAAGAAGAAGAAGAAGATCCCCGTATTCCTATGGGAACGGGAACTACGCGGGTGAAACCGTGCAGCGTCAGCTAGTGATGAATATAATTAAAGTAATAAATCCGACATAAAATTTTAAAATAGGTCCTTCAAATATTAAAAAAATTAGTGATTTTCACTTCGCTGGAACGTTGAAAATCGTTAACAGCACGCGAGCCAACATAGCTTAATATTTTATAGTGGCGATGAAGAGTCACGCTATTCAAAGTGACGTTTTCAAGCCACGTAATTATACATTAGTAGACTCCGCACCACGAAACAAGTCCCTAAGTCGCGGCGCTAATGTCTTATTGACGCTCATTGTCTTAGGGTAATGGCAAACTTATTGTCATGTGTGTAAGGCGCTGTCAATTTTAGTTCAGGTTTTAGCCGTGGGACTTCTTTCGTAGTGCTGAGTTTAACGGATGCCCGCGACGTCATCCAAATTATTTTTTTACAAATCCCCTGGGAACAGACAGACAGACAAAAACTTTAAAAAAGCTTGTTTGTGTTTAAGTATCGTGTAAATAACTTTAACCACTTGAGAAAACATAGTCAATTTATGTATTGTTTATCGTATTATTATAGAGTAAGGAGGAGATAAGTCATTCACTCAAGAAGTTGATTGGTTGATATTGAAGTCATATCCTCTTGGCTATCACAGTTCATTGTTCTCAGCATCATCTATAGCAACCAAAATCCGGCTCACTGTTGAGCGCGAGTCTCCTCTCAGAGTGAGAAAGATTAGGCTAATAGTCCACCACGCTAGCCATTGATTGGCAGACTTCACACGCGTAGAGACATAAGAAAGTTCTTAGGCATTTCTCACGATGTTTTTCCTTCACCGTTTGAGACACGTGATATTTAATTTCTTAAAATGCACACAACTGAAAAGTTGGAGGTGCACCCCGTGCTATATATTATGTTATGTCCTAATATATATTTATCATGCTAGTAAATATTAAACCTAACAAAAGGGCTGGCAGGTAAAGTACTCACTAATAGATGGAACTTTCCATTTCTAAGCATCCGACCCAGTTTCCAACTTCGATCTTGTTTTGTTCGACGAGTCGTTTAATTATACGCTATAACTACGAAGCCACGTCATCTTCAGGCCATGGAAAAGATGGTAATTTGAATAACTGATAGTCTAGTTAGTATTTCAATAGATGAGAGTTATTAACCAGCTGGAAGATGGTTCCTTTTTGTTGTGGAAAATAGGGGTAAATAAAAATTATGCGTAATGAACTGAAAAGTGAAAAACAAGTATCACAATATTTATATAAAGTTTTTTTTTTTTTTTTTTTTTTTATTCTTTACAAGTTAGCCCTTGACTACAATCTCACCTGATGGTAAGTGATGATGCAGTCTAAGATGGAAGCGGGCTAACTTGTTAGGAGGAGAAAATCCACACCCCTTTCGGTTTCTACACGGCATCGTACCGGAACGCTAAATCGCTTGGCGGTACGTCTTTGCCGGTAGGGTGGTAACTAGCCACGGCCAAAGCCTCCCACCAGCCAGACCTGGAGAAATTAAGAAAATCTCAATCTGCCTAGCCGGGGATCGAACCCAGGACCTCCATCTTGTAAATCCACCGCGCATACCACTGCGCCACGGAGGCCGTCAACTCATTCTTCATTTACGGGCGCCATTTTGAAAATGTATATAGCCTATGTCACTACCACAGTTCTAACGAACTTAATGACGCCTCATATGTCAAAAACCGTCCAGCCGTTTGAGCTGTAGCTCCTTTTGCCGCAGTCGGGTAAAATAGGGGTAAATAAAGTTGAAAGTGGGTAAGAAAGTCCTCCATTATGTCCGTTCCTTTCAGATTCATTTATTTGATTACTGCCATGCCCTCTGCTAGCGGGTCATTATTTTTTATGAATAACTTGATTGCCCCCCGCTAAGTCGACGAAAAAGGTACAATCCAAAAACCATACTCTTCTCGAGTAAAATATATTGAAGTCGCAAGTGTCACGGTAAAAAAAGATACAACTTTTGTTATGTTTCACATGATCTCTTTATAACCGTTTATTTAAAACTAGCAGAACCTCGCGGGTTCACCTGCTTAGTTTCCAATCCCGTAGTAGGGATACAGGGATAAAATATAGCCTATGTCACTCATTCATAATGTAGTCCATTAGTGAAAGATTTTTTTAAATCGGTCCAGTATGTTTTGAGCATTCGTTACATACAAAACTTTCCTCTTAATAATACAGTGTAGAAAAAAAAACAGAAACTTCAATTTTATTTATTTGCGTGTTACAGCTCTGTCTACATTCTGTAACACTCAGTCACAGGTTGTAGACAGAGAACCACAGAAGATCACCATCGATTGCAGATAATCGAATATATTATGCGACCGATTTTGTTCTGTGGTTCTATGTCTGGTTCAGCCCTGACATGTATGATACGAAAAAATCGAAATAAATATAAAAGCGAAAGGATATTCAAAATGAATTTTCGAACACCTCTGGACGTAGAAAGATGAAATTAGGCAGGAAAGTAATATAAAGTAGATGTCCGCTAAGAACGGGTCCGAGTAAGGAGGTTAAAAAAAATTGTATCGCAAAATAAAAATATTATGTGTCAAGTAAATAAGTCCAAATCCTGACAAATAATGTCGGCTCATTCCAGCTGAGCTGGTATGATTTACGAGCGAGCAGCGCGCACCTCCAGTCATCAATATCTGTCGTCAGCTGCTAATCCCTTAGCCCTCACAACCCTTGCTTACAACTATTGGGAAGAACAGATAATTGGCGACTGAAGAGTTACGTCCGGTTACGATGAACTACTGAATTCACTTGTACTTATGTAGTTCATCATCATTAACAAGCCATATTCGTCTCACTGTTGAGCACGAGTTTCCTCTCACAATGAGAGGGATTGGATTGGGTTAGGTTAGCTTCTTCACACTCGTAGAGATTTAAGAAGAATCTCAAGTTTCCTCACCATGTTTTTGAGGAACGTCATATTTAATTTCTTAAAAATGCACATATCTAAAAAGTTGGTGGTGCATACCCCCGACTGGATTCGAATCTACGTACTTCATGTCAAAGGTGGAGCTCATATCCACTGGCATATCTGGGCTATTATATGTAGTTACTCCTAACTATTACAGAGTATTATTATTTTGGCCTAACCCCTCTCATTCTGAGAGGAGACTCGAGCTCAGCAGTGAGCCGAATATGGGTTGATAACGAATTACGGAGTCATCATTATCAGCCTATTTTCGACCTACCGTATGGTCAGGCCTCCCTCCTTAAAGGAGATAGGGTATGGGACTTAGACCACCATACTGTTCCAATGTGGGATGGCAGGTATAGGATGATAATGTGAAACTCTTTCACGATCTCTATAACGTCATGTTAATGATAATGACTGTTAACCGACAGATTATCGTATTCATCGTGATGTAACACCCTACTATCCATTACCGGGCTGAGAATTTGTACCTACTGAAAGTGTAAAGTGTAAGTTTGTCTTAGAAGAAAGAAAAGCTTAATATTTCATAGCCTAAACCATGATCACATAGAAGACACATAGGTTAACCAATAGACTAACTAGGTAGGAGATGAATGTTATTTAAACGGGTACATACCAAGATAACATTCATAATGAACAACCACGAAATAAGTTTAAAATCATTAGGTAGGAGATATTTAAATTTTCAACGATTCATTACAGAAAAACCGAAAATCAGAAAATTATAGTTGTTTCTCTGTAAATTAATGTAAATTTTTTAAAAGAAATAAAGATTCTTTGACTACAAATCGGGGACGCATACATAAATACATAAGGATCGAATTCTTCTTTTCCCGGTAGGTTAAACATCGTAGAAGCCCAATAGAATTCTGATTAAAACAGTACGACGTTTGATTATAGAATTCTCTTGTCAAAGGCTATATTTCACCTCCCTATATTCGATATTGCTGTCTCAAAGGCATAGTGCTGGGCACGTGTCGATATCGATATTCCATTAGCCCTGACCCGTGCACCGGCGTCGACGGCTGACCGGTCAATCCGTTATGACGGCGTCCCGCGATATTGGCCGGCCGATATCGGTGCTCGATTGATACAACTAAAGCATCAGCTCTCAGCCAATTGACTTTGTGAGCAATCTCTGTTATTCTGCAATCGGAATATCACGTAGTTTATTTGACGACGTGTTACGTAGCTTTGTGGTAATGTTACGCAATTTTTCTAATGTTACGTTACGTAATTTGATTCAGCTTACGCGTTACCTTTGTCATGTTAATGTAGATTTTGTCCTTTGATTCATGTTGTAGTAGTGGACCGAATAGTTAATTTAGACGATCGTCTAGAACTTTTATAAGAATATTCATAGATATTGTCAAAAATCAAAGATTTGCAGGGATTTTAAAATAAATGCCTCTTCTTTTTATTACTTTTTAATGTGCAAATCGCCAATCCAGGACAAATACATGAATTATATTATAATCCAATTATTCTTAGTTCCTTTTACTAAATAAATCGATCGAAATTCGATTTATATTGAAGTGGATTGGTATTTTCCAGGTGGAATTAGAATTATTAAAACTGTGTTTCAGGTCCCTTGAGGCGTTAAAATAGGGGATGAAAGTCAGTTTAAAAATTCGCCACGTTGGAAAATTCTAACTGTGAATATAAAATAGGTATTTCATTCGGGGACGTACAGTACACAATTTTAGAAAATACTGGTACAGTATTTTTTTTGAAAATCTAACATAACGTTGCGGGAATTCCAAGACTAACTAAATATTTAATAAAAAAAACACATACCCAATGATAATTTTATACACTATTTAGATTATACCTATATAAACAATTCTTCTGGCAGTTTTACGTCATCCCAGTATTGATGACGTAAAACTGCCATAAGTAATTGTTCTAAAATTGTAATCCATATTTATTGACAAATCCATTTTCAATATCACAGTCCGGGAAAATGTCAATTAAGCACAGTTCTACAATTCGCCAATATCTGTTAAAGGAGCATCCACACCGTACCTTTACGTAAACCAATAATTTTCGGTTACAGATTAGTGACTAGTATCTACGAGTACATCGGTGTTTACTCGGTGATGGTTTTTTTTGTTTGGATGGATTTTGGAAAACTGTGAGAAGAAATATTGCGGAATTAAAAATAATTTGGGGTATACGAAAGTTTTCTCAATATTTTGTAAATAGTGGAAATTTGAAAAAAGATCCATGTCGAACTTTAAGGGACAAAACTCATTACACGTGACCAGGACCACTTCGCCGCGTGTGGTTGCCTTATCCTACTTATATTATTTTGTGAGGATAGAAAAATAAATGTTAATTTCTCGTTCACAGATCTCGTTCACACTCGTAAGACATAGATTTGAAAACAAAAGTATAATTTGAAATAGCAGTCATGCTACATTTTATCCAGCAAAACTAAAAAGGACATGTTCCAATTTTGTATGATGGCTGGGCCTTTATTCCGAGTGTCAACTGAGCAGAACAAATTATTTTTATCTTAAAAGAACATAAAATACCTATATGGCTTAAAACCTAAAATAAAAAAATGGAACTTTTTGTTTAATTTGTTGTCTACAAATTAAACAAAAGGTTCCATTTTTTCCAGCCTGCGAAACAAAAAAAGTTTTTTCTCGACAGCTATTTGTATCTTCTATCCGCAAAAAAATCTATCGACCTGCTTATAAATTATCATACTAATATTATAAAGACAACAGTTTGTGTGTAAGTGTGAAATTGTGTAAGTGTATAAGTATGTTTGTTCCTCTTTTACGCTGCGGCTACTGAAGCGATTTAGCTGAAATTTGGAACGGAAATAGATTTTACTCTGGATTGTTAATCCAGAGTAAAATCTATAATATAATCATAGGCTACTTTTCATCCCGAAAAATCCATGGTTCCCGCGGGATTTGTGAAAAACTGAATTCCACGGAAACGAACTCGCGGACGTCCGCTAGTAAATAATAAAGGCCCATTTTGGGACATGTCCTTTCCACGTGAAAGTTTAAATCCTAAATTTAGGCGGATAAAGTCACACGCTGATCCTAGTGTTATCCTCATATACTACTATAACTAGGTACATATCTATGGTCATTAAATTAACTCCATAGAGCAAAAGTTTCGCTGATGAGACGGTGCAGGTGGAGTGCAGGATGTATTCAATAAGCTATGACCTTTAGGCCTCACTAATACGTCAGGTGTGTACGCACCCTTAAAGCTATGAACGACAGAAACAGAGACGAAATTAATTTACCATGAATTTCGTTGAACATTTGCTGAGCTATTAAATGATTATCTCTTATTAAGCCAAACCTCCAAACAATTCGATTTTCTGTTCAATTGTATTCCAATTAGTAGATATCCTCGTACTTACCTGTAACAAAAAATAGACATAACTATTAGTTTAATCTTGATTAACTTGTAATGAGGAAAGATCGAATAAGAAATGAGGAGAACCCCTGAAGAACCAAAGGCACTGATATTGTGTAACAAGTCGCAAAGCTGAAGTGACATTGGGTAAGGCCTATAGTTCGATGAGTCGATGGATATTGGGGTAGTGCTTATCCCAAACCAGGAAGCGCAGTGTTGGTCAACCCTCCACTTGATAAGCCATTAACATGAAGCCGATGGATACTGGCTTCTCAAATCCGTAATTCTTCTCTCTGGATCTGGAAATCCTTATAAGTGGCCTATGTCCAACAATGGACGTCCATCGGTTGATAATTATGAAGATGAAGATCAAGAACGATTAAAATGTTTTTGAAATATCCCAATAATTTTATTGTTTTTTAATCTTTAAGTCTTGGCAGAGTGGTCGTGGTTGCAGCAATGAGGGATGCTTTCTGAACAATACTCTTCCAGTTTTGACGATTGGCTGCATTATGGAAATACTTTACCATGGATGATTGTGTTGCAGCCTTGACTAAATCCGTTGGAGACCTGCCTCCGATATTTTGCCTCCAACTTGACCCTGCACTTCCAACTAAGAGTATTCAGGTAACTAACTAACAAGAGTATTCAGGTAAGAAGAGCTGAGATAGCTCAGTGGATATGACCGATTCCGGAGGGCATAGTTTTTCAGTTATGTGAACTTTAAAAAATTAAATATCACGTGTCTCAAACGGCGAAGGAACACATCGTGAGGAAACCTGCATGCCAGAGAATTTTCTTAACTCGCGGCATGTGTGAAGTCTGCCAATCCGCATTGGACCAGCGTGGACTACCTGGCCTAACCTCTCTCATTCTGAGAGAAGACTCGAGCTCAGCAGTGAGCCAAATATGGGTTGATAATGATGATGATGATTCAAATATTATGTATTACAAATGAAATTAAATCTGTATTTGAATATCAACAAATAATTTATCAACATAATAAATAATTTGCGTCGATTGTATCAAAATTAGATAATTCAACCAAGTAGTCAGGATAAATAGTTAATAGTAATTATAAAATTTGACGATTAAGCAACAAACAAATTGCGTTTAAGCTAAGCTCATTAAACTATCTAGCAACCGAGTTTAAACACGATCGTGCAAACAATAGAAATTAACTGTGCAGTTTGGGCTGACACGTGTACCGACATTATTGGTAATAACTAGTTTAGTTTTAGTTAATTGGATATTCATAAATAGTAGATTTATGGCCCACATTTACCTGACAAGGCAGCAGTTCTTAGTTGTCTATGGAAATTACTATAGCAACTTTACTATTTCCTCGTAGTTTTTGGCGGAAAAACTTTATAAAGTAAGACTTTTTTAATATTTTTTATTCTTTATAAGTTAGCCTTTAACTAAAATCTCACCCGATGGTAAGTGATAATGCAATCTTAAATGGAAGCGGGCTAACATGTTAGGAGTAGGATGAAAATCCACACTCTTTTCGGTTTCTACACGACATCGTATCGGAACGCTAAAACAGATGATAAATAGCCATGGCCTAAGCCAGACCTGGATCAATTAAGAAAACCTCAGTCGGCTGCCGGGAATCGAACCCAGGAACTCTGTCTTGTAAATCCACCGCACATACCGCTTGCACAGTGGTATGTGCGGTGGATTGCCGTCAAATTCTTATAGAAGCCACAAAGAACATGAGTTGTAGAATTTCCTTCGATGAAGAAACACTGGGAATGTCTCTAATTCTAGAATCTACTCTAAGAAGTACTTCTTCTACTAGAAGAAGAAGAGTATACTCACTTTTTTACATAATATAATTTTGTATTTTGAAGTAAGTTTATCACAACAAAAATATTATTATACTGTAGATTACAGTTATAAATCATCTCCATCCATTATGAGGCTGTTTATATTTCACGATAAGATAAATTATGTACGTGATGTGAAAAATATATTACGGAAGTCTTGAGCACAATCTTTTTATATTAAAAAAATGAGAAATAATAAAAAATTTAATAGCTTTCATCTTTAATTTTGAAATATGTATGATGTATGATTTTTTTAAAAAAGAGCAACTGTTAAGTTTCTTGCCGGCTCTTCTCAGAACCTGCCTTCCGAACCCGTGGTAGAATCTTTACAAATGCAACTGACGTCTTAAAAGTGCTTGTAAACTGAGCGTAATTAAAATTAATGAATTTTGAATTCCAAAAAAAATTTTAAATTCGCCCTGAATCGGCGACGGACAAACTATTTTTGACCCTTTAATACAGTTCCATGACAAACAAATGGTAACAAATAAAACAGAATTTTATAAACTTAATAATCCACATTATTAGCCATAATTTAATAACTATTTGGCAAGGCCTTCCTCCTTCTTCGAGAGGCGATATAGAGCTTATACCCACAATGCTGCTCTGATACGTGTCGCGACTACTACTAATCGGCAAAGAATAACAAATAATAGGAGAAGAACAATCCTGCTTGCAATACCAAGTATTTTAATGTATTTTACCAAAACTGTAAAAACATGCCGAATTTATATATTCATTAACAACCCATATTTGACTCACTGCTGAACACGAGTATCCTCTCAGAATAAGAGGGTTCAGGCTAACAGTCCTCCATGGATTATTTTTGTCCTAATGCGGATTGGCAGACTTCAGACACGCACTCGTAGATAATTTAGAAAAATCTCAGGTATGCAAGTTTCTTCACGATTTTTTTCCTTTACCGTTTGAGACAAGGAGCCGCTAGATGCTGGCGGCTCGAGATCGTTGTGCTTAGAGGTCTATGCAAGAGGCCTATGTCCAGCAGTGGACGTCTATAGGCTGATAAGGTAGGAAGGCTTGAGACAAGTGGTATTCAATTTCTTCAAATGCACTTACTGAAAAATTGGATGCTGCAAACCGGATTCGAACCTAGCCCTCCGAATTAAACAATGCAAAATTTCTATATACTTAATAGGTATCAACGAAAATGTTATAAAATTATAATAGCTTAATCTAAATGCAAACTGTAATTAACTGGGCACAATTACACGAGTAGGTATTTTTGGATGAATTTTTAATAACAGCACAAGAGTGTGCCGCCATTTTTCAGCGTAGCCTGTGTCCAGTAATTTTATTTTGTTGACTTGCAGATATTGAATGTGAGCTTCGGATTTTTCTAAAATTACAAATAAATCCTTTTGTCGAGGAAGAATACAAAAACGCTAAGTTATCATCGCTATATGTGGTGTCCACTAATGACTTTCTCTAGAGTCTCAACAAATATTCGACTTGACGTTTCATAAGATCTTTTTAACAAAAAAAAAAAAATAACACCGTATGTGCTACCTTCTGATCACTTTGAAGGCGGTGCCAACACAGTGATACATTAACTCTAGAACATTATTTACAGGTGATTAATCTAATTATTTAAAAAAGCTAATCAGGAGTATGTGCCAGTACACAGCTATCATGTAATGCGGGTGTCTCGGAACAACGACAATATTGGCCAATGTGGAGAACTTATAGGCGTACATAATGGTGAATGGTTAGCCAACGTGGAGAATAAAGGAAAGAAATAAGTTTGGCTTTACTTCCCCGGATAAGTTATTTTTGTTGGATATGCTTGCGTTTGACTACAATCATGCCTGAAGGAAAGCATTGATGAGGTCTAAGATAAAGTGCGCTTGCCTAAAAGATGCCTATTCACTTCTACCTTGAAGGTGCACAAATTGTAGGTGTCAGGTAACACAGACGCCGCAAGGGCATTCCACATCTTAGCAGTTCTAATTAGAAACGTTGATGCAAAACGTTTCGTGCGAGTTTACTGGACGTCGACAACAAAGGGATGCCATTTTACACGACGTCTCACTGTTCTGTGGTAGAATGGAGATTATAAAGTCCCTGTACACAAGTTCATCCAGTAAAATACAGATAGATAGGCTACGTTGCGTCGCGTCGGTGCTGTAAGCCTTGCAGTTTCGTCTGTGTCAACGGTTCGTCACCTATTAGTAGATGATACGTTTAGCGCGACGATCAACCGAGCCTAAGGGTGCTTTTCCACCAGAGATATAACTATACTACGAAGATGTGAAATTTACGCTACGCTACGAAAATATGTGACCGTTTCCACCAGACTAAGATGCGCTATGAAGATGTAGATACACAGCTCAGCACAGAGCTGCCCTCTCGCGACGGCCCATAGCATGCAGGCAACCATAGCACGCTTCCTTCCACATAAAAACATATCTTAGTTGAATCTGTTTCCATCAGTGATAAGCTATGTGCACCAATGAATATGATTGGTATCTCTGGTGGAAAAGCACTCTAATGCAGCGAGATGATAGTTAGCAGACCCATAGGTGACTGCAGTACTCCATGCTGGTTCGAACCTGTGCCTGATATAGGGTGAGAATTTGAACTGAAATGCTATCAGAACAGGTTTATTTACTACTATAATTCCTAAAAGCCTTTGTTTGATTTGCGTTGAATTAATTTATCAAACAATTGATCAGCCATTCACAATATCAGTCTATCTGTTAATTTCGTTTCAATGGAATCCTTTACGAATTTGACGAATGAATTAAACAATTTCGTGAGAGTTTCGAATGCCATTAGAGCGACCAATTTTGCAAGAATTCTAAATATTACAACTGTCTTCGTCTGTTTAGTTGTAGAGATGGGATATGGGTTCGAGTTTGTTTCGGTCAAAAAAATGTTACCTATTGGAATTGTCTATCAAGAACATTCCTGTAATGAGTACAGGCCACCTTAAATTTTCCTTTATCATCATAATCAATTTACAAATTTGGAAAAGCCTCGACACTCATGAATTTAGTTAATTTAACGACTTTGATTACATATATTATTTCCATTATTAAAGAAAAATGACGATATCTTTAGACCGGCTTAACGGCAGTGCCGGATTAAGGTGACTTGATGCCTGAGCAATGTTTCCCTGTGGGTCCCTCTAACCTTAAGTTCACTACAAAGAATTATATTTTTTTAATTAATAAAAAAAGTTAACACTGTACTGTATTAATTAACATCAATTTAAATAGTGTGGACTTTGAAATTACTGTAATCTTCGTATGCTCGTTTTTTTTTTTTAATTTTGGTCTTCTCTGGTTCCCCTATATATGGGATCATCACCATCATCTTTATTATCAACCCATATTCAGCTCACTGCTGAGCTCGAGTCTCCTCTCAGAATGCGAGGGTTGGGCCAATAGTCCACCACGCTGGCCCAATGCGGATTGGCAGACTTCACACACGCGATGTTTTCCCTTTACCGTTTGAGACACGTGATATTTATTTCTTAAAATGCAACCCACCCACCCACAACCCAAAACCTCCGAGATCGGAGGCAGAGGTCATATCCACTGGGCTATCACGGCTAGATGGGATACCCTAAATTAAATATGTACTTTATAGGCTAATCCAGGGCTGCTTGCAGATCTTTATCGCATTGTACTAGTAGCTGAAAGTTATAAAAAATAATAATTATCCTTCTAAGCTACTAATCTGAAGAGACCAAATCACTCTTTTATTTGGTGTTGTCAAAACTAAAGAACCTCCATATTTATACAGAAAGCTAGCCTAGCGGAAACCTAGCTATGGTAAGAGGTCTAAAGTACCACCTTTAATAATGCCACAGCACAGGTCTGCAGCATTTCGTGGCAGTTTTAAATATCTTGCCACAAAATGTTGGAACAACATCCCCCCACCTATTCTTAATTTACTTTTAAGAAAATTTTTCGCTTGTATTTGTTAGATTGCTAAAAAGCAGACTGTGGCAATTATTAATTATTAATTAATAATAAACAATTAATTCTATATTTTTTTTCCCCTTTTTTAAATTTTTCTTATCTTTTGTGTTTGCTAGCTTTTGAGATTAAATTGTTTGTTCTTCTGAGATTACACTACTGTATTTTTAAACTGTATTTTGTTTTATTTTATTTGTTATATAATTATTTTATGTGTTCTGTTCTTCCCTCCTAAGGGTCTGACAGAATACCAGCGTTGTGGGTACTGATGTACTCACAACAAATTTTAGCTGAGTCAGGTCCATTTTTTTGGCACAACATATTTTCTATATATATATATATATGTATTAGTTTTAAGTTATTATGTAGTTATGTGTTGTGTTAACAAATAAATGATTTATTTTCTATTCTATAATCGGTCCATTCATTTGGAAGCTACGTACGATGCTACAGACACATAGGCACAAAAGAATCATACATACAGACATTCAAATACAATTATAATAATAATATCTATACTGATATTATAAAGCTGATGAATTTGTTTGTTTTTTGATTGAACGCGCTAATCTCAGGAACTACTGGTCCGATTTGAAAAATTCTTTCAGTGTTAGATAGCCCATTTATCCAGGAGACTATAGGCTATATTTTATCCCTGTATTCTTACGGGAACTGAAACCACGCGGGTGAAACCGCGCGGCATCTATTAATTATGTATACACTTGTTCCATGCTGCGCACTTTAAATTGAGTAGAAGGTTAATAATCATGACGTAGCCACCTAGTTAGTGTAATAGGTACTTTAATAATTTAGACACGCATTAACACGAGTGACGTCACGTCCGCTCCACTCCGTGACGACAGGAGAAATGTGTGAATTTCATTTTATGTAGATTTTCGCGGCAAAATGTGTCAAGCGAGATTTACAGAAAATGTTAAAAATTGTTAATGCTAAAAAAATGTTACCTATTGGAATTGTCTATCAAGAACATTCCTGTAATGAGTACAGGCCACCTTAAATTTTCCTTTATCATCATAATCAATTTACAAATTTGGAAAAGCCTCGACACTCATGAATTTAGTTAATTTAACGACTTTGATTACATATATTATTTCCATTATTAAAGAAAAATGACGATATCTTTAGACCGGCTTAACGGCAGTGCCGGATTAAGGTGACTTGATGCCTGAGCAATGTTTCCCTGTGGGTCCCTCTAACCTTAAGTTCACTACAAAGAATTATATTTTTTTAATTAATAAAAAAAGTTAACACTGTACTGTATTAATTAACATCAATTTAAATAGTGTGGACTTTGAAATTACTGTAATCTTCGTATGCTCGTTTTTTTTTTTTAATTTTGGTCTTCTCTGGTTCCCCTATATATGGGATCATCACCATCATCTTTATTATCAACCCATATTCAGCTCACTGCTGAGCTCGAGTCTCCTCTCAGAATGCGAGGGTTGGGCCAATAGTCCACCACGCTGGCCCAATGCGGATTGGCAGACTTCACACACGCGATGTTTTCCCTTTACCGTTTGAGACACGTGATATTTATTTCTTAAAATGCAACCCACCCACCCACAACCCAAAACCTCCGAGATCGGAGGCAGAGGTCATATCCACTGGGCTATCACGGCTATCACGGCTAGAGGCAGAAAATGTTAAAAATTGTTAATGCTAAAAAAATGTTATACCCATAAATGCTATTTCATAATAGTTTTGTTATAAATGCAAAAGTGAGTTTGTTTGTAAAGCTTTCACGCTTAAACCATAAAATCGATTTTATAAATCCTTTCATTAATGGAAAGCTACATTATCACCGAGGAACATGAATTATTTATTATATATTTTCGCGTATTTCCAGTATCGGACCTGTATCGGTATCGGTAGTTCCTGAGATTAGCGCGTTCAACCAAACAAACAAACAATCTTTTTTTATAGACCTATATATTAGTATAGATTCTACAAAATACAACGTACCTATCTATATTAACTATCTAAAATGACAATAGTTATATAATATCTGGTATCAATGATCGAGAAAAGCAGAAAATTTAACGTACTCTCCAAAGCAAGTAATTGTACAACCACCAACTTGTATTGAAAGGAAGAAAAACAAAATTTCATTGTTATATAAAACCTCGTAGGTATTTGATAACAGAGCTGAATACTGAATTTTTCAGTTGCCATCTAGATTACCTAGGGGACGCTGTGAAGGGGTCCCTAGAGAGAGCATTATTAGCACTAAGGGGTCGGACCTTGTTTGATTAGTCTAAAAGCATGAATTATTTACCAAGTGTCAACACCCGTTTTGTATAATCTGGGTAGGTAACCTAAAAATATTCACCTCACGCAGTTAAATGAAGGCAGAGTTATAAATAGAGAACTACCAAAAGTAAATTGAGGCTATATTGTTGTTATTACCATCACAGCTAATTTCAAAAGGAGATCTTACTATTCTTATAAGAGAAGTTTCTCCAATATTACGGTAGAGTGATAACTAGCCACGGCCGAAGCCTCGCATTAACCAGACCTGGACCAACTAAGAAAAACTCAAGCGGCTGGGGCTGCTTCAGTTTTTCTACCGGTACTTAAAGACCGCCAAGCGATTTAGCGTTCCGCTACGATGTCGTGTAGAAACCGAAAGGCGTGTAGAGTTCATCCTCCTCCTAATAAGTTAGCCCACTTCCATCTTAGATTGCATCATCACATACCATCAGGTGAGATTATAGTCAAGGGTTAACTTGTAAAGAATATTAAAAAATTATTCGCATTCAATTTCGCATTAATATAAGGTATGGATGTATTAGAAAAATACATGTATTGTATTGTATCACAAACGTTCTGCTATCAAAGCCAAATGATCCCCGTAAACTTCAGAGGACAAAAGAACCGGTTATTAATTGGCCGGGTATACAGGTGGATGTGATTGATACCCGGCTGATCCGGGGATTTATTGCCGTAAAAGAAAAATGGCTGCGGTTTTTCTTAAACATTTCAAAGGACGGACCCGCCAGGATAAATACTGGCATTAGTTATGTCCGGTGAATAGTGACATAACCTTTTTTTTATAGATATAAATAATTCAGAATATCGTTCTTGTTTTTGGTACGGTGTAGATAACTTTTGCTAGCGGCTTCGCATGCATTAATGTCAACAGCAATAGGTGTCCATTGTCAAATACTGGACAACTGTCAGTTGTAGGTCTTTATCTGCATTTTGTACTTTACTGCAATATTAATAGTATGCCAGATGTCTTGAAGAGTACCTATACATAAATTCATTTTGATTAGTTGAGTAGGTTCAGAATTACCAGATTAGCGTGAAACCCCAAATTCCCTTGTTTTACAAGAGAAGTTTTAAAGGCGAAAAATTTTTCTTTCAACACTGACAACGTCCTCTTTGGAAGACAGTCAACATTAACTGAGCGTTTCAAAAATTAGGTCCGCAATTTCCTAAGTATCATCATTAACACTAAATAAATTTTCTGACGTAGGTTATCAGCAGCCAATAAAAATCATTCAATTATCTATGTTCACGGACAAAATATAAAGAAGAACGAAATCTCTACAAGATTCTTCATTCGTCATTCGCATGGAAATCATTTTTTTTTGCTCTTTATCACTACTATATAAGCCCGGATATACGTTTTCACTAGCTATAATCAACGGTTCATACTCATCCTACAAACGCTATTACCTCTTACGTCCTACAAAGCTTAAAGTCGAGTCTTTTTTGTATTTTTTTTATTCTCTACAAGTTAGCCCTTGACTACAATCTCACCTGATGGTAAGTGATGATGCAGTCTAAGATGGAAGCGGGCTAACTTGTTAGGAGGAGGATGAAAATCCACACCCCTTTCGGTTTCTACACGGCATTGTACCGGAACGCTAAATCGCTTGGCGGTACGTCTCTCCCAATAGGGTGGTAACTAGCCACGGCCGAAGCCTCCCACCAGCCAGACCTGGACAAATTAAGAATCTCAGTCTGCCCAGCCGGGGATCGAACCCAGGACCTCCGTCTTGCATATCCACCGCGCATACCACTGCGCCACGGAGGCCGTCAAAAGACCCCCATAAACTCGAACTCAAATGTGGTAGAGCGCTCGAGCAACAAAATCTCCTCTGATGCTTCTGCGTTCCCATAATAAAAATAAAACAAACACTTTATTATAAAGTGGCAATCAAGATAATTGAGTAGATACATAATCTGTTGTTGTTTGTGTATTCATTTCCTTTAATCTTAAACAGTGATACAAAGCTTTTCAAACCCGTATGAAGAAACACATTGTTATTCTTAAGCCTCAGAAATCCTTTTATACAACCCCTATAAAAACCCGCTGATGCATAAATTGATATGGGCATAAACCGGTTATTAATTACCTGAGTACGAGTATGTGGTATACAATTTATGGACCGGGAGCCTGCGACAGCTAGACATACCTTATTTTATAAAAGTTTGTAAAGTTTGTCAGCCTATGCTTCTGTACTATTTTATGGAGGCTGACAGTAAGACATCGTTCCCACTATTGGTAAATACGGTAACTACTTAATTATCGAGTTTGGAGTCTTAGTGGCTTTGGAAGATAGCAAGTTTCAATGGTCCAGCAAGCATGGTCACTGATTTTATCTTTATTAGCAACTTTTTAAAATAAACATCAAATCAACTGATAAATATCGAACGAAGGGTCAGTAGGCACCAGATGACATTTGTTACATAGAATCTCGATTTTATATATGTCAACTAACATACGTCAAAGTTAGTGAATTAGTCTGGAGATCTTCAACCATCGACAGTCACATAGCTTCGTGACAACTCTTCGAAAAATATTTTAAATGTTTTCAAGATAACTTAATTGTTACCTCTACCGAATGGTTGTCACGACGATAAGGTTCTGGCGACTATAGACGTGATCTCTCATGACATCTCTTAAAAAATATTTTGAAAGATCGTTTTGTTTTTGGAAATTTTAGGATCTAGAATTCTAGACCCTCGTAAACTTGTAACTTCCAAAGTCACAGTCCACAATCTATAACTCACTACCGTACTTACGTATTTCTGGTTATGTCTGTCTGCTTATGGTAGCATATTAAGCTGACAAAATTTCAGTTTTCACAAAATGAGGTACATCAGACTATCGCAGGCCTCGTTCTATTATACCCGTGCAGGTGATTTTGATTTATGTGCGTTTTATCCGCGGATTTATGGTCCGCTTTTTATAAAAGGTTATGAAAGAAAAATACAAACACGCGTCGGTTTTGTTAATTAGTCATAAAAGGCAGGTTTTTTTTATTATATGCTAACGGAGGCGTACATCTTCTTTTTTATTCTTTACAAGTAAGCCCTTGACTACAGTCTCACCTGATGGTAAGTGATGATGCAATCTAAAATGAAAGCGGGCTAACTTTCGGTTTATACTCGACATCGTACCGGAACGCTAAATCGCTTGGCGGTACGTCTTAGCCTGTAGGGTGGTAACTAGCCTCGGCCGAATCTTCCCAGCAGCAAGACCTGGACCAATTAAGAAAACCTCAATCGGCCCAGCCGGGAATCGAACCCAAGTCCTCCGTCTTGTGAATCCACCGCGCATACCGCACAGAAGTTCTTACCGGCTTTTCTCAGTAGAATGATCCTTCCGACCCAGCAGTCATTACAAATGAACAAACTTGACTATCAAAAGTGCTTGTAAACTAAGTCTTTTTAAAATAAACCAATACGATTTGCTATTGAGAAGAAAACTGCAGCATATTGGTCTAGAAAATTCAAAATGAAAACTATTGTCTGCATTTTGTTGAACAAAACATACATGAGTAATCCAGTCACGTATGATTTGTGCACCTTTCCTTTACCAAAATCTTCAGTTACGTCGCCCCCATATTCTTCCAAACAAATAAAGCTTTTGAATAACCTTTTTCCTTACAAATCTACATTTTAAACTTGCGTATAAATCTGCCGCGGGGATCTTCAAGTAAACAACTTTGCGATAAAATTTCTCGATGCAGCTTTTAAGGATATTTCTCTTACCAGTGTATTAGTATCTACTGGTAAGGTTGATCGCACATTTGTTGCAGTCCCGCTTTAAGCGGAAACACTCGGTGAGATGGTTCTAAACCTGAATGGTGAGCAATCGTGTGAGCAATCTGAACCTTCATTCGATTGACTTGAAAACAAAGTATCTAATACTTTCGTTCTTATTAAACTGTTAGTTTTTTTTATTTTTTTTAATTAATTACCTATCTATTTATTTCATATATTTTAATATATGAAAATAAATAGTTAAATATTTAAATAAGTAAGAGCTTAAAATCTTATTTAACCTATTGTGCATTTTTCCGCTTATTGTGCATTTTTGTAAAAAAAACTGTATCTGTTGTATTGTAAGTTCTTTGTGATCTTCTCTCTTTCTTAAGTCACAGCGTTAGCTTGTGAATCTCTCATACAAAGCCGGAGCGGGTCACTAGTCAAACTATCACACTATACATAATATTACAACTATCACATAATATTACAAAGGTGAAAGTTTGTGTGTAAGTATGTTTGTTCCTCGTTTACGCCGTAGCTACTAATGCGATTTGGTTGAAATTTAAAAAAGAAACAGTTCTTACACATGGACTATATTTTATCTCGGAATAATCCATGGTTTGGCAGGATGTTTTAAAAATTCAATTTCATGCGGACAAAGTCGCGGTCGTCCGCTAGTAACTGTAATATAAATTAATATGATGGCTTTGGGCTTACAAGCATGCTTAAGCTTAAGCAAATCCCGCTCAAGTCGCTCAGAGTAAGCCAATGTGCGATCAACCTTGTATCGTTACGGAATCACTCGGCGAAATGGTACAACATTGAAATGCGATGTAAAACCTTTTGTCTCTAGTTCTCTCTGAGTGCACTTCGAGAAATCTTGTGAAATAGATAGCTCTCTATACAGCAATGCTGTGCTGATTAATAGAAATTGGTATAGCTCTATTCCAGTCGTCCAGTATAAACGGATAGACTAAACTAAAATAAGGAAAACCATTAATGGAAACGAGAAAGATGTAAGTCCTCGATGTATTTTCTGTTAGATTATAGTTCTATATACATAAATTTCCTCAATTTCCGAGCCGTGATAGCCCAGTGGATATGACCTCTGCCTCCGATTCCGGAGGGTATGGGTTCGAATCCGATCAGGAGCATGCACCTTCAACTTTTCAGTTGTGTGCATTTCAAGAAATTAAATATCACGTGTCACGAACGGTGAAGGATAAGCGTGGTGGACTATTGGCCTCTCTCATTCGGAGAGAGACTTGAGCTTAACAGTGAGCCGAATATGGGTTGATAATGATGATGATCGTACATCAATGCTACCGTAAATCTGGTAGAAACATGCTTGAACATTTTTTAAATTCTTGTTTGTATGTCTGTTCGAGTTTTTCTGTAGAACAGCTGAACCTATTTTAATGGGACTTCTACTGGAAGATTTTACTGAGCAACTTATATGCTAATTTTTAGCCCGGAAAAATCTGTGAAATTGAACTGTGAAAAAAATCGGGAATCCTAGTAAATACTTAAGAAAACAATGCTTAATGTAATTTTATCAAAAGTACCCGCATTAGCAATAAAATTAGAAATTCTCCAAGAACATTTTACATGTAATGTAGAACAAAGTTACAAGGATATCCAAGCGAGCGTGTAGCGCCTGAATTTCAGCTGAATAATAAATAGGTATTTCGTGTAAAAGCTGAAAAAAGCTGCTGTCCGCGTGTGAAGTGACAAATGTGCATTTTTAAAAGTTTCTATGAAATATTGTGTATCATGCATGGAAGCATTAGGTTAATTGACTACCGACACAACAAGAGAGGTGTTATAAGTATGACGTGTCTTTTTTTTTACAACTTAGCCCTTGATTACAATCTTACCTGATGGTAAGTGATGATGCAATCTAAGATGGAAGCGGGCTAACTTGTTAGGAGGATGATCCACACCCCCCTTTCGGTTTCTACACGACATTGTACCGGAATGCTAAATCGCTTGGCGGTACATCTTTGTCGGTAGGGTGGTAACTAGCCACGGCCAAAACCTCCCACCAGCCATACCTGGACCAATTAAGAAAACCTCAATCGGCCCAGCTAGGGATCGAACCCAGGACAAAAGTTGGGACGTGATAGTGGGGAAGAATAACCGAATATATGCAAATATACGTACTCGAGTGGGGTTTCAAATGAAAGCGCACTGAAAGAGAATATTGATGACTTAATCAAGAGTGTAATTAATAATTTCATGACCTTCGGGGGTTTTTCAAAGTTTTCAATTTTATGTTATTTTATTTCAAGTTACATTGTATCCGTAATTTTGTTAGAGCTGAAAATTTGGCACTCAGACCTCAGTGGCGTGCACAACGAGGATTGTAACTTGAATATGCATTAATTTTTGACATTCTGATTTTCGTTAACGTCATTAACAATGGGCTTAACAGAATAGGTACGAAAAATGCGGTTGTTATTGATTTGATGTTAATTATATGAGAGGCTATGAGACCAAAGTTAGTGAATACGCCAATTTGCTATAAAATAAGTCATTTAAATAGGCTGCTGACGGTGACTGAGTTAGCAAATAGCCCAGCAGAGCGTCATGTTTTATGTATAATATTTTTGTTTATGGATTTTTTATTTTGACGACCTTTCCTTCACGGGTTCCGACTGACAAGGGTCGTTTAACAATAAAAACGTTTATCGGCGTTATGAAAAACGTTTTCACAATATACGTAGTATCCTATACCTAAAACTTCTGTAGGGTATAGATGAATCGTGAAAATACATTACAAACAAAAATGTGCGGTCATGGGACCCTGCGACGACCATGCTTCCATACATACATCATCACTTACCATCAGGTGAGATTGTAGTCAAGGGCTAGGTAACTTGCTGAGAAAAAAAATATATTTTCTTAGAAATTGGTTCCATATAAAAAAAACTCCAATAACAGTTATGTGATTGTTAACTACTTACGCTAGACTACGGCACCACCTGTTGTTAGGTGACTATACTCAATATTATGGCAACTAGCCAATTTGATTCCTTGAATGTGTACGGTTAATAGCTAACTAGCGGACTCGAAATCTGAATCATGACATTTTTAAAGACCATTCTCTTGAATAACTCTATATTATGTTGATTAAAATAATATAATATATCATCATCATTATCAGCCAATAGACGTCTACTGCTGGACATAAGCCTCTTCTATGGACTTGCAAACACAACGGTATCAAGCCGCCAGCACCCAGCGGCTCCCTGCAACCCGGTTGATGTTATCAGTCAACTTGGTTGGAGGTCGACATCAAAATCACATCTTTCTAATATCTATAATATTATAATATCTATCTATAATATAATAAAGCTAAAGAGTTTGTTTGTTTATTTGTTTGATTGAACGCGCTAATTTCAGGAACTACTGGTTCGATTTGAAAAATTCTTTATGTGTGATATCCCATTTATCGATGAAGCTGTGGGATATATATTATCCCCATATTCTTACGGGAACGGGAACCACGCGGGTGAAACCGCGTGGCGTCAGCTAGTCACTTTATAAGGTCTAAGCTTTCAGAGGGACCGAAGGTAGTAATTTTGTTTTATATCGTGCTTTGATACAGTTCTCTTGGGAAGCTTCATCATTAACAATACTCGGCTGTTGCTGGTTACACAAACTAACTGAAGAAGAAGAAGAAATACTTTATTGCACACAAAAATACAATTATAAAAAATTATAAAATAAAACAATAAAGAGATAAAATAAACTTAGCATGCAAAGGCGGCCTTATTACTAAAAGTAATCTCTACCAGGCAACCCCTGACGAGGGAACTTGCGAAGAAAGAGCGGGAAGGTGCAATACAATATATGTAATTATATATATAAATAACTAAATAAATATAATATACGTAAATATAATATTAAAATTTACAGGGTGCTGGGGAGTATCTATACTTATATATACTAATATTATAAAGAGGTAAAGTTTGTAAGTTTGTAACATTCTTTAAATGGGGTAATCTTCGGAACTACTGGTCCGATTTTAAAAATTCTTTCACCAATAGAATGCTACATTATCGGGGAGTGCTATAGGCTATATTTTATATTGGTATCATATATATAAGCCGAGTTATCACAGTTTTTGTCATACAGGTCGGACTGAAAATCCTCTTAAACAGACTTATTCGCATGCGCTGCCTTAACTATTGTGTAAAATTGAAATTAATGTATGGAGACTTTATGTATCTTTAAAAGTTCTACAAAAAAGTCCGCGACACCATATATCTATCTTCTATATTTTAGGAGATATAGTACCTTTTGTGTTTTAAAAATTATTAATTTTATATACTTAGGTTTACGTAATTTTTTATACAACTAAACTTTAATCTTTATTAAAATAAATTATTTAATAATCACAAGTATATTATGGAGATAAGATTTGCCCTTTACAGTATGTTAATTACTTAAATAGTTTCGGAGATAATACAAAATTTCTAAAAGATGCAGAAATTCCGCTATATGACACCCGGCGCTTTCATTTACGTAGTTCCCGTTCCCGTGTGAATATGGGGATCAAACATAGTCTATGACACTCGCAAATAACGTAGCTTTCTAATGGTAAAACAATTTTCCAAATCGGTCCAGTAGATCCAGAGATTACCTCCTACAACCACACGAACTTTATCTCTTTATATTATTAGCATAGAAGTCTCTATTTCCCTTAGTCATATCACCACTCTCGAAGGACTGGACCGATTTTGCTAAGGGTTGGAGTATGATAGAAAAGTTATAGGGTAGGGTAGGGTACGGGTAGGGAAGCGTAGGGGTAGTGTAGGGGTAGGGTATGGGTAGGGTAGTGCTAGGGTAGTGGTAGGGTAGAGGTACGGGTAGGATAGGGAAGTGGTAGGGTACGGGTGGGATAGGGGTAGGAAAGGGATAGGATACGGGGAGGGTAAGGGTAGGATGGGGGTAGGGTGTAGGTAAGGTAGGGGTAGGGTAGGGGTAGGTTTGGGGTAGGTTAGGGGTAGGGTAGAGGTAGAGGTTGGATAGGGTAGGGGTAGGGTTGGGGTAGTGGTAGGGTAGGGGTAGGGTAGGGTAGGGGTAGTAGTAAAGTTGACATCGAAATTTACGCGGACGAAGTCGCGGGCGTCCGCTAGTTTCCTATAAATCCGATGTCATATTCTATACCGAAATTTAATTAAAATGTTATTAAAAATTAAATGTCTAGTGTTCTAAAATTAATATTTTCGGAGTAAATAATATTTCTTTTGTAAATAGATCTTTAAATGTGTCCTTTATACGCATCCTTATAATTATGTACGTAGCCAAGCTTTAAAATGTTTAAATGTGTTACATGTATAGTCGAAATTATTTGAATTACTTTTAATGAAAACAAAAGTTTTTATTTTTTACTTTAAAAACATTGGTTAAGCAGTTCGGCTCCTATAAGTGGACTCGGCAACACCTTGAAGTTATGGGCAATACTTCCGAACATCCTGTACAAAACATAGATAAATATAGATGGTGTAACTAACCTCTGTGCATAATACTCGAAGAATGCAACCAATATCTCGATGGATCTAGTCATTGCTGCCCACATTTCGTGCGATTTGCATTTTGATAAAGACGGCAGAGGCAATCGTGACGGGCCCTCCGACATTTATCTTTTATTCACATAATAAAAAAATTAAAAAAAAAAACACTGTATATATTTTTATGAGTCGAAAAACTTTTCGTCGAAAAACGAACCCAGCTAACGTTTTTGTGTCTATTTTTTAAGTAATTTTCATTTTATTATTTTTAATAGAATATTTGCAATTACTTTATGTATCAAAGTGGTATGTTATGAACACAGATTTTGAAAATTACATAATTTCGAAAAATATTTTTTTTTTTACTGTTACGTAATCCTACGTTATTGTATCAACAAATAGCTTATCGTAATATTACGCTGTCGTAGTAAGTCAACACCTACGCCGTAGGCACCGTACGCAACAGGTAAACTTATTTAATACAAAAACAGTTTGTATGCAACAAGTACCAAACAAACTTCAAACTGTACACTCCGTTCTGTAACTGTTCATTTTGAATTTTGAATTTCGAACGTTTTCAATTGTAGCGCCATAGAGAATTTTTTTTTTTAATAACGTCCGAACGCGATGCGTACACCTATGCCGGCTAGGTTCCACTGACTGAGGGCTTTAAACCAAAGCGCATGCTCTGGTGAAATCATCCGACCACTTATAATGAACTCCTGTTCCTCTTTATCCTGTATCATACTCAGGAGCTGCGGGGATATCGTTCCCAACCGCTGGGCTCAATTTAAATTGGTCGGTAAAGAGACAAAATACATTTAAGGTAGACATTTGTACGTATGGGAATCCACAGTTGGTTTGAGTTTGACTTTTTTACTACGATTATTACTTTGATGTGCGGTGTATTCTTTTTTTAAGCATTTCGCTGGTACGTGATTTGCGAAGAATTTTGATTGATTTGAATAAAAGTTGAGCGCAAGTTACCCTCAAAGTTACTTTCGCTAATGAACCATATTTTGTTTGAAACAATCTTTTGAACAGAAAAATCTCTTTTTATGAGGTATGCTGATTTGTAAGGTCTATAGCGTAAATAACTTGTGTTAAAAACATTTACTTAGTCGTGATTACTACACCATTGCTGAGTTCTTTAATGATAAAGATGCATGGAGGCCGTTGGATCAGCTTTCACCTTCACACAGGAAGTAAAAGTATAATAAATTGTAATGTTGTCATCAATTGTAAATTACAATATTGTATGATGTTTTTTAAAAGAGAAACTGTTGAGTTTTTGCCGGTTTCTTCTCAGCAGAACCTGCCTTCCGAACCGGTGGTAGATTTTTTACAAATAATCAACTGACGTATCAAAAGTGATTCTAAACTGAGCCCACTTGCAATAAATGAATTTTGAATTTTAACTTCAACATATATCATCATCATTATCACCCATTTTAACGCCACACTATTTGCCATCCTATTTAACATGGGATGAAATATTAATACACTATTAGTATATTGTAACACCAAAACACAAAAATTTACATTATGCGGCCTTATCGCTGACAAGGGATATAGAGGAGATCGGCCTGACAGATTTTACTGAAAATTTTATAGACGAAAGAAAAGCTTACTTTATGATTTGACCAAGACTCGAACTCAGAACCTCGTGATCCGCAGCTACTAAGACTAACCACTGAACCAACGAGGCACTTAAGCTTAGGTACGAGTGTAAATCAACTTTTAATATAATAGCAGATTTATTGGTAGGAATCTATATTTTTGACAGACAAGATGATACCGAGTATACTTGGAAGAGATACGAGTTGGTCTAAGAGCCAGCATTAGAAATATATACCCTCATCTGTTATTTATTATTGATACGAAATATATGATACATAATATTCACAGAGACACATTGTAAATAGATTAAAATGCGGCCAGACAAAATTTTTAATTTTTAGTCTAGAAAACCATGAACTAGATCAAATGCAACTTAATACAATTAAATTAAACATAAAATAAGCTTTCATTTGACATAACAGATGACTAAATAACTGATGAGGGTAAATAACATAATATAAATAAATAACATAACTCAACTGTTTTTATCTGGCAACCCCACAGTTGCAGTATAAAAGCGGGCAACCTTTACGTTTTAAATTCTGTTTAGTATATTATTTTAACTAGTGTACAAATTTTTTAATTACCCAAAGAGCGAAGTAGATTAAAAAAAAATACAATCATATTACTATCCGGCTGCAATTTTACTAGGCAATTAATGTGAATAATTATATTCTTATATTTATTTCTTATCTCAAACAAATAACAGATGAGGGTATATATTTCTTTTTCCGGATCTTATACTGATTGTATTTAACCTTACTTCTGGCGGTTTCTGTGCAGCGTCATACCAGAAAGAGAAATCCCTTGGCGGACGGCTTTACTGGTAGTGTGGTAACTAGCCAGCCATGATCAATGCTTGAGCTACCTGACCTGGGCCTATATTATGAAAATATAAAATCATTAATGACCTGGAAATCGAAAATATGGACCTACACAAAATTGCCAACTGCGCTAGAGGTCGTCAAAAGAGAATACTGTTGAAATGCTTGATGGCGTTAATGGAATTCAAAATTACTTAAAGTAGGCTTAGGGTACTAGCACTTTTGGAACATCAAGGTTGAATGAATCACTAGTTCGGAAGGCACGTTATGCTGAGAAGAGTCGACAAGAAACTCAACAGTTGTTTTTTTTGTAAATCATACAGTATTATAACTTACAATTGATAACATATTTACGATTTCTTATACTTTTACTTCCAGTGTGAACTTCTACAACTTATTAACCTATTGTGCTGAAAGAAATCTAATACAGGTTATATAAAGAGTAATAAAAACTTTCCTAGGTACGAGTATATGGCAGAAGCGAACATAATGTAAAGACATGAGTAAATACCTTGAAAAATAATAATGAGAAAGGAGAAATTAAAAGAGATACAATTTACAGGCAGAAAACACGAACAACTTTTTTGCGGTTAGCGGTTCTGTGCCGACTAGGGAGGTAAGGAGGTTTTTATAAAAAAAAAAATCAGAAAATATGAATTTCCTTCGGTTGACTAGTTAATAACAATTTTCAATTTGCTGTCGTCGTTGTAATAATAAAAAGAGGCAATATTTTCTGCGACCTTGTTCAGTCAATTTAGTTCGAGATTTCCAATTTGTTTACGTTTCTTACGAAACCTAAGGATGCTGATAGACTTGAGGATTCACTTGTAATGAGCATTCGTGCGAATGTTTACATCACAGAAAAATAGGAGACATTTTAGCGAGCATAGTATCGAGCGTTCTAGTGAGCATAATAGCGAGTAGATTTGCAGCACACAGACCGTCAAGTCTGACATCTTCATGAAGAACTAGCGGACGCTCGCGACTTCGTCCGCGTGGAATTCAGTTTTTCACAAATCCCGCGGGAACCATGGATTTTTCCGGGATGAAAAGTAGCCTATGTGTTAATCCAGAGTATATAACCTATTTCCATTCCAAATTTCAGTCAAATCGCTTCAGTAGCCGCAGCGTAAAAGAGGAACAAATAACACTTACACACGAACTTTCGCCTTTATAATATTAGTGTGATTAGTGTGATAGTGTGATAGTGTGATGTGATATCTTTTAACGAGCATCGAATAGAGAGTTTGCTAGAATTCTCAAGATGTTCGTAGCAATATTTGGCTTTATGCTTGGCTCGGCTCGTTGTTGAGTTCGACAAATATAAAAAAGGCGAATGCTCGATGTTCTGTTACAAGTGAATGCTCAAGTCTGTCAGCACCTTTAAGAAAAACGGCATACTTAGTTGGTAGTCAAAGCGCTATGTTTTGACTGCTTTACTGCGAACACGAATAGTATAGTTCGAATGGACGATGGACTTCCAATGTAACTTTGAATATATTTCATCCCAAGTCCATGCAGTAAATTGCTTTGTTTCCGGCATAGACAGTAATGTAGTGTTGTATTTGTTAGACACACAAGTAAACAGAGTGGGGTATATGCAAACCAACTGCGTCAATATTTGATGGCTTCTGCTACAGATTGTCTCGGTATAAGCCAGTGGGAATAGACTGGTATGCACGTACTAGCACTGACGAGATTTCCTAATACTATGTGACTGGGTTAGATAGGTATGGAGGATACTTCTAACCCTCGCAAAAAAACGTATTATTAGTTTGCCGTGTCTGTATTTTTTGTATATTTATAAATAACTAAGTAGGTGGTCTGATGTTCAATGGAAAACCATCATCTATGGTAATCTATATCAATGTTATAAAGAGGATTTGTATTTTTATACAAAAACTATTGAAACGATTTAAAAAAATCTTTCAGCAATAGAAAGATAACGTTATAGAAAATGTTTAGTACGAATCGTCTGAATTTATTCTGTGATCTGGTTATCATCATGATATTATCAGCCAACGGACATCCACTGCAGGACATGGGCCTTTTGTAGGGACTTCCAAGCATCACTACGTAGGTATTTTTGCTTTATTTAATGACTAGTTAGCCCTTAACTGCGATCTCTAACATGGTAGCGGGCTTATTTGGAAGAGGAACAAGTTTATTCTACCTATACCTTTGACGGTATCTACGCGGCATCGTATCGCAACGCTAAATCTCTTTGACGTTATGATGGTAACTAGCCACGGCTACCTACCACCATCCCTGAGCCACTTTAGATAATATAAAATCCTACATCGAACGCAGGATCCCTCTAGAACCACACCACTATCAACTACGAGGTTGTCAAAAAATGCCACTCTTTACACTGTTTCGTTGTTCTATGGTGGAAGGGAAAAGAAGGAATAAGTGTGATGGGACGAAGAGCAGCGAAAGTGATTGTACCATTATTTTGTGGTGAGAAAACACATCGAGCAGGTCCCAGTATCAGTATACTCGTGATCTTGGCAGTAGGCTTAAGGGATCGCTTTAGAATTCATTTAGAATTAGAAGTTGCTGTAAAGTACGAATACTACCAAGAAATCAAAGCCGATATTTAATTCAAAGTAAAACTTTTTACTGTTGGCAAAAAGATCTGAGCAAAGTAAGACCAAAAGAAGAATTATGTAACTAATAATTTTACTTATTTATCCATAGTGGATATGTAACATGGACTTCTTTTCAAACTTTTATCAGTAAGGAAACAAACTTTCTATCAAAGAAGAAAATGTAAGGAGTTTCATTTTACTTCCGTCGAATCATAGTGCAGGTTTTTTTTTTACAAGACTTTTTATTCTTGCTAGTATGTGTGAAAGAACTACCTTTTGAATAGTTCATTTGGAATTAAAAATTAATAAGGTAATATGCTATGCATATGCTAGCAAATCAGCGAAAAAGGGCTATTTGGTACAAGGGTTTTTTCTATCATTAACAATCCATGTACGGCTCACTGTTGAGCACGAGTCTCTTTTCAGAATGAGAGGGGTTAAGCTAATAACCCACCATGCTGACTCAATTCGGATTCGCGGACTTCACACACGTAAATTAAGGATGAGAATTTCCTTAATTTACGTTTGCAGGCTTCCTCGCGATGTTGTTTCTTCACAGTTTGAGACACGTTATATTTAATTTTAATGCACATAACTTAATAGTTTGGGCCTCATAAGAAGGCTCAAAGTCACACAGCGCGTTATGGAACGAGCTATGCTCGGAGTATCTCTGCGTAATCGAATCAGAAATGAGGAGATCCGCAGAAGAACCAAAGTCACCGACATAGCTCAACGAGTTGCGAAGCTGAAGTGGCAATGGGCGGGGCACATAGTTCGAAGAGCCGATGGACATTGGGGTCCCTAAGTGCTGGTATGGCGACCCCGCACTAGTAAGCGCAGTGTTGGCCGACCCCCCACCAGGTGGACTGACGACAATAAGCTAGTTACAGGGATTCGCTGGATGCAGGTGGCTTTGTATCGTGATGTTTGGAAGTCCCCACAAAAGGCCTATGTCCTGTAGTGGACGTCCATCGGCTGATACGATGATGATGATGAATAGTTTTTTTTATATCTAAATATACATATTATATTGTATTGTGTGTTTAGGAACTTTAAAAACTCTATATACATAAATATATAGTGAAATTAATACAATATTGTGCATGTGTACAGTGGCTAATTTTGGCTCACATTTTGCGGTAATTTTGTAAGCACGTAACATGTCTGTAGAATAAAATGTCGTTGGGTGCTAACTCGATTCCTGTCGCATATCTGACGTCAATTAGAGTCAGATCCGATAGGAAACCTACCAATTACTGGAATATATGGAGTGTAAGAGTTTGCTTCTCGTTATCTCGTTGGTCTAGTGGCTAACTTTTGTGGTTTCGGATCACGGAGGTACGAGATTCGAGTCCTGGGTCAGGCTTGGCAATACTTTTTTGAAGTGACTTTAAGATTTTCTATGTTGCTGCTGTCTTCTGTTCTTCTTCTTTCGTTCTTCACGCAATGTTCGTAAGTTTTTGATTGTAATCAAAATGTAACTACAATGTTGTTAAAAATTCCCAACTTGACCCATTCTGAGAATAAAATCCAGGACTTTCTATTTATAAAGCAGATATAAAAAGCATCAGATGAAACTATCCTACTAATATTATAAACGCGAAAGCTTGTATGGATGTGTGTTTGTTAACTTTAAACGGAGATAGATAATATCCTGGATTAACACATGGGCTTTCTTATCGCGAATAATTCATGGTTTTGTGAGATTTGCGCAAAACCATAAATTTTTGATCATTTGGTTACGATCTTTGTTATGGATCGTATGAATATTTGTTACTGTTTCACGCAAAAACTACTAAATGGATTTGGAAAACTTAATTTTACGCGGACACAAAGTTGCAGGTATCAGCTAGTTTACTTAACATTTTATTACACTTTGGCTCAGCAAAAGTCAAAAAACTTCACGGACGTTAACTATGGAGGTCAAAATCAGCACTTAATCTTTCGTCTTTAAATTATTTGATAATGGAACCCTAAAAACCGCCAAAACTGTTCCCTAGGGCATTATTTAGTGTCTTGTAACAGCGGCTTGCGTTGTCATGGCAACGTAATCGATTGATACGACGCACTCGTCTCACTCACACTCGCTGCGAAGTGCATTGGGCCGTCCCGCTTGCACGGTTATCATTACAATTTTGCCTTGGTATCACCAAGGCTGATTTCCTGCACTTCTTTGTTATATGAAATCCTTTCATGTTGAGTTTAGTTTCGTTATTGCTTGTCTGACTTTTTTTAAAAGTTGATCCTTATAGGATCAATTCCCGATTAAAGGGTATTCAAAACTTTATTCTAGGCTTCATTTTGGTGGGTTCATCGCCAACGGTATTCTGTTTTTCACAAATTTGACAGGAACCGTGCATTAAGGTTGAATATAGAAGGCAGTGATACTTTGAGACGGTGCGTATTGTGAGGAGGCTCCTCTCTCCGGGCCCACAAGCTCAGCATCGGAAAGGATGGAGTTTTTAACCGACTTCAAAAAAAGGAGGAGGTTTCTCAATTCGACCGTATATATTTTTTTACAAAGATTTCACCAGGTCTGTCCTGTTAGTAATAAACTAGCTAATGCCGCGTGGTATCACCCGTTGCCGTGAGAATGCGGGGATGAGATATAGCCTATGACATTCACAAGTAAATTGGCTATTTTGCGGTAAAAAAAAAATCAAAATCAGTTTAGTAGATCCCGAGATTAAGTATCCGAAAATATTTGGGCTCCCTTACCATTTCACTTTTCAACGTAATAATACCATTCACATTGGACCACAGCAATGCTTCACATAAGTTCATTTTACTTTGAATAAAATTGAGTTTTTTTTTATTCTCTACAAGTTAGCCCGCTCACCTGATGGTAAGTGATGATGCAATCTAAGATAGAAGCGGGCTAACTTGTTACGAGTTGTATGAAATCCACACTCCTTTCGGTTTCTACGACTACGACATCGTACCGGAACGCAAAATCGCATGACGTCTTTGTCAGTAGGGTGGTAACCAGCCACGGGCGAAGCTCGATATATTTTTAGCAGACTCAGAAGAGGATTACAAAAATAAGAGAACCAATGACGAACAAAGGTTATGATTCACAATATTTGTCAGGACATCTTAATTAACAAATCAGATTGTAACCCAAAACAAACTCTAGAATGGAAGAGATGACCTTGCGTGGAGTCACGAACTTGTGATCGTTGTATGTAGGGTTTAAGACGTCTTTGACAGTTAACTGTCAACAAGACAGAAAGGAAAAGGGGAGTGATCCCCTTTTCCTTTCAAGTCACTCTCCCCGCCTATCCTATAACAACCCATAATAGATTACACAACAAGAAATGTGATCGGCTCGCACGCCACAAGAACACTGAAGCCGACCGTACGATGAGCGCCTTATATCGCAAGTCGTTCCCGCCAACCGATCGCTACCCATCTCTAACTCCCTACTCTTTACGGAAACAAGTCGCGCCACCTAGCGTCGGCGCGAGCCAAGACGAGATCGAGCGACGTTATATCCATCCCAGGTAGGTACTATTTCCTATAATATGTTTATGAATATGCTACATATGATATAGCTCCAGACTAGCTTTGTTACAAAGCTACTTGTATAAAAACCTCCTTTCTTGAAGGGTTAAAAATAAAATGAAAATTCCCCGCATTTGAAACTGGGTTGACTGGTCAAACGGCGTAATTGCTCAATGAGCCGTGAATTTGTTTCGGCCACGGTTTCAAATGCGTGGAAACTATTTTTGGGTTCTGAATACAAAATATTACTTGCTTTTCAAAAATAAAACATTCATGATCTTTATATAATCTTTATTATTATATAGTTTGTGGCATTATAGGGGTTAACAATTTCTGTTTTTTTATTTATTTTTATAATTTAGCCCTTGACTACAATCTCACCTGATGGTATGAAGTGATGAAGCAATCTAAGATGGAAGCGGGCTAACCTGTTACGAGGAGGATGAAAATCCACGCCCCTTTCGGTTTCTACACGATGTCGTACCGGAACGCTAATTCGCTTGGCGGTACGTCATTGTCGATAAGGTGGTAACTAGCCACGGCCAAAGCCTCCAACCAGCCAAAAACTTTCGCGACTCGGAAAAAGTAGGTACAGGAAATAAAAAATCCTGAAATTTAGGAATACATAAAATTGTATGACCGTAACTACTAAATAAAGCTATTAGCTAATTTTATGATACAATACTTTATGATATTGCTTTGTTTTCTACTCTTGAAATTTAAAATGAAATTATTAAATTGCTGTATAAATAATCGTTAAGTACTAGTAAGTTTATAATATTATAAAGAGGTAAAGTAAGTGTTGTATAGGGTAATCGGTGGATTTAATGAACCGATTTTTAATTTTTTTTTTACCAATAGAAAGCCACGTTATTTATGATATTTTTTATCCCCGTATTCTCACTAGATCGAGAACTACGCGATGAAACTGCTACGTGGCTAGTATTTTATAAAGAAGCTTAACGTAGGTATGTTCGAAATAGTTTTAGTGTATTTACATACATAGAACTTCTGCGATCTTGAGTTATTTGCTATGGTCGTCTCAAGTATGCTGAGGTATGCTTTTGTCCTTGCACGAAACTTGCACTGTGGTGATAATTCCAGTCCTTTAGAATAACTGCCCTGTAGTTTTGACGGCCTCCGTGGCGCAGTGGTGTGCGCGGTGGACTTACAAAACCAGGTCTTGCTGGTGGGAGGCTTCGGCCGTGGCTAGTTACCACCCAACCGACAAAGACATACCTCCAAGCGATTTAGCGTTCCGGTACGATGTGTAGAAACTGAAAGGAGTGTGGATTTATGAGTTTTGAATCGTGTACACTCGTCTTTAGTAGATGGGCCATTTAACTCTTGAACGGCGGATACTCATCTAGAGCAGGCATGTCGTTTAAGACTTGTGGACGGTGGACGCTCATCTATAACAGGTAGGACACTTATTAGTTTCGAATGGTGTACACTCATCTTTAGTCGACAGGCCATTTATGATTTATAGCGGAATTTAGTTTTACACAAATCCCGCGGATACCATGGATTTTTCCGGGATAAAAAGTCTATATGTAAGCCTATGTGTTAATCCAGAGTAAAATCTACTTCTATTCCAAATTTCAGCAAAAACGCTTCATTAGCCGCAGCACAAAGGAGATTCTCCATCATCCCTTATTTTATCCCCATAAGGGTTGAATTTATCAAAATCCCATTTAAGCGAACGTCTTCACCATAGTAGCTCCAATCTTTAATTTCAGTTCAATCAGTAGAAAATCCAAGAAGATTTATACAAACTTTCTGACGTAAGAAAGACATAAATAGAAACCGCTAAGAAAGGCTTAAATTGGGGAATTATTTAATCCTTTCGTAGCGGATGCCTACGTCATAACATCTACCTGCATGCCAAATTTCAGCCCGATCCGTCCAGTGGTTTGAGATGTGCGTTGATAGATCACTACCTATGTCAGTCAGTCAGTCACCTTTGGGTTATATATATAGTACGAGAGCCCACGACCAAAACCATGTCTCATAGCAATACGGCTAAAACCCTATAAAATCGTTAGATTGTATGATTCGGAACCCGACTAGGTGTGTAGTAACGGTCGAAAGTGTAGCACCTGCGTGGGAGGCCATTTCTGCTGTGTCAAAAAAAAGACAGTCATTATTATAGCAATACGTCTGATAGTGAAAATGTACTGTATAGATTTTATAATTATATTACGAAAAAGTTTGTTTCCAGACATTTTGCGCGTAGCATATAGCCTGAGCGCATTTTTGAAAATGTCAACAAATTTAGCCGACCTCTGTCATAGCAATACGGATAATTTTTTTTTTTTCAACTTTTCGTATTGCTGCCATGATTACCAAAAACCTGTTTTCAGTCACTTTAAGTGTAGCTAAAAGTTGTCTGATAGAGAAGGTGCTACACTTAATTTGTCTGATATAAATTTTTTGCACATGTGGACAACTTATTTTATCATGTCCAACAATTTTCAGACATATTGCTATGATACCGATCGGTAAAATTTGTTAACATTTTCAAAATGGTCTCGAAATTTAATGCGTTCACATTTCCGTCTGAAAATTATTTTGTTCGCATCAAATAACCAAAATTTACTAATAAAAAAGATTTTCAGACGTATTGCTATGAGACATTTTTTTGTCTCATTTTTAATTTTTTTAAGTGATTTTACGGGTTTGCGCTACACCACTAACGTCTGAAAAATATATTCTGCAAATCAGACATATTGCTATGATGCAGTTCGGTAAAATTCTTTGACAATTTTGAAAATTCGGTCAGATCAAACGCTACGCGGAAAATGTGTGATATTGGTATTTTCCAGTTCAGGATAATCGTATCTTTCGATTTGATGCGGTTTTGGCCGTATTGCTATGAGACAAAAATTTTGGTCGTGGGCTCTCGTACTAATATTTAGATGGGCAGTAGACACTCATCTTTAGCAGGCAGGCAATCTATAACTTGTGGTCGGTGGACCCCCATCTTTAACAATTCCCCATTGTCTTAACTTGGCGTTAACTTGCTCAGCGCGAAACTTCCACTCATTCTCTAGATTGTTGTTGAAAACTTTCACAATTCTTGAAAATATAAATTGTTGATGAGAATGAGATTTTCAAAAAGTTTCCGCGGAAAATGAAAATTTGCAGACTACAGTCACTTCGTCCGAGTTAAGAGGTTTTCACGACATAAGTTGGATTTATTTAGTAATAATGGTAAGTGTTTCGCTATTCTTGAGATATTTTGAAATTTTTAATCACATTTTTATAACTTTTCCGTCTTATAACTTATACTCAGAACTTTGCAATTGAATATTCATCATCATCATCATTAACAGCTGATGGACGTCCACTGCTGGACAGAGGCTCTTGTATACTGCGCTTTCCGGTGCGAGGTTGCCATTCCAGTTGGCGAAGATGCTGGAATGGAATTGAATATTGCGGAGTTTGTTTGTTTCTCTTTAACACAGGAATTACTGAAGCGATTTGACTAAAATTTGGAATGGAAATGGATTTTACTCTGGATTAAGACATACATATATACATAAGGCTACTTTTCATCCCGGAAAAAATCATGGTTCCCGAGGGATTTGCTATTGTAAGGTCCTTTGTCGTTACCGTAATAGCAGTAAGTCACCGTGTCACCACTACACTATAATGGCCAGCTGCACACGTCCGCCTCCTCTCGATGCCAGCGATAGACTGCCCCTCTCTCGCCCACTACCGGTGTATATATAGACAAACACTACTAAACTAATTTTCACGTGGACCATTTTCCTCGGACGCCTACTAAGCAGTTTAGTTCATCTTTCCTTAAACGCGCTGCAAAGTTGTGGAATGTCCTTCCAGCAGCTTCTGTTTTGCCCATCACGTACAATATGGGTATCTTCAAGTCAAGAGTGAACAGGCAACTTATAGGTAAGGCGCCACAGAGGCCGTATTTTCTAGAATATTATATACACTGAGGCAAAATTACCCGCCCACTTTAATATACTCGCGTCATTTTAAAGTGGGCGGATAATTATGCCTCTGAGTATATGTATAAAAATTTTACTAACATAATGTATGAGATGTATACCTTTCAAACTAGATAGTAATTTAACGAAAGCAGGAAAGGGATCGTTGTGCCTAATTGAACGAAATTGTGTCATAATGCCAATTGTAAAAGCGATGGACCGCTAGTGAGGTCACTGCTCACTAGTTACCCGTCAATATTTTCTGACACTTGCGAGCTAGTGGCGTGCTCAAGGTTTTTAAAATGGGTATGCACTATACGTACAATTGTATGAAATGGGAAATTCCTTCTCCAATACAAGTTCATATTAAATCCTCAGGATAGGCAGGGCATTTTTGCCTCTATGATGTGCTACTGCTACGAGCCTATTCTCTAAGTGGCACTCAAAGGAAAATTATTTTTTCACCTTATTGTTAGAATTAAAAGACTTATTATATTATAGCCTATTTGAGCCTATTTTATATCCAGGGAGGTTGTAATAATATGAATATCTATTCAGGCAAAGCAAGCCAGGTAGCTGGTTATAAACTTACTAGTAGAAGCGTGTATGTAGCAAAGCTACACGAAAAACTACCGATATGCGCGCCATCTTTTGTCAAATGAATGTACTGAAAACCTTTCCATGTAAATCACACACTTAATATAAACAAAAAATAATAATTATAAGAACTTATAAAGCTCATTATAAAATACATTATTTATTGTTTATTTATACAAATTATGTACAATACGTAAATTATCATCACTACATTATTTTTTTACCTATTTGTTTAGCCATCTAGCGGCAAGCATTAGGACTACGTGGTAACACATGAAAATTGTACGTACTTAGGCGGTAATAACAGTTCCAAGCAGTTCCGTAAGGTGTCGGTGTTGTAGAGTTGATTTCAAATTGAAGTAGCGCCATCTATTGGTGAGTCATAAAAGCAGATAGTAAAATGCACTGTCTAGTTACATTTTCTGTCACGGTGTACAGATGGCGCTAAAAATAAAAACGATAAAAAGTTTTAGCAAGTTTCAGGAAAGCTTTATTATAAAGCGCGTTTTACGCTTTACTAAGACTAGCTTTAGATTGTTGTTCTATGTATATAATAGTATTTATGAAACTCTATAATTAAAACACTGTGTGGGTTTATGAAGAATTCTACAATACCTAGTTACATACAAAGAAAAATATTTAGAAAAAAGAGCTTTTAATATCAGTCATCATTATAGGCCATTACAGTACCCAGGTCTGATCCGTGATAGCCCAGTGGATTATGACCTCTGCTTCCTATTGCTATTCTATTTTTCAGTTGAGTGCATTTTATGAAATGAAATATCACGGGTCTCAAACGGTGAAGGAAAAACAACGTGAGGAAACCTGCTCAGAGAATTTTCTTAATTCTTTGCGTGTGTGAAGTCTATGAAATCCGCATTAAGCCTGCGTGGTGGAACTATATCTCATTCTGTGAGGAGACCTGAGCTCAGCAGTGAGCCGAATATGGGTTGATATGATAATGATGATGATCGGATGTTAATGATGAATTTCACTGAAAATTCCTTACAAGAAATATTTGTCTATACCTACCTATTAACCGAGTATAGTAGGTATTTTCCGTTATACTTGCGATTGGCCTACCTATAAAAAATGTTTTATAATAAGCCTATAAATTGTTCTTATAAAAAGTTCAAAGAGTGTTAAATGGGGGTGGTCAATGGGGGTGATTATTTGCGCTCACGGCCAGGCGTTGCCTTGCATAATCGCGTCACTAATAAACGGTACATGGTTTACTTATTATATTTTTGTAATGCACAATATACCTAATGATATTCCAATTATATCTACATAATATTATACTAATACTACGAGTATAAAGAGGAAAGATTTGATTGTTTGTATGTATTGAATAGGCTCTGAAGCTCTTTGAACGATTTGAAAAACTCTTTTACCTGTAGAAAGCTACATTATTTGGGAGTAATTTAGGCTATATTTTATCCCCGTATTCCCACGGGAATGCGAACTATAATTAAGTGAAACCACGGGGCGTGTACTAGTGTGTATTGGCTAGATGTTGGCTGCAATTACGCCTCGTAAGCAATCAGTCAATATTCATTTATTTCAATTAGGCTTAGTTTGCAAGCACTTTCAATAGTGAAACGCGCTAACCAAGAAAATGCCAGTCTTGGATTAGCCTTTAAGTTATATAGGCCATTGCTTAGGGCATCCTGACTAGGTGGTACCAGAAATGACCGAGAAAAAAAACGAGCACACGAAAATTAACGCAATTTTAAAGTACGACATTCACCTGTACGACATGCTCGCACTAAACAGTTTATGATCAATAATTATTGCACAAAATCACTAACGTGACTAGCAGCGTGCCGGTGTTCACGCTGCCTAACAAAGAACTGGACTCAAATTATCAAATACCCTTTTATTTATACACTATCGCTGTAGCAACAACAAATACATACTTTTTATAATAAAATAATTAAATAATATAAATTAATGAATGTACTCATAAATACCACGCGTGCTCGAGGAACTCGTAACATAACTTCCATCTCTGATTTGAGAACTTTTTTATGAAAATTTTCAAGAAAGAAAACCAAGTCAAACCCAGTATCTTTTGATCCGAAGTCACTTAAGGTAAACACTGAATCAACAAGTAAAATTCCCTGATTATCATCATCATTATTAACAACCCATATGCGGTTCACTGTTGAGCACGAGTCTCCTCTTAGAATGAGAGGGGTTAGGCGAATATTCGCCAATGCGGATTGGTAGACTTTACACAACTAGAAAATTAAGAAAATTCTCAGGTATGCAGGTTTCCTCACGATGTTTTTCCTTCAACGTGATATTTAATTTCTTAAAATGCACATAACTGAATAGTTCAAATTTCTTAATTAACCCTAAAATGTATGACCTTACAAGTTACAACAAATACACACGTCAAAGTGATTACAATCGTGATTGATACCACTTTAATATCACTGAACTTCATTATTCATTGTAAACTTTGACACTGAGTGAAACATGTGCCTCTACTATGTAGTATGGACCCGTCAATCTTTTGTGACACTTTTTTTAATGAAAAATAATGAATGCCTTTTGTGTGGCAGATAACAATGCTTGTGACAATATGAGGGTAAATCTCTTTTTTAAACCTATTGTATATTTTCGTCACGAAAGTTAAATAAGTCAGTAGTTTTTTTTAAATCTATCTGTTATTCCCGACTTTTTCTGAAAATTTTAGTTAACCTGAAAGTCTTAATACGTATGCCTCGGATTGCTGGACACACTTTGTAGCAAGTGCTCCTTGCACGCAAAAACAATAAATAGAAGAAGTGAATATTTTATTTTAATTTTTAATTTAACAATTTGTAATTACTTACTTACAAAAAAATGGATTTTACAAATAAACTAGCTGACCCGCCTGTTTCCGTTCCCGTAGAAGTACGCAGATAATATATAACCTATATCCTTCCTCGATAAATGGACTATCTAACACTGAAAGATTTTTTTAAATCGGACCAATAGTTACTGAGATTAGCGTGTTCAACCAACCAAACAAACAAACTCTTCAGCTTTATATTAGTATAGATACAAACTTTCGTCTCTTATTTATGAGAATTAATCGTGTGAACCTTTACATTTTGTTTTTTGGTTTTTTGCTTTTGGTTGACAATCTTTTTTTTATGATGAGGAAATCCTCATGGATACCACCGGCACATATATTTGCCTCAAGATGACGAGCGTGTGGTAACGCATTGCAAGGTATATTTCTGATTTGAATAGTCTCAAAAGACGATTTGCTTGTGCCTTAAAAATGCAAAGATTTTAGTATTATTAGATGTTGAGCCGTTTTTTGAGTTTTAGTGGCACTTACGGACAGCGAAAAGTTTTTGGTGTATATTTTTACAGATTAAAATAAACAACAAAATAGGGTAAAAGGCGGTCACCCGACCGTCCGACGCGTCGTGTGAATAAATGTGAAATAAATGAATTCACCCCGACCCATGTCAGGGTGTCGTTTATGTGTGACGTTTTACGTTACAGTCAGGCAATTTGCTTTATTTACGTATTTAATTATGCCAAAAACGGCTTTTGGACGTAATTAAATTAATTTGTGATAAGCTGTATAGGTCATTTAATTAGTGATAGGCATCGACTTAGACAGAGTTAGGGTTAATTGCTCGCCGCCAGAAATCGCTGTAAATGCGACCTCTAAAGAACTCTAATTTGAATATGATACTCAGTCCTTTTCCTTGAAATTAATATCATTTGGCAGTATACGTCTTATTAAATAACGTTAATCTTCTAAGCCAGAGTTCAAAAAACGCTATGAAAAAAGCTGTACTTACAGTTCACAGCACAAACAATCTTTCATATATATATATTAGTGAAGGTGAATTAATGATTGACAGAGCAGTCCAATAGCTTATTTCTGCTATCAAAGATTGTTTTTTTAATCTGAAGTGTATGGTTTTGAATTATTAATTAAAAGAATTGTACCTCAAACGCCCCCGGCGTCGTGCGCTCCGGCTTCGCTCGTTTTCAATCCGGAATCTGGATGCAGCGGACATCCACGTCGTGCAAAACACCGGGATGATTGTTCAATTAGTTTCGCGAAAGTCAATTTAAATTCCACCAGTAATCACTCAAAAACTTCGACTTTTTCAATGCGCGGCGCGGCTAAATTTTTTCGTGTGGCGGCCATCTTCTTTTTTCATGACGTTAGCGCCACGGTCGGCTTTTGGCGGCGGCGGTTTGCGCGGGAGGTTTCAAATATCCGACATGAAGTATTAGCATAGTACAGGACTTTGTACCTATTATATTCTTGACGAAATAGCGAAAGTTATGATAATTAATCGTTATGAATTAATCGTAAGTACTTAATGGGGACTTCCAAGAGAGGGCGCCTCTGTTCCAACTGTTTACAAATAACTCCGCTAGCTAATCAAAGCAAAAATAGTTTAACTACGTAAAACTCTGTAAAAGTTTGTGAAAAGTGAAGTTAATAGGCTAATTCCAACTATATATTGTGGGCAAAGACAAATACCGAAGAAACAACTCGAAAATAGTGAAACAAACAACGGTCACTGCACGGGAGATTACTCGACGAATTTTACCAATTTGAAGAAAGATCCGGCGAAAATATATATTAAAGTGACTAAAGTGAAGTTCTTGGCGAATAACAAATTGGTGTTAAAGTGTGACAAGCGAAATTGTGAAATTTGAATAAAAATACAATATTAAATATCAAATTCGCAAGTCATACCCACAGTACAGCGCCATCTAGTCACACATCCAAGAACTACTTGATAGAAGACTAATTCGACCACTTTAGTTCGTCACTCCGCGTTTCTCCGCTATACCGCGAGAGGTCACTTGCAGGTGTAAACAAACCTTTGAGCTCACCCAAGCTTCATAGAAATGGACGAACTAAATCAACTGTTCAGAGAAATGAAAACTGAATTTAGCTATAAATTAAGTTCGATTGAAGCACGCATTACATCTTCAGAAGAAATTATAACTTCCCAGATCACTGCCCATATGAATCAAAAATTTGAAGGTCTTAATAAAGATTTGGAATACTTACAATCCGAGCTTGAAAACCAGGAGAAAAGAATAAGTGCCATAGAAAAACATAACATGCAGAGAAATTTAGTGTTTTTTGGAGTAGAGCAAAACGATAAAAGAGAGTCTTACTTCCAGCTTCAAGACAAAATATTAGACATAATAAATAACCAAATGAAAATAAAGACAGAACGCTTCGAAATACAATCCGTCAAAAGATTTGGAAATATAGAGAAAAAACCTAGACCAATCTCTGTTTGCCTAACAACGCTGGGTAAAAAAATACAGTTACTAAAAAATAAGAAATTTTTAGTAGGTTTAAACATTCGTGTTCAGGAAGAATTCCCCAAAAAAGTTCTTGACGTAAGGAGAGACTTAAAAATCAAACAAAAAATGGAAATTGAAAAGGGAAACATAGCCTACATAAAATATGACAAACTTATTATTAAAGATAAAAAAGAACTCACCCATAACAAGAGAGTGTTGTCAGAATCTCCAGAACACATATCCCCTAACGAAAATAACTACACACAAAAGAAAAAATCGCACAAAAAATATAGAGCAAACTCCAACTCTATAACTTCATACATGGTGCGACCCGAAATGGCATGAAATTTAGATGGCCCCCTCCAGAATACCAAAACAATACCAAAAACTCAAGAATACTATAGCAAAACTACGCTCCCAAGCCGATTATTCATCGTGGGAGACGCAGACCAAAACCCTCCAGAACAACGAAATATCAATATCAATATTGACACCGAACAAAGCTCAAAAATGAAACATAACAATCTCTACCTTGCTACTTACAACGTACGCAGTCTATCTTCACACGAACGCCTACTAGAGCTCGATACAGCATTAAAAAGAATTAAATTTGACGTTATTGGTCTATCCGAAACTAAGCGCCTCGGGAACTCAATTGAGGAATACAGGAATTTCATACTGTTCTACATAGGACAAACACCCGGGCTTCATGGTGTCGGCTTTATAGTAAAAAAATACCTTAAAGAAAACATATTGAATTTTAACGGATAGTCTGAACGAGTAGCTATCCTGAATCTCTCATTTGACAAATTAAAACTATCCATTATTCAAGTTTATGCACCAACGGAGGCAGCGCCTGATGAAGACATCAAAGAATTTTACAAAACTTTAAATACGGCACTCTCGATGTCCAACCGAAATGTTATAGTCATGGGCGACTTTAACGCAAAAATAGGCCAAGCAAAGTCGGGAGAAAATTCGATAATTAAATACGGATACGGTACCAGGAACGGCAGAGGAGAAATGTTGATAGAGTTCGCATTTGAAAACAACTTGCCCATCTTGAACACTTTCTTCAAGAAAAAAGACAAGCGCAGATGGACCTGGAGATCACCGGATGGCTCTACAAAAAACGAAATAGATTTTATACTATCAAATCTCAAAGGCAATGTCACTAACATCGAGGTGATCGACTTACCGTTCTCGTCAGATCACAGACAGGTTAGAGCAACCCTGCAGCTGCAAACAGCACATAAAAAATCAAGAAAAAATTATGGCAACCAACCAAAAAGTTCATTACTACAGGATGACGAGATAAAAACTTACCTAGAACTTCTTAATACATCCATCAATAATTTAATAATTAACGAAAATACAGTTCAAACATTTTACGACAAACTAATCCACGCTATTACCACGAGTCAACAACTGGCATATAATCCAGCGAACCAATCAAAAAACAAAATTATAAATGACCGAACTATGGATTTATTAAAAAGAAAGTATGAACTACAGAAGATCAAACCTAAAACTAGAAGTATGAAAAATGAGTTAAGCGCTCTTTACAAACTTACTAGCAAATATCTCAAAGCAGACTATGAAGAACATAGAAAAAATATAATAGAAAAACACCTAACAAGTAATAGCAGCATGAAAAAGGCCTACAAGGAACTCAGAACTCACAAATCATGGATTACGAGCTTACACGAATCTACTAATATGGTCCATAATCGAAGAGATATACTTAAAATAGCGACAGCTTTCTATAAAAAACTATACAGTGAGAGCCGTGTAGAAAACGTTACGCACATGAACGATATAGCCTATAATGAAGAGCCATCGCATACTGAATATATTCCCTTCGATATAACTGAAGTTTTAAGCGAAATAAAGAAGCTGAAAAATGATAAAAGTCCTGGTTCTGACAAAGTATCAAACGAAGCAATAAAAACTGCGGGCTTATATCTAGCATGCCCCCTGACAAAATTATTTAATGAAATTATAGAGAAAGGTGTCGCCCCCAGACAGTGGACAGAATCTACAATAATACTGCTATACAAAAAGGGAAACCCACACAACATTTCCAACTACCGTCCAATAAGCATACTACCATGTCTTTATAAGCTCTTCGCCTCTCTCATAGAGAAAAGAATAAAAGAAACAATAGAGTCGAGTCAGCCAATAGAGCAAGCAGGCTTTAGATCTGGATTTTCTGCAATAGACAACATACACGCAATCGAAATATTGATAGAAAAATTCCAAGAATACCGGAAGCCGCTCTACATAGGCTTTATTGATTACAAAAAAGCGTTCGACAGCTTGACTTACCAGGCTATATGGAAAACATTGCTAAACTTAAATATAAACCAAGAATACATAAAAATACTGAAACATCTTTACGAAAATAGCACAAGTAAGATCCAACTAGAATCAACAGGTCCACCATTTGCTATTAAACGCGGTGTAAAACAAGGTGACCCCTATCTCCGAAAATTTTCATAGCCGTGCTCGAGTCAGCCCTAAGCACTCTACAATGGAAAAATCTTGGAATATACATTCGAGGAAAGTACTTGAGCCATCTGAGATTTGCCGACGATATAGCCATTTTCTCAGAAAGTAGTGCGCAAATGAACCTCATGGTGAATTCACTGAACGAAGCAAGCAAAAAAGCAGGATTAGAAATAAATTTTAGTAAATCAAAAATAATGACTAACCATATAGAAACTCCAATAATAGTAGAAAACACGCAACTGGAATTCATAAATAAATATATATATTTAGGCAAACAAATATCCTTTCAAAATGATAGGAACGAAGAAGAAATAGAAAGGAGAATTAAATTTGCATGGAACAAATTTTGGAGTATGAAAGAAGTATTGAAAAGCCAAATGCCTATGAAGCTGAAAAGTAAAATAATGAACACCTGCATCCTACCTACTTTAACTTACGGCTGCCAGACTTGGAAATTTACCAAGAAGGCTAAAACAATGATTAGGACTTGCCAAAGAGCTATGGAACGAAGCATAACTAATATCAAAAAAATTCACAAAATCCGTCACTCCATCATCAGGCAGAAAACAAAAATAACATGTCGCTCGACTCACAGATGACCGTTGGACTGTCAGAATAACGAAATGGCCGGGACCTAAAGGATCACGAGGCAGAGGCAGACCACGTTATCGGTGGGTCGACGACATCATAAATTTTACCGGCAAAAACTGGCTACTGAAGGCAAGAGACCGATCAAAATGGCAGCACCTAGAGGAGGCCTTCACCGTAAAGGGTTCTTCTTTTAAATAAAAGGGAAGATATAATAAATAAACATTTTAAAATTGTGAAATTACTTAATTTATCAATTAACAAATTAAAATACTTATTACCTAATTAATTGTAAATAAGAAGAAATAAAAGGCTTTTTTTTTTTTTTTTGGGGTGGTTCATGGTGGATAAAGGAGGCAGGCATAGGGATGATGACAGTTTTTGCAATTGTATAAAAATTAAGAGTACCTATGCTAATAGTAAAGCAATTTTGTAAAAGTAACAGGGTATCTGCGATCATTACTTTTAGAACTACAGGGATTTGTAGGGTCAGATTTGCGGCACTGCCACGGATCCCTGAAAACCATACAAAATAGTACGAATTAATGACGTCGTAGGTACATAGTGATAGTGAGATTTGTATGGGCGTTCAAACAAAATTACTAATTTCTTTGTTATTTGTGCTTTCATGTTTATAGTTAATAAATTAAAAAATGTCACATTTAATGTAAGGAAGCTAAAACTGTATGATTTTTCATCTAATTACGATAAAAGATTTTTAATAAATTTTGAAATTTAATAGTCTTATTTGTTTTGCAAATATCCAGTCTATCTTTGCTTTTTATGTATAAATTAGTTAACATTGACCTTATTTACCCGAATGTATCATAATAAAAATCAATATACTCAATTCTTGTCATCATTCCTATTATGTGTGTCTTGTTAATTATTATTATAAGAAAATATTAACTAAAAAACCACTACTACCTACTACATTAAATCAATTACGATTCAGTAACATGTGCGCCGTAGCACATCAACGAATGTCGGGAACACCTAGCTGTAAAATTTCGAGCACCAATTCCTTACAAGCGTCTCATATATGAAACTTCATAACAGAGAAACAGCGAGCTTCAATAAAAGTGCAATACGGTAATGCAGCCGGAACCCGCTTCGGGCATTACAGCCCTACTTTCAGCTCGTTTCATACGAACTGTTAAACTGCGAGTATGTGTACGATAAGCGACGCAGCTACCCGATAAAAATATGCAAACTTCAGTGTTACCAACTCTCCAAAATATTTATCCCAAAGTTGGTGTCAAAAACCCCTAAAATCGCCTTAATTATTGAGTTGTCCCCCTAAAAAATATAAATTCATAATAATTTAGAAATAATATGCTGTCATATGTTTCAAAAGTCTATATTTAATACAGACAAAATACTACGTCTTTATCTGAAGATTCAGATTTTTTGAAATCATACATGTTGACAATGAACAAATTTACCAATTTTTTTTATTCGATGAAAATTGCCTCCAATTGCCTCAGAGTGGTTGTAGAATAACGTATTATATGTCGTTATAAGTCGCTAGGCCAAGAAAGAAATATTAAAATTATCATCAATTTAAAAATATTAAAGAGTCAAAAAATCCCTGAAAATACCCCTAAAAATTTCAGACCCCTAAAAAAATCCCATTTCACTTATTTGCCCCCTAAATCTGGGGGGAAAACCCCTAAATTGGGAACCCTGGCAAACTTTTACCTGACTCGTCAATCCATTGATCCGTGATGCCATAGGAATAGAGAAAATAATGAAGGCTAACATGCAACCATCAACATATGGTAAATGGACCTACCATATTCTGGCAAAATAAAATAGATTGATTGAAGAGAAATAGACAAATTTCAACCAATAACCTCAAAGCATTGCGGAATTGTCATTGGTTTCGCACATTCAGTACGTTGATGACGTATTCAATGTGCAAAACACATTTCTCTTTATTCATGTTGTGGTTTGTGTTTTTACACTTTTAAAATGAACACGAAGGCTTATTTAACGGATTGAAATAAAAAAAAAAAACAGTAAATATTTTTTTAAGTCCACGTCCACATAAAGCATGCGCTTGTTACGTACTAAGATAAGATGTGCGTGCACGTCTTTGGGTAATGACATAAAATTGTGCGTTCTTTAGTATGGAGGGGCCCATCTAACGATTTATATCAATGGAAAACAGGATATATTTATTGTTGGTAAATATTTTCGATATGTAAGTTTACTCCGTCCCTCTCAAAAACGACAGATAATTTTGTTGGTGAATTTGAGTACAATACAACTCCATAGGTTACTGATCTGAGCATACATAGAAAAATAAAACAAAACCTTGTTTTTGTCGTTTAAAAAAACAAATTCTGCGAGAGAATACAACACGTGTGTGAATAAGTGATAGTGACTTGTGTGGCCGAGTGTACGTCAATAATAACTTCGCATAGCTTTCTGCTGCCATTCAGTCGAGGCAAAATGCTTTGTGCTTTTTTCTGTTCCTTTTTAATGATGTGTTTGCTTTTTAATTGTTAGCTGGGCGAGCGCGGAATCCTGTTGGCTTTCTATCTTTGTTACGAGATTAAAATATTTTTAAGCAAATACTAAAAATAGTTGAGTTTTTTAACAGGAAAGGAACGTGGAACAGCCCATGTTCCACCGTCCCATCGAGTGCAATGTCACTTAACATCAGATAAGATCGCAGTTAAACTTGACGGACAATGAAAATAGCAATTAAAATAAGTAAAAATAAAATAACTGTTAGTTAGTAACAGTTTTTGATGACCTAGTTATTGGTATAAGTTGGGAGGAGGGGAGTTGTTAAAAAAATTATTACTAACCAGCTGTTATTTGACAACAACTTATAATTCGATGGAGCCGGTCGATCCGAAAAAAGATGACGTAATGCGTTATTTCGTCTAGGGTTGCCAACGTTTTTTACAAGAAATAAAGGGTACTTCTGGTTTATGAATATTACTAGACTATACCGCGCGGTTTCACCCGCGTCGTTCCCGTTCCCGTAAGGATACGGGGATATTGCATAGCCTTCCTCGACAAATGGGCTACCAAACACTAAAAGAATTTTTCAAATCGGACCAGTAGTTCCTGAGATATGCGCATTCAATCAAACAAACAAACTCTTCAGCTTTATAATATTAATATAGATTAAACAGTATTTTAAAAAAATGAACATTTTCTTTTGAAAAATGCAACCATTCCATCAGTATTTTCGACGTTGTCAGGTTCAACTATCGTCAGTAAGCCGACTTTACTTTACTTTATATAACTTAACAGCTACATCCACATTGTCCTACAAATTGCGTGATACGATATCTCGTTCCTACGCTCAGAAGTTTTTATTATCTAATAACCTTGTTAGCTACCAGTATCAATATCAGTAGAATATGGGTTTGAAACTAGTCGGGCATACTCCGACGTTGTATCACGTGAGTTTCAGCCGTGTTTCATAATTAATTAATATGAATAACACTGACGATAGCTTAAATTCTAAAATAAAAAAATAAATTCATAAGAGAAGTTTTGAGTAGGGAAGTCAAAGATAAAAAATCACGAAAACGTTTAACTCTGTTTGACAAACAATCGACAAAGTAGAGAGAAGAATAAAGCAATATATATTTTAATTAAAAAAAAGTGGAAACACTAAGAGAAAAAGTTGGAAAATGGGAAGCTTAAAGAGAATAGAAAAGCTCGGTGGCAGTTTTCTTCAGTGAAATAGTGTATGCCATTAAGTCAGTAATGAGGTTTAGGGCGTGTGCACACTGGTGGTCTCAGGCTGCAATGCAATATATATATATTTTTTTTAATCTCATTTAAAGAGCTGAGGGCGGGTATATATGAGGCGGGTTATACGGAACACTAGGCTTGAATTTTGATAAGCTGTTGATTTAAAAAAATATATTTTTGGCAGAAGCATAAAAGTGGATTTAGAAAATAAGAAAACCAATGACGAACAACGATTATGATTCACAATATTTGCCAGGACAACTTAATTGACAAATCAAACTGTAACCAAAATAAGACCCTATAATTGCAGAGAATGACATTGAGTGGAGTCACCCACTTGTGAACGGTGTGTGTAGGGTTAAAGGCGCCTTTGACAGTTAACAAACACTTCTCTTTTCCACTCAAGTCACTCTCACTCTCCCCGCCTATCCCAAGTGTACTGAAGCCGACTGTACACCGAGCGTCTTAGCGTCATAAATCGCAAGACGTTCCCGCCAACCGATCGCTACCCCTCTCTAAATCCCTAATCTTAACGGAAACAAGTCGCGCCACCTAGCGTCGGCACGAGCCAACACGAGATCGAGTGAAGTCATAACCGTATCAGACTACTTTTTGCTACAATATTATACAAACTTATACTTAACTTATTTAACAAATATAATTTAAAAAATATATTCGGTCGAATTGAGAAAATTCTTCCTTTTTTTCAAGTCGCTTAAAAAACTTAGTAGACAGCGAGAATCAAAAAATATGATTGGTTTCGGTTGAAACGTCAGCAGCCCAGCTGGCTTAATCCCTGTTTTGGTCTTTAATAAACATCAAATCAATTAACAAAATGTCCTTTACATACTGTATAATATCCACCAGTAAGCACCGGATAACATTTGTTACATATAATTTTAATTTCGTATATTATGTCAACCAGCATACGGCAAAGATAATGAATTAGTCTGCTGAGATTTTGATCTAGAATGCACCACGTTGCAAGTCTGGCACCTTCACTGGACCCTGACTGTATGCGCAAGCCTTTAAAGTCAATGACCTAGCTATTACTCCATCCAGCAAATTTTCTCTTATCTCGAATAAAAGAACATTTTTTATCAACATTGTATGTCTTAAAATATTAATATCATATCAGAAATGTTAATATATTTATAAAAATTAAAATCTTTTGGCGATACTTATATTTTTACACATTTTTATAGTTCTCAAATGGTGAAGGAAAACATAGTGAGGAAACCTGCATACATGAAAATTTTCTGAATTCTCTACGTGTGTGAAGTCTGCCAAACCGCATTTTCCAGCATGGTGGACTTAGGGCTAACCTCTCTTATTCTGAGAGGACACTCGTGCTTAATAATGAGCTGGATATGGGTTGTTAGTGATGATGAAGGATAGTACTAAATACTGACTGTCAGGAAAATTAATCTCGGATTTATGTTAATAGGATATGAAAGTTAAATGAAAAAGGTATCACGATTATTTGCGCTGGCTAGAATTAAGCATTTTTCAAGAGAATTAAGCTTTCCGTTTATTTTTTTACCAACCATATATTTAAAAAAAAAATCAGTAACTTTTAATATAATTTTCTTACTTCTAAGAAGGTTAAAACAATATTTCAAAAGTATTTTCAAAACTTTCGAGAGTCGCGCATTTCTCGTGAACCTATTAAAGGGTTATATTAATACTTTTACCATTTCAAAGTTCTACCTACCTAACCTTAAAATAAAACTCAACTTATCTATTTTTAGAGCTTCTAATTTTATTAAAAAGGGTATCAAAAAACGTTAAAATTCTTCTTAGTCTGAAGATTTTGACAGCCTCCGTGGCGCAGTGGTATGCGCGGTGAATTTACAAAACGATTGTTCCGTGTTCGGTCCGATTAAGGTTTTTTTAATTGGTCTAGAATCTAGATCTGGCTGGTGAGAGGCTTCAGCCGTGGCTAGTTACCAACCTACCGGCTAAGACGTATCGCCAAGCGATTTAGCGTTCCGGTACGATGTCGTGTAGAAACCGAAAGGGGTGGATTTCATCCTACTACTAACAAGTCAGCCCGCTTCCATCTAAGATTGCATCATCACTTACCATCAGGTAAGATTGTAGTCAAGGGCTAACTTGTAAAGAATAAGAAAATAAAAGTGTGTCTCTTTCTGATCTAAATCTCTTTCTGGTCTAAATAGGTGTCCCGCAGAATACACTCTGTACGCCTCAATAGTTACACCAGAAAAGTGAAAGGTGCGCAACCGAGGAGCATTAGGCCGCGGCGTGCGCGTACGCATGTTGTGCACGCTGTTGGTGGCAGCGCACGGTGAAAGGTGCGCAGAATAGGTTGCGCACAAAAAAGTAACGCTGTCATTCGTTCATCGAATTTTACTGCCCATATTTTTTTCATACCGGAGGCTTTAAATGAAAAATCGATTCTTTAGGAGTAAACTCCAATAAATTCCAAAAAGATACGGTTAGCGATAGATACTCGCAAGTATTTATAGTATGGACCAAAACGTCTTAAAAGATTAATGTCGGGCTCCCCGCTAAGACGACACCGTGTTCCTAATTCCATTTAAGATGCACTTAAGCTGGAATCAAGCAACCGAAACCAAGTATATTTTTGTGATAGCTAATGAGGGACTTTAATACTGGCTTACATGAGGACTGCAGCTTATAATCTTTATGTACTATATCATAAAGAAGAAAGATTTGATTGTTTGTTTGTTTGAATTGAGCTGAAACTATTAAACCGATTTCAAAAATTCTTACACCGTCACATTATTCTTGTTAGAGAGCCGTGATAGCCCAGTGAATATGACCTCTGCCTCCAATTCCGGAGGGTGTGGGTTCGAATCCGGTCCTGGGCATGCGCCTCCAACTTTTCAGTTGTGTGCATTTTTTAAGAAATTAAATATCACGTATCTCAAACGGTGAAGGAAAAACATTGTGAGGAAACCTGCACCTTACAGAATTTTCTTAATTCTCTGCGTGTGTGAAGTCTGCCAATCCGCATTGGGCCAGCGTGGTGGACTAATGACCTAACCCCTTTTTCAATTCTGTAAGCCGAATATGGGTTGATGATGATGATTATTCCTGTTGAACATAGGCTATATTATATTCCTGTATTCCCACGAGAACGGGAACTATAAGGGTAAAACCGCGGGGCATCTGCTTATGTCAAATCAAATCAGGCAAATGATAGTCATATCAGGCAAATCTGATAATATCTGGCAACTTTGACGGGAAATCCCCGAGGGGCTCCTCATCAATACGATCGGTTGACCGCAGTTGAGAATTCAAATGGTAAAGGGTTTCCACGCAGACGTCACAGGCGTCTTTTCTTTTTTATTCTTTAAGAGTTAGCCCTTGACTACAATCTCACCTGATGGTAAGTGATGATACAATCTAAGATGGAAGCGGGCTAACTTGTTAGGAGGAGGATAAAAATCCACACTTCTTTCGGTTTCTACACGGCATCGTACCGGAACGCTAACTCGCTTGGCGGTACGTCTTTGCCGGTAGGGCCGAAGCCTCCCACCAGCCAAAAAAGTCTGTCATATAGCAATACATATAAAGAAATGCAAATATCGGTCCGAGTTTTCTCAAGACGAAGCTGTGGTTGTCTCAACCCATGAACTGAAACTCAATAATTCACAAACTTTTTGTTCACAATCTAAAATGTATAAATTGTGTACAAAATTTTTGCCTCTGAAAAACTTCTTAAATATTTCAAGTAACTTAGTCTTTATCCTACCAAATTTACTTACAAACAATTTATTAAACCGTACTATTTAAGTTCTTAGTCTTAGTAATACAGAGTAAAGGCGAAATTCTTCCCAACATAATTCCTAAAAGTAAAACGTCAGCGCTATTGCAAAATGCTTTTAGCCAAAATGTCTTCCGAACTCGAGCGGAACCGTTGGGGAAGAACTATGAGGCGCGGATTATATAAGTTTATATAACATTTACTGTTTCTTTCAATTATATAATTACCTATAACGTTTATGTATATTACTAACTAACCTCCGCAGTTTCACTCGCATTGTTCTCGTTCCCGTGAATATATAATACTAGCGGACCCCCGCATCTTCGTCCGTCTTTAGACCTCCTTAATCTGACCCTCACGGTCAAACGGGAACGGGAATCACGGGAACCCTGGATTAAATTTGGCAGGGAGGTAGTTTATACATAGATCTATATACTACCTCCCTGCCAAATTGAATCTTTAATGACCTTTCGCATTTATATAATCACACTAATATTATAAAGACGAATTATGGAAATAGATTTCACTCTGGATTAACACATAGGCTACTTCCCATCCCGGAAAAATCCACGGTTCCCGTGGGATTTGTAAAAAACTGAATTCCACGCGGACGAAGTCGTGGGCTTCCGCTAGTAAGATAATAAGTCACTCAGTAAAGACATAGTTATGTTTTATCTAGCTTAAGTAGTTAACTTTTGGTAGATCAATCTTGAGAAGTGGTTCAGTAAATCCAGAGATTGCCTCAAACTTTACCTCTTTATAATAATCTTCTTCTTCTGTTAGTGCCATATCCTATAGGAGGTTAGCAACCATTAAAGCAAATTTTACTATATTCACTGCTGCCCAAAATAGTGATCTAGTGCTCATATTAAACCATTGGCGTAAGTTCTTGAGCCAAGATATACGTCTACGACCAGGCCTTCCTTTTCCCTTTATCTTTCCCTCGATAATAAGCTGGAGTAGGTCATATTTGGAGTATCGCATTATATGAACCAGGTATTCGAGCTTCGAGCGAGAGAAGAAGGCTAATAATTGAGTTTTTTCGACACTTTAACAATTATCTAATGACTAATAGATAGATAATTGTTAAAGTGTCGAAACTTAAGCCGCCTGGGAGCTCCTTAGTCCTAAAATAAATGGAGATATAAAAAAAAACATGAACTCTCGTAGCATTCATTTTCTGTTTTCGACTAGTTATATACCTGATGTGCAAAGCCAGTTGTAACAAAGCCTATTTTAATATAATAATAAATGAATATGATGCATAGTGCATGTTTACCCCTAATATAAAGTCTGTGTTGGCATATATCTATACTTGGAACAATGTCGCTAATTCTCGAAGCCTGTGGCAAAAATTCGAGATTAGCTTAAGGATACCTAAATGACAAAATGCTTTTAGCTCAAACGTCTTCCCGACTGGTGTGTAATTGAGCTTTTTCACCAGTTTCCGGGTACAACATCCGTAGCATTGACTTTATAGCACAAGCTACTGAATGAGATGAGGGTTTATGTGGATGTAGTATAAGCAACTTAGAGGATTTCCATTTTACTATACTTATAGGGTAAACAACTCAAAGGATTTCAGAGGCTTTCAAGGATAAACGCAAATTGGCTTTATAGAAAAAGAAACGAGTAGCATGGCATTGTCTTCTTGAAATCTCAATGGATTTGATATTATGAGACCCGGTTCCAGTTCAAAAGGGTCCTGAGTTCGATTCTTCTGTTCAACTATACTCAGAGGCACAATTATCCGCCCACTTTAATATACTCGCGTCATATTAAAGTCGGCGGATAATAGTGAATATATGTTCATATATTCATGCATTAATTCAAGAAGAAAATTGAATGTATTGATTATAATTTGGTTACATGTTTTAATATAAAAGATATATGAATTATATTAATAAAAATCATTAATCCATTTCCATGTAATATCTTTTAACGGTCACAGTAATATTTATTTACCTAAAAAAAATATTGTTTCTCGGTTTTTCCGGGCTAAGCTAGGAGTGGCTAAACCGATTTTAATGAGACTTCAAAAATACAAATTTATTTATTTAATTATTATATTTACCTACTGTAACAAAACAATGCATCACTACTTAACATCATCATCGCAATTTAATGCAAACTTTTCATTTTATAAAGGACTAGTAGACGTCGCGCGGTTTCACCCGCGTGGTTCCCGTTCCCGTAGGAATACGGGTATAAAATAGCCTATAGCCTTCCTCGATAAATGGGCTATCTAAAACTGAAACAATTTTTCAAATCTGACCTGTAGTTTCTGAGATTAGCGCGTTTAATCAAACAAACAAACAAACTCTTCCGCTATACAATATTAGTATAGATATTTTCGTATATAAAAGTGTAGAAATAACTTTTTTATGTACAAAACTTATTACTTACTATGCTACGTAGATTATCTACATATTATTTTTAAATTTTCAAGTCTGAACAACTTCACAGCTGCGCTTAAGCGGCAATATATCGCCGGGAACGCGACAGTATGAGAAAAAAGGTGAAATAGAAAGGCGAAGATAAATTCATTAATAATATTAAGCTTGCAGAGAAACAGATGGGCCGCGGGATATTAAGTTATAACCTCTGGAGACTGATGAAATCAAGCGGAAGTTTCTTTAATAAACACAGTTATTGTTAACCCCCGACGCAAAATGAGGGGTGTTATAAGTTTAACGTGGCTGTCAGTCTGTTTGTAGTACCACAGCTCCCGAACGGATGAAGCGATTTTTTTTGTAGTAAAGGTGACTTATTATATACCTATGCGAGTGTTCTTAGACATGTTTGATGAAAATCGATTGAGCCGTTTAAAAGTTGTTTGGGGTAAAAGTGGGGAAGAATAAATAATAAACAATAATTTCATGAAATTCGGTGGTTTATCAAAATTTCCAATTTTACTGATTATTTATTACTATATCCTCATATATATCCACAACCAACGAGACTTAATATTGTACGCAACGCATTGTATGCCATATCTATACACGACGCACGCACCAAGGTAGTCATAACAATAGATTGGTATAAGTGGAACACTAGAGTTCCGATAGCGCAGTGCATCATCCTCGCCTCACTTCGTCTCTCGTGCGTCAATCCATTAAGGACGCGCAGCGCGTCGGAACGATATGGATAAAATTCGAAGCGCAAACGAGACGCCGAATTATGACTTTCACGTGAGTGAAAAGCACGGAGCGATTGACGCGCGACGCAAATTTTATGACGTGAGCGCCAAACCATTTTTACCTAATTGCAAGTAAATTAAACAACATAACGAAAAACAAAATGGCCATGTTCAAGATATATACCTAATTTTCTATACAAAACAAAAATTTAAGAAAATAAGTTTGCTTTTCCTGAGATTGAAAGCAAAATGTGAGCAAATAAGTATTTTTCAAAAAAATAAACTATCGAGAATAGTTTTACAAATTGTGTATTTTGTATAGTCATAACGAAGCTAACACTTTGAAATATCATTTATCCAAATATCATACTCCTAACTTTTCCAGAATCTGAGATCCAGAACCATTTGTAACCACCAAATTACATATTGCACACTCTTAAAAATCTTGCGACGACGCAACGCTTTGACACGATAACTGTCCGTGCCATAGATATAGGACACTCTGAAGTTAGCTATATATAGGGCACCCATCCGTACAAGCTTATTGTTTAGTTTTAAGCAGCTGGCCTGTTCAATGTTCACTAATTTGGCCTTTAACAACCTACTCGTATTAAAATAAACATGAAATCAAATGAGAAATATCATCTACCGACTGGTGATCGGCACCGCATGACATGTGTTACACAGAATCTCAATTTTGTATAATATGTCAACAAACATATCTACGTCAAAGTTAATGAATTAGCCTACTGGGCGTACGAAGAGCATGTCATCTATACTAACATTATAAAGCTGAAGAGTTTGTTTGTTTGTTTGTTTGATTGATTGAACGCGCTAATCTCAGGAACTACTGGTCCGATTTGAAAAATTCTTTCAGTGTTAGATAGCCCATTTATCGAGCAAGGTTATATGCTATATGTTATCCCCGCATTCCTACGGAAACGGGAACCACGCGAGTGAAACCGCGCGGCGTCAGCTAGTTTAAAATATATGGAAAACAACGCAGCGTCTGCGACGACGCAACACAGTCAACACAACGTGATGCAACAACCAGTAACTAAATCTCCAATAGGACACAAAAAAGGATTAGTCCACAAAAAGGAAAATATTTCTTTGTCTAGCGTTATCAAGATGGTGAATTTGGGACTTTCCATTAAAGGCCTCAGTATATTACACCCCAACAGAGGTCGTCAAATTGTCACCATATTTCACATGTCCAAGTCCATATACAAAAATATACGGGCGGCAAAATTCAGTTTCAACGGCGGAATTTATTTCCCACTCTGACTCAACATTGAATGCAATTTTCCGCGAGCGGGAAAAAGCATGAAACGGCACATTATTAATTAATTTTCGCTCGTAACTTATAGCTTAATTATAGAGCTTCCTCTTCTAGATTTATTGCCTCTTGAGCGAACCAGTGAAGCGTTTTAAAAAAGCAATAGTCGACTAGCGTTTCGTACTTATAATTACTGGGCAGTTACTAAGGCATTCAAATTGTTTTGTAAAACACAAATATTCTTATAATTTTTAAATTATTTGAATATTTAATTAATATCAAGCGTTATAAAAATTTATTACTAATAATAATAATTAGTAAAAAGAAATCATTATTCTTTATCAACCCATATTCGGCTCACGGCTGAGCTCGAGTCTCCTCTCAGAATGAGAGGGGTTAGGCCAATCCACCATGCTGGCCCAATGCAGATTGGCAGACTTCACACACGCAGAGAATTAAAAACATTCTTTAGAATGCAGACTTCCTCATGATGTTTTCCTTCACCGTTTGAGACACGTGATATTTAATTTCTTAAAATGCACACAACTGAAAAGTTGGAGGTGCATGCCCCGGATCGGATTCGAACCCACATCCTCCGGAATCGGAGGCAGAGGTCATAATATCCACTGGGCTATCACGACTTTAAATAATAATAATAATTAGTAGTAAGAAATCCTTATAGTATTTTTATAATATGAGACCACTATTCGTTTGGCTACGATCTCACTTGGTGGTAAATGTAATGTGACCTGTGGAAATTATACCTGCAACCTCTCAAATAGACGTCGAAAAGATATTCTACACCTAACTACCCATATGTGAATAAAGATATGGGGATAAAAGGGGATGAGATCCCAACTAAGATTGAGAATGAATAAAAACTAAATTAATATGTTAACTCGCCAGAATTAAACTCAGCGAATTCGTTAAGGTTTCCACAAATAAAGCAATAAAGATACGGGTCACCGACCTTCAATTTACATTAGGCACCCCGCCGCCTTACAATGTTAGCACTAAGATTTCACGTCTAGACGAGTTAAAGTTCCATCTGAAAAAGTAAAACCTTCAATATGAAAGACGTCGTAGAAATCCAGAAAGCTGGTTTTACCGATTATATTTTACTCACTGCATTTTAGTATATACCGGAAGATTGAATAAAGAAAAAAAACAAAGATAATAATAAAAAAGTAAACAAGGCAATATTTTCCCCGAAGAAAGAGGGAATTCCTGTGGAATTCCTTTTATTTTTAGAAATAAAATAAGTATTTATTTTATGTTTATCTATTTCATTGTCTTTAAATTTTGTTTTAGGAATAAAGGTTTTTCTTTGATATGCTTCGAACTATATTTGTACCTAAAGCTATAAACATCAGTTTAGTAGCTCTTGAGATTAAATTATAAGGATAGTAATGACATGAAACTGTTTTATATGTCACCGTTAGATTGTAAAATACGTTAGTTTATAATCTCACTGGTGATATTATTATCTACCGTCATATTGTGAACTGAAAATACTGATTATAATTTAACGTGTTATTTTTCGGTATATTTTAATCTATCGGAAGTGAAACTGTTAAAATGTCAATCAAGATAAAATTACCATAGTTACAAAAATATTACAACGGGCATAATAAAAATAGTAAAAAATTACAATGGCTAAATCAAAGAAACAAGAAAAAGAAAAAAAGTTAGCTTAGGTTGTACTTAAGTGTAATGTGCGAACAGCGTTAAGAAGTTAAGTAAAGTTAATATTTAAAAGAGAATATTTTCTTTGTAAGAGATGTAAGTCGTGTGATTAGGATGTGGTACGCATTTCCAGCAAACATCTTATCTACTCGTATTATATTACTTAAGCTATGTTTGTATATTTTTAAAAGCAAAATCTTCTATTCACATTTTGAAATCCCTGCGGTAAAGATAGGGTTAAGTGACTCTATGGTCCACTAAGTACAACCTCCTTAATGTTTTGGTTTATAAATAGTTTTCAAGATCCGGATTCGGAAAAATCCATGGTTCTCGAGGGATTTGTGAGAAAACTAAATTCCACGCGGTCGAAGTCGCGGGCGTCCGCTAGTACTATATAAAGAATAAAACATGAGGCATTTGCGAAGCATGAAGTTCAGAGTTCAACCTCACGTCACCATGGGAATATATCTCTGAATATATTTTCGGGAGCAACATAAATATTCGCCCTGTTTTTGTGCGGATCTCAATTTTGTATGTAAATAAACAATTTAAGCCTTTATGTGGTCGCAGGATTAAAGTAAATATTTTAGCTATTTCGGTTCATTATCTTTATTTATTTTGACTGTCTCTCTAGCACAGTTATGTGCCGTTGTTTTGTAATTCAGAGGGTTTAGGTTCGATTATCACACTGTCTCATCATGAGGTTTTTGGTCAAGTTTTAAACTATTGACGTTATCTCGAAAATTTCTCAGTAGCAGCCCGTTGATATGTTAGTATGTATTCCCTCTTAATCTAAGATGAGAAGTACATTGGCACCAGTGCGTTCTGAGAAGATCCCCAGAACTTTGTCAAATTATTATTATGACGTAGGTAATTTAAAAACAACGCCCGTAATTGTTCGAATTACTTAAAATATTAAAATATTCTTTCGTTTTTTAAAAAAGCTCAAAAAAAGCTTTAAAAAGCTAAAAGGTGTAGCTTATTTCTTTATAAAATTCAGTTTTTAATCGCTTGCGAAAACTTGCAAAGTTCTTTCGGAGAAAGAATTAATTGCTAATTTTTACTTCCTGAAAGAAAACTTTCTCATATTATGTTAAAAGTAAAACGTGAAAGGCTTTGAATATGCTATCCATTTATTAAAAGAAACAATTTGCATAGATACGAGTATTAATCACTAGCGGATGCCAGCAGACTAACTGTTACAAACATTAATAATATTTATAATCTGTGTAATTGTCAATGTCAATGTTATGTTACTTGTCTGTCTAATTGTCTTGTCTATTGTCTACTGTCATGTCCTAAAGTCTACACACGTATAAATAATTTAATATTAAGCTTATTCAATATTCTTATTACGTACGATGGAATAATAAAGGAATTTTCTTTTTGTAATAAAATATTGTATCACGTAAACGTTAAGCAAAAAAGGTTAAAAGAAAAAGTCAAGTGGGGTGAGTAGGTACTCTCTTTCATTTGCTCTCAGATGGAACTCTCTAGGGCTCTCAATGACGTACAATAAGAATTAAGAGCTGCTTGGATATAAAACTAATTTCAAGGGAATCAACTCGTCTGTTCTCCGGTCCGTGAAGTTACTGTATCTGGTACAGATTCTATACAGCAGGTCTATTATGTAACGATGTTTTGTTTATTTCGCAAGTGCGATTTTCGATTCGTCTCTCTCTCTCTCTCTCTCTCTGTCTAACAAGGTACTACAGAATGAGAAAGATATAGGTAAATTTGACTGAAGTTTTATGGGAGTACATGGGAGAAACAAGAGGCCGTTATGATCAAATCATCAAATTCGGAATGGGCAGCGACCGTACACGATGGAGGGGAGCATTGTACATCAAAAGATGACTCGCCAAGGATGTAGTCACGATTCTCGAACGACTGGATAGAGAGGGATTCTCCTAAGCGTAAACTATTAACGTATTATGGTCCGATTTTATGTACAGACATTTAGCGTGCCAGACACGTGCCGTGACAGACAAAATAATGTTCTTCTATACAGTGTTTATTAACGTATTTATCGTAACGCGGCCGCGCAGACGGTGATAGACACGGGCTGCGCCCGGCCAGTATTCTCGGAAAGAATATTATGTCTGTCTGTGTGGTTCATATAGGTCCATATTAGAGTCCTTTTCATGAAACTTGAACTAAAATTGACAGCGCCTTACGACATTAGCACCGCGTCTGGGGGACTTCTTTCATAAAAAAAACTTTAGGTTTATCTGGCTACCTGCTGACCAGTGTGAATATATGGTGCCAGTGGATGTCTGCCACGCTACTTGTCTGTGACGCACTGTGTCTGTAGATATAAACGGACCTTAAAGCAGCGCATACTTAACAATTTGGAAAGTATCCTCACATAAGTTCATTTGGCGCATTATTATAATGAACGTGACTTATTAAATTGTGTTACTATATACGAGTAGTTTCAATAAAATCCATTTAGTAGTTTTTGAGTGAAATGTAATAAACCTCATTAGCCACCCTGACAAGCCTTTATAAATTGGTATATTAACAAACAAGGCCTTTGATATTCAAATAGTTGAAATGTAATAACGAAAATTTTATCCTGCGAGCGAATACACTATATCATATCTATGGAAAATGAGTTGTTTTAGGTATACATACCACGTATCCTCTATTAGATTTACATTCAGGAATTTGTGTAAAGTATGAAATTTATACAATACCTGATTGTTTAATAAATAACCCAGCCTGATTGAATAAACCTTTATTGTTCAAAACTTCATTATTTTTGCAAAATACATTTATTTCTTTGTGAAGTGTAAGTTACGTGTTCTGAGCAAAATAAAGTATTAAATTGAACTGAAAGTTAATAGTAAGTAGAGAGTATTTTAAAAGCAACTTTTTTATTTTTTTGTTTATTTTTACGCCTTCAATACGTAAGCTCGTTCCCAAGGATACAAAGCTTCCAGGGGATAGAAAAATAAGCAACAGTAGTTGTCCAGTACTGAGTACAACATTGATTTTCAAAATGTACTAAATACATTTTTTTTTAGTTTTCGGAGCGTTACAGTTTTTTTGTTTTTTTTTTATTCTTTACAATTTAGCCCTTGACTCTTTCCATCTCGATTCCATCTTAGATTGCATCATCACTCACCTAAGGTAAGTGATGATGCAATCTAAGATGGAATCGGGCTAACTTGTTAGGAGGAGGATGAAAATCCACACTCCTTTAGATTTTTACACTAAATCGCTTGGCGGTACGTCTTTGCCGGTAGGGTGGTACTAACCACGGCCGAAGCCTCCCACCAGCCAGACCTGAACCAATTAAGAAAACCTCAATCGGCCCAGCTCGGGATCGAACCCAGGATTGTAAATCCACCGCGCTTATCACTGCGCCACGGAGAAAACGCGCCACCGTTTGTAGAAAGAGATTTGATGTGCAACTTGGCTATAGGCAAAGATTATTTAGCCGATTATGTGTTTGTTAAGGAGGCAATACAAAAATCGCATCATATAAAAAGCAAGATACCCTTAACTGTTAAAATGTCTTTCAGTATTCGGTGATGTAATGGGCTATCACCTATTTGCGGAGGTAGACATCCGTCGCCTTATGCTATAACCTGGGTCTGGTTTAGGCATTAGCTTATCTTTTATCTGTCATAAAGATAGCTTGGGATTCTGTATCCATTTAGACATTTTAGCTAAAGGCTTAATGTTCAGAAATGTTTTGAGCGTAAACGTTCTTTGAGACGTAGGGGTCTCTAAACGATCGGATCTTTTTGCCTATTTAAACTGTTATTCAAGCTTATCTATACTAATATTACAAAGCTCAAGAGTTTTTTTGTTTGGTTATGCGCTAGCCTCAGGAATTACTGGTAAGGATTGAAAAAATATTTTTGTGATTATTTAGGAATGCTATAGGTTATATAACATTGGCTACAACCAATAAGAATGGAGCATTATCATCATAATTATCAACCTATATTCGGCTTACCGCTGAGCTCGAGTCTCCTCTCAGAATGAGTGGGGTTTGGCCAGTAGTCTACCATGTTGGCCCAATGCGGATTGGCAGTCTTCACAAACGCAGAGAATTAAGAAAATTCTCTGGTATGCAAGTTTTCCTCACGATGTTTTTCCTTCAGCGTTTGAAACACGTGATATTTGATTTCTTAAAATGCACACAACTGAAAAGTTGGAGGTGCACGCCCCGGACCGGATTCGTACCACACCCTCTGAAATCGGAGGCAAAGGTCATATCCCCAGGCTATCACGGCTCATCACTTACCATCGTTATCCTACCCATAACTTCGACAGGTATGGGTAGGATAACGATGATAGTATATTATAAACCTGTAGGTAGCTCTTTTAAGTTTCAAATTCCCGCATCGTCACTTAACATCACGTGAGATCGTAGTTAAAGGCTGACTTACTGAAGTTAAAGACGTGCTCCTAGCATATTCGGCGCCTTCAGACCATAACTGTTTAATTCTTCATTGAATAAAAGTTAAAAAATGGTAGGTATATGTGAGAATACCTACTAAATACCCACTGCAATAAAGCTAATTTTCTTCTCAAGCAAGTTCGACCGTGACCTCTATTATATCATGGAAGTTTCGCTGAGTCATGCATTTCAAATTACGCGCCAAAATTGCAAAGTGACTGACTGGGAACCATCCACCTATGTGCCCATCACATAATTATGAGACGGCACATTTACTCTTACTCATTAAGCTTAAAAAAGTTTAAACATACTGCTGATAATATTTTGACATTTTGATGAGCTTTACGATGCAGTTTTTATGCGAAGATCCTGCTTTCGATTATCTTATTATATGAGAATAATCTGAATCGATTTGGCTATAAATTGAAATGGTGATAGATTTACTGTACCTATTAACACATTTTTTGAGTGGTATGCGCGGTGGATTTACAAGACGGAGGTCCTGGGTTCGATCCCCAGCTGGGCCGGTTGAGGTATTCTTAATTGGTTCAGGTCTGGCTGGTTGTAGGCTGTGGCCGTGGCTAGTTACCACCCTACCGACAAAGACGTACCGCCAAGCGATTTAGCGTTCCGGTATGATGTCGCGTAGAAACCGAAATGGGTGTGGATTTTCATCCTCCTCCTAACAAGTTAGCCCGCTTCCATCTTAGACTGCATCATCACTTACCATCAGGTGAGATTGTAGTCAAGGGCTAACTTGTAAAGAATAAAAAAAAAACATAAGTATTAGTTTAGGCAAAGCGGTAAAGTTGTAGTTTAAAATTTTAACAACTTACGCGAGCTGGGGTTCCACTAACTCACCACAACTTTATTACAACTTGCTTACTTTGTGGACATTATCAAAATATCGGTTGTTTGTAAAGTCGGTTTACTGGCGATAGTTGAACGTGACAACGTCATAAGAAAATACTGATGGACTGGTTTTTCAAGAGAAAATGTTCGTTTTTCTAAAATATTGTTTAGTAATCTTCATAGACCAGAATATACTTTATTTCTTGTAAAAAAAGTTGGCAACCCTAGAGCGAGGGAGCGACGCATGACGTCATCTTTTTTTAAAATTTGCAGTTCCATCGAATTATAAGACGTTGTCACGTCAAAAAGTTGCTTTAAAAATACTCTACTTACTTTTAAATAAACTTTCAGTTCAATTTAATAGTTTACTTTGCTCAGAACACGTAACTTACCCTTCACAGAGAATTAGATGTATTTTGCAAAAATAATAAAGTTTTAAACAATAAGGCTTATTTAACCAATGATGTTAGAAAAAAAGAGGTAGATAAGTTATACGCGAACTGCAAGTGGCACGTTACAACTATGCTAATTAGCAAACCTGAACTCATTCGCCGCACTGTCATGGCGCCGTTGACAACGCAGGTGAAATAATGTTTGCGTGCCAGTTGTAAACATCGAATGTGGTTTATGTAACCTATATAGCAGTAACACACAGGCTACTCCTAGTACTATCCTGGCGTAAATTCATGGTGCCCGCGGTATTAGTTTAGGCCAAGAGGTAAAGTTGTAGTTTTTTAATTTTTACAACTTACGCGAGCTGAGGTTGACAATTGGCCTTACAACTTAATTAGAACTTGCAACTTGCTTACTTTGTTGACATTATTTCATAAAACCATATTCTAAAATATTGTCCACCTATTTTCAATTTAGTTTTAAATTTGCGGTTTGTTTGAACAACAACATCGTTTCGTTAACGTTAAGTCCTTAATACTATTGAATATTTATTTTATTGGCGCTATAAAGACCCAGTTCAGATGACGCTAAGTCGTTAAGAGCAAACGGATTTTAGATGGGTCCCAAAGCCCTCTCATTGAAGTATTATTCCCGGAAGATGACCTATAAAAGCTGGAATGCGATACAAATAAAAGTTATTGCAAGAAACAGGCGAGTCTTTGCGAAAATCGATGAAATAAAAACCGACAAGTCTTTAATAATACGGAAAAGAGTAATAAAGATTGGTAGGAGACAGCTAATATACATATCAAAATTGTTGAAACAAAATTTAGTAATATTATTTATTTTGTGCAAGTTTCAAAAAGTCACCGATTTAGCTCACAATTATACAGTACGCTTAAAATATAAATAAAATAGTGTTTGTAAATTTTTTCCTGTATTTTCTAGTAGATTAAACTGTGTATAATAATAATAAGAAATAATTCAAACAAGAGAATATTATTATAAAAAAAACATTTTAGATGACACGTTCTTTTGAATTTGGTAGCATACACGACCGCGTGTCACCATACTATAAATCCAAAGTTACGAATACGAAAAAGTCTATTTGGCTAGCCAATTAATATTAAAAATTATGTAAACTTAGCTCTGTTTGACATAATTATTTTAACCCGCGACTTCGTCCGCCCTAAGATCTCCTTAATCCGGCCGTCCCACTACCATCTGTTAACTACCTACTTGTCAAATTTGTTATACTATAAGTGATTTTCAAGATTTCGTGATGAGTGACCTTTCCCATTTATATATTAAAATTTAAACAATGGTGAGTGTTATTTATCTGTACTTCTTTATTAATATTATAAGGAAAGATTTGATCGTGCGTTTGCATTAGGCTCTGAAATTACTGAACCGATTTGAAGAATTCTTTCACTGTTGGGAAGCTATCCCCGACTGCTATTTAGGCTACTTATATTTTATCTCCATATTCCTACGGGAACGGGAACTAAGCGGGCTATAAAACACGGCTAAACCTCACGTGACATAACGTCGGAGTACGCCCGACTAGTTTCAAACCCATACGGGGCCCTTACTCATGAGCTGGTCCTTGCAACGCGAGGCAAATTGCAACATAATTATTATTGCAACTTAGGCAACACCTGTGCGCGTTTTATTCTGCAACCATTTTCAACTGTTTTTTTTTGTTCTACAATTTATGGGCTATAAAATTGAAATAAATAAACGCAGCAGTCTGCGAAACGTCCGATATTTTTCAGTATCAATTTATTTGAACCGCAACAGCGTATTGAATAAGAAGTGTTAGTCAGATATACCTCATTTTATGAATGACTAGTAGACGCCGTGCGGTTTCGCCCGCATGATTCCCGTTACCGTGAGAATACGAGGATAATATATAGCCTTCTTCGATAAATGGGCTATCTAACACTGAAAGAATTTTTCAAATCAGATCCGTAGTTCGTAAGATTAGCGCGTTTAAGCAAACACACAAACTCTTCAGCTTTATAATATTAGTATAGATGATGACTAGTAAGTAGTTTTTTGAGGGCCTCCGTAGTATACGCGGTGGATTTACAAAGACAGAGGTCCTAGTGTTCCATACCCGGCTTGGCCGATTGAGGTTTTTTTTAATTAAAGCCAACTTACTTATGATAGGAGCAAGAGCTAACAGACTTACAGCTTTTATAAAATGACAAAGGTCTGGGGCTCACAGACTCTTAGTCTGGTAGGCCGCCAGTAATCCAGTCTGGGGTATGCATCTCCAACTTTTCTGTTATATGTATTTTAAGAAATTAAATATCACGTCTCAAACTGCAAACGAGAAACATCGCGAGAATTCTCTTAATTCTCTTCGTGCCTGAAGTCTGCCAATCCGCATAGGGCTGGCGTGGTGGAATTTTAGCCTTACACCTCTCATTCTGAGAGGAGACTCGTGCTCAATGGTGAGCCAAATATGGATTGTTAGTGTTGGTTAACTTGCCAAATTGAACTAGCAGGCTAATTCACTATCTTTGACATTTGCTAGTTAAAATAAACAAAATTTAGATTCTATGTAACAAATGTTTTCCGATGCCTACTGGTGGATATCATCAGTAGCTGGTATAAGATGACTTTTTGTCAATATTGTGTTGATATTTATTTTAATAGGTTGATAATAAAGACCAATATAGTGAATAGGGAAGTTGGAGCCATTCTAAAGCTACTAAAAGTAAAAAAAATCATAATTGGCTACCGTACTCAACTATTGTATGTAACGGCTGAAAGCTCATCAACCTATGCTATCATAAAATGAAGTATGTCTGACTGTCACAGTTCTAGTAAATTGTACAAACATGATCCGACATGAGGCAATAATAGAGGATATGCAGTGCACTAATGAACCACAGCCACAGAGGCGAGACTTATATGCTAATACGCAAATGAATCGGCGAACATCCGAAACGATAACTCGCAAAACCGCACGATCCAACGGTTTTTAATTAAAAACCATTACACGTGCAGTAGGAGGTGCCTACATGAGTTAGTTGTTTTGTAACCGCCAATTTTTAGTTGCACTTAGTTAAGACGGTATTAAGAGATCGAACGTGTGAGTTTGCATTCGTTTGTCTCTCTGTGTGACAGATAGAGACAAGCTTGAAACTCTCACTGACTAGTAAATTGAAACTCACACGTCCAGCTGGCCTATTTCCTATTACGGTTTTTATCATCAACCCATCAAAATTAAATTAATCAATTGACAAAATGTCATCCACATACTATGATACAAATTACAAAATATGTCATCCGATACTTACGGTGTATATCTCAGATATAAGAGGTAACTAGATTTATAAAATGCCAATTCATTGTATTGAAACCAGCGTACCCGGGGGCGTGGCCTAAATGGCTGTTTAATATTTAGTGAAAAATTAAATATGTCACCCTTACTTTAGAGTTGAATATTATTTATTACTTTTGTCACAGCACAAAATAAGACTGCTAGTACATGCGCGGACACGCTTGCGTTGTTCCGCACACACTGGTGTACGCGGGCCACGCCCCCTTGCTACTTCTATTGCTAAAAGCGTTAGCTTTTAGCGTTGTCTGTTCTGTGGTGTATATCATATAGTATGTAAATGATACTTTGTTGTCCACTTCAATAAGTTGATAATAAAGACCAAAATAGTGAATTAGGCCACAGATGTAACGGGGTTCTTTTATAATAGCTACCGAAATGATGGGTTTTAAATTTAGCATTTTTTACTAGTATCAAGAGGATTCGGAAGGCGTGGGTTCGAATCCGGTCCGTGGCATGCACTTCCAACTTTTCAGTCAAGTGCATTTTAAGAAATAAAAATCACGTGTCTAAAACGGTGAAGGAAAAACATCGAGAGGAAAACTGCACACCTGAGCATTTTATTAATTTTCTACGTGTGTAAAGTCTGCTAATTCTGATTGGGTTAGCTTAGTGGACTATTAGCCTGACGTTTTGAGAGGAGACTCCTGCTCAACAGTGAACCGAATATGGATTGTTAATGATGATGCATTTCTAAGGTCTTCTGAAAAGGTGTCACTTTTTCATGTATGTAATTTAATCTAGTATTATTATTTTATAATATTCATTCACAATGTATGTTCCACCACGTCCCTTCTTGCAGCAGCATGGTGGGTCATCTGCAAAATCTCCCTCCACTTTGAGCGCGGAGGCCTAGCAAATGAATTTTCATTCTATGCGTGATCTATCGCAAACGATTTTCCGTTCATTCAATTATTGGGGGGAATATATTTGATTAATGAGTTTCTATCAAAGCTCTGATGTATAGAACGATGTTGATTGATATATTACGTTGGGCATGTTCCTTATTGAATTACATCGAATATTAAAGGATTATAGACATACCAATGAACGACTGCGACTTTGTTCGTGTGTATTTTATTATTTTTTATCTATAGTAATATGTAAAGCTAAAGAGTTTGTTTGTTTGATTGAACGCGCTAATCTCAGAAACTACTGGTCCGATTTGAAAAATTATTTCAGTGTTAGATAGCCCATTTATCGAGGAAGGCTATAGACTAGATATTATCCCCGTTTTCTTACGGGAACTGGAACCACGCGGGTAAAACCGCGCGGTGTCAGCTAGTATACTTATATATGAAGCTGAAGAGTTTGTTTGTTTGTTTGATCGAACGCGCTAATCTCAGGAACTATTGGTTCGATTTGAAAAATTCTTTCAGTGTTAGATAGCCCATTTATCGAGGAAGGCTATAAGTTAAATATTATGTCTGTTTTTATACGGGAACGGGAACCACGCGGGTAAAACCGCACGGCGTCAGCTAGTCGGCGATAAAAATCTCATGTTCGTTTTCAGTAGGACGAACTTTATCTAAATATCGCTTTCTATTTCGTCCCATCGAAATGAATAAGAGCTTATCAAAAATCTATTACGCTTAGGAAGTTGTTTTTTGTCTAACTATCAATACTTTCACATAAATAAATTTATTGAATTGTCTGTCTGTCATTTTGAAATTTACTGTGTTTTATCGAGTGCTTATAGTAAAATACAATCTACCTTTTTTTAATTTTGTCTATCTGTCTTAAAATTTCATTAAAGACCAAATCGGTTTAGCCATTCCAGTAACTAACCCGGACAATTAAACATACAGGAAAATAATAAAAAGTTATTTGAGTTTTAATTATCGTGTTACTATAAGCTCTTGATAAAACACACTTGTTTTTAAATCACATACAGACAGTTTTATTTCATCATTATCAACCCATATTCGACTCACTGCTGAGCTCGAGTCTCCTCTCAGAATGAGAGGGGTTACGCCAATAGTTCACCACGCTGGCCCAATGCGGATTGGCAGACTTCACACACGCAAAGATTCTCTGGTATGCAGGTTTTTTACAAAATTTTACAAAATTTACTTAATTATAATTATAATTTTATACACTGTTTAATCTAGTAGATTAAACAGTGTATAATAATAATAAGAAATAATTCAAACATGAGAATTTTATTATAAAAAAAAAATTTTGATGATAATTCATCACACGTTCTTTTGAAGCATACACGACCGCGTGTCTCCATACCATAGATCCAAAGTTACGAATACGAAAACGTCTATTTGGCTAGCCAGTTAATATTAAAAGTTATGTAAACTTAGCTCTGTTTGACATAATTATTTTGACCCGCGACTTCGTGCGCCCTAAGATCTCCTTAATCCGGCCGTCCCACTACCAACTATAAACTACCTACTTGCGAAATTTGTTAAACTATGATTTTCACAATTTTGTGATGAGTGACCTTTCGCATTTATATATTAAAATGTAAACTATGGTGAGTGTTATTCATCTGTACTTCTTTATTAATATTATAAGGAAAGATTTGATCGTGCGTTTTCATTTAATAGGCTCTGAAATTACTGAACCGATTTGAAGAAGTCTTTCACTGTTGGGAAGCTATGGTATCCCCAAGTGCTATTTAGGCTACTTATATTTTATCTCCATATTCCTACGGGAACTGGAACTAAGCGGGCTATAAAACACGGCTAAACCTCACGTGACATAACGTCGGAGTACGCCCGACTAGTTTCAAACCCATACGGGGTCCTTACTCATGAGCTGGTTCTTGCAACGCGAGGCAAATTGCAACATAATTATTATTGCAACTTAGGCAACACCTGTGCGCGTTTTATTCTGAAACCATTTTCAACTGTTTTTTTTTGTTCTACAATTTATGGGCTATAAAATTGAAATAAATAAACGCAGCAGTCTGCGAAATGTCCGATATTTTTCAGTATCAATTTATTTGAACCGCAACAGCGTATTGAATAAGAAGTGTTAGTCAGATATACCTCATTTTATGAATGACTAGCAGACGCCGTGCGGTTTCGCCCGCATGGTTCCCGTTACCGTAAGAATACGGAGATGAAATATGGCCTTCCTCGATAATTTCGAATTTTTCAAATCAGATCTGTAGTTCGTAAGATTAGCGCGTTCAAGCAAACAAACTCTTTAGCTTAATGATATTAGTATAGATGAGATTTTTACAGTTTAAGCTCCTACCACTAGTAAGTATGCTACTATTACAAAGACAGAGGTCCTAGTGTCCCATCCCTCCCCGGCTTGGCCGATTCAGGTTTTTTTTAATTAAAGCCAACTTACTTATGATAGGAGCAAGAGCTAACAGACTTACAGCTTTTATAAAATGACAAAGGTCTGGGGCTCACAGACTCTCAGTCTGGTAGGCCGCACAGTAATCCAGTCTGGGGCATGCATCTCCAACTTTTCTGTTATGTGTATTTTAAGAAATTAAATATCACGTTTCAAACTGCAAACGAAAAACATCGCAAGAATTCTCTTAATTCTCTTCGTGTCAGAAGTCTGCCAACCGGCATAGAACCGGCGTGGTGGAATATTAGCCTTACACCTCTCATTCTGAGAGGAGACTCGTGCTCAATGGTGAGCCGAATATGGATTGTTAATGATGGTTAACTTGCAAAATTGAAGATCAGCAGGCTAATTCACTATCTTTGACATTTGCTAGTTAAAATAAACAAAATTTAGATTCTATGTAACAAATGTCTTCCGGTGCTTACTGGTGGATACGAGTGTCACCAGTAGGTAGAAGATGACATTTTGTCAATTAATTTAATATTTATTTTAATAGGTTAATAATAAAGACCAATACAGTTAATAGGCCAGTTGGACCCATTCCAAAGTCACCAAAAGTTCGAAATTTCATAACTGACTACCGTACTTAACTATTGTATGTAACGGCTGAAAGTTCATCAACCCATGCTGTAATAAAATGAAGTATGTCTGACTGTTACAGTTCTAGTAAATTGTACAAACATGATCCGACATGAGGCAATAATAGAGGATATGCAGTGCACTAATGAACCACAGCCACAGAGGCGAGACTTATATGCTAATACGCAAATGAATCGGCGAACATCCGAAACGATAACTCGCAAAACCGCACGATCCAACGGTTTTTAATTAAAAACCATTCCACGTGCAGTAGGAAGTGCCTACATGAGTTAGTTGTTTTGCAACCGCCAATTTTTAGTTGCACTTAGTTAAGACGGTATTATGAGATCGAACGTGTGAGTTTGCATTCGTTTGTCTCTCTGTGTGACAGATAGAGACAAGCTTGAAACTCTCACTGTCTAGTAAATCGAAACTCACACGTCCAGCTGGCCTATTTCCTATTATGGTTTTTATCATCAACCCATCAAAATTAAATTAATCAATTGACAAAATGTCATCCACATACTATGATACAAATTACAAATGTCATCCGGTACTTACGGTGTATATCACAGATGTAAGAGGTAACTAGATTTATAAAATGCCAATTCTTTGTATTGAAACCAGCGTACCCGGGGGCGTGGCCTAAATGGCTGTTTAATATTTAGTGAAAAATTAAATATGTCACCCTTACTTTAGAGTTGAATATTATTTATTATTTTTGTCTCAGCACAAAACAAGACTGCTAGTACATGCGCGGACACGCTTGCGTTGTTCCGCACACACGGGTGTACGCGGGCCAAGCCCCCTTGCTACTTCTATTGCTAAAAGCGTTAGCTTTTAGCGTTGTCTGTTCTGTGGTGTATATCATATAGTATGTAAATTATACTTTGTTGTCCACTTCAATAAGTTGATAATAAAGACCAAAATAGTGAATTAGGCCACAGATGTAACGGGGTTCTTTTATAATAGCTACCGAAATGATGGGTTTTAAATTTAGCACTTTTTACTAGTATCAAGAGGATTCGGAGGGCGTGGATTCGAATCCGGTCCGTGGCATGCACTTCCAACTTTTCAGTTAAGTGCATTTTAGGAAATAAAAATCACGTATCTGTAACGGTGAAGGAAAAACATCGAGAGGCAAACTGCACACCTGAGCATTTTATTAATTTTCTACGTGTGTAAAGTCTGCTAATTCTGATTGGGTTAGCTTAGTGGACTATTAGCCTGCCGTTTTGAGAGGAGACTCCTGCTCAACAGTGAACCGAATATGGATTGTTAATGATGATGCATTTCTAAGGTCTTCGGAAAAGGTGTCACTTTTTCATGTATGTAATTTAATCTAGTAATTTTATAATATTCATTCACAATGTATGTTCCACCACGTCCCTTCTTGCAGCAGCATGGTGGGTCATCTGCAAAATCTCCCTCCACTTTGAGCGTGGAGGCCTAGCAAATGAATTTTCATTCTATGCGTGATCTATCGCAAACGATTTTCCGTTCATTCAATTATTGGGGGGAATATATTTGATTAATGAGTTTCTATCAAAGCTCTGATGTATAGAACGATGTTGATTGATATATTACGTTGGGCATGTTCCTTATTGAATTACATCGAATATTAAAGGATTATAGACATACCAATGAACGACTGCGACTTTGTTCGCGTGTATTTTATATTTTTTTATGTATACTTACTTATATATGAAGCTGAAGAGTTTGTTTGTTTGATTGAACGCGCTAATCTCAGAAGTTACTGGTCCGATTTGAAAAATTCTTTCAGTGTTAGAAAGCCCATTTATCGAGGAAGGCTATGAGCTAAATATTATCCCCGTTTTTTTACGGGAACGGGAACCACGCGGGTAAAACCGCGCGGCGTCAGATAGTCGGTGATGTTCGTATTCAGTAGGAAGAACTTTGTGTCTAAATATCGCTTTCTATTTCGTCCCATCGAAATGAATAAGAGCTTATCAAAAATCTATTACGCTTAGGAAGTTGTTTTTTGTCCAACCATCAATACTTTCACATAAATAAAGTTATTGAAGTTTCTGTCTCTCATTTTAAAATTTACTGTGTTTTATCGAGTGCTTATAGTAAATCACAATCTACCTTTTTTTAAATATCTGTCTATCTGTCTTAAAATTCTATTAAAGTCCAAATCGGTTTAACCGTTCCAGTAACGAACCCGGACCATTAAACAGACAGAAAAAAAAAATTATTTGAGTTTTAGTTATCGTGTTCTTGATAAAACAAAATTATTTTGGAATCACATACTGACACTTCAGTTATATTTATATGTATTGAAATAATATTTATTTTTGACTTTAACCATTAATTCATATGAACATAAACAGGGAAATATCCAGCTTTACATGATTTAATTCTTGTTACTTCGTATAAGTTATAATTCAATGCTATGAAGATACAAGAACATTTCTAACAAAATTGGAGATGTAATTTTTCTGATCTCCATGAATAACAAGGGAAGGGAGGAAATTGCGCGAAATTCGAAGATTCAATTTCCTTAATATCTTTTAGATTCGAACTCGTATATCGCTTGTGAATATAGTATCAAACGTAACGCTAAGAAAACGTTGAGATGAGAAAAGATAATCACACTTTGCTCTCGTATCACACTAATCACACTATCACACATCATATTAATATTATAAAGGCGAAAGTTTGTGCGTAAGTGTGTAAGTATGTAAGTATGTTTGTTCCTCTTTTACGCTGCAGCTACTAAAGCGATTTGGCTGGAATGGAAATAGATTTTGCTCTGGATTAACACACAGGCTACTTTTCATCCCGGAAAAATCTATGGTTCCCGCGGGATTTGTGAAAAACTGAAATCAGTTTTAAGGAGGTGCCAATCCAGTGTCGTGTTTTAATTAAAGCCGTTTCTGAAAGAACTTCATAAATTTTGTAATTTAAACGGCTTGAATTAAAACATCACTGGCTTTTCACCGCCTTCAAACTGATCAGAAGGTAGCACATAGGTAAGATGTTATTTTTTGCTTTTTAGTTTAGGTTATTTATTGGGTTGGAAGTCTGTTGAATTGTTTTTATTAAAATTTTTATATTTAGTTACTTTCGACTCTACGCAGAGTTTTACAATGAAAGAACTTTTCAATTTAATCCAATGAAAGAATGCTACAATGAAAGACTTTTTTAATTCGTAGCAGCAGTTTCTGAGATAAGCCTGTTCAATAAAACCTGTAAGCCTGTAGACATGAGGCACGTCTATTCTCTTTCTACAATCGCTAACGCTTTGAAAACTAAAAACATATGGGAATGACAGATCCAATCGATAATTTGATCACCTGACCTATTAATGTCATTTCTATATATATATATATATATTAAACCGTTTGCGATAGTAGAACTAGACTCGATGTGCCACGTGGCTACAGGCCCAGCTTTATATTATCAGTAAGAGTTTACAGTTTAGAAATGGCAGTGACTAAATTATCTCATAATGCAATCTATCAACTTCCTAGGGCTTATGGCAAGATTAGCGTAGGAAGTGACGGACGACCCGTCGCAATAAGCCGTGTGTTTGTTTATGTGCTATAGACTGCAAACATTTGCTCATAAACATGCCACTACGTTGAGCACACACTGATATCGGCCATAGTTGCGCCAATATTGGCTTGAGTTAGGATGATGGATAACTTACAGCCGACTTCACAGCGTAATGTCTTACGGTATTTTATTGTGGGGAAAGGCTATATACAATCTATATTTGTACTTCAAAAAAGAGCAATTCGAGCAATATATCAATTAAAATCACGCGAGTCCCATCGTCAAAAGTTTAAAGAAATAGGTATACTAACAGTAGCCTGTCAATATATATATAACAGTATAGTCTATGTAAGACAAAATAGTAATTTGTACAAACGAAAAGGAGATTTAAACCAACGTCTTACTAGACACGGGCATAAGTTAGTTATTTCTGCATATCGTCTCCAAAGAGTAAAAAAATCTTTTGTAGGTTTGGGTGTACTCTTCTATAATAAGATCCCCAAGACTGTGATGGGCCTGCCAATGCATAGCTTTAAGCAATGTTTAAAAAAAAAACATTTACTTAGTCGAGGTTACTACACTTTTGATGAGTTCCTTAATGATAAAGATGCTTGGAGGCCGTTGGATCAGCTTTCACCTTCACACAGAACGTAAAACTTTAGGAAATTGTAATGTTGTCATCAATTGTATATTATAATATTGAATGGTTTTTTTTAAAAGCAACTGTTGAGTTACTTGCCGGTTTCTTTTTAGCAGAACCTGCCTTCCGAACCGGTGGTAGAATCTTTACAAATAGTCAACTGACGTAGCAAAAGTGCTTGTAAACTAAGCCGCCCGGTATTTCCCCCGGTGACGCCGTAGTGGTTCCGCAGGGAGCTATCGGCACCTACTCAGACAGAAAAAAAAAAAAGTAAACTAAGCCTACTTGAAATAAATAAATTTTTGAATTTTTGAAAATGGGTCTTTAAATACATGTTAAAATGTTAGTTTGTGTTGTAGTGCCGTGTAAATAACTATATGCACTATAGAAAACAGTTATTTTTAAATCACATGCAAACACTTCGATTTTATTTAAATGTATTGATTTATATTTTCCAGGAAAATCTAAAAAAAAATGTATACCACTATAAACAGGCTATAAATCCTATTATTCTTCACACTAGAAAGAATGTTGAACCCTTTAGAGGTTCCAGTTAAAAGTAAGGAGCCGAACTTTATTTTTATACCCAGTAAAAAGGCTTTTTATTAAAAGAAAGTGCCCTATTCATCTTCCGGTAGAGGAAGGTTAAGGGTATGTGACCGTAAATACTTCACTATAAACCCAGTAAAGGATCAATGTACCTTTTATTCAACCTTTTTACCGGGCACTTGGGTTTTTATTTTAATTAAAGTAAATCTTTGTAAAACCTTTGTTTTTCAAGAGCTAACTAACTAAAATCAGTTACTATTTTATTCTTATTCAAAATCTTCCGGTCAGTGCGCGTAATTTATCATCACTTACTTACCATTTTATTATGTGGGCCTTTAACCTACAGATATAAACGGTAAGTGCAGAGTACAACATTGGGTTAGACTGTACGGCGAATAAAATGGTAATGTCCATTACCATTTGATGATGATGATGATGATGGTACATAGTTGTATTTTACATTGGTAATGTTTACTCTTTAAAATTCAAATCTTTCTTCACTTTTGTTTACTTACAGAGCAAAATAATGAAACTGAATTGCAACTTAGTTTCACTATTATAAATATTGGTTAAAAGTCACTGACTGAACCGACGGCTGTGCTATTAATATCGAAGGGTCAATATACTAGCGATACCGCATTTTGCGAATATTGCAAATATCAGTAGATCGGTATCAACTTTTTAATATAAAAATGTTTTTTTTTACATGGCTCATATCTATACTAGTATTATATAGCTGAAGAGTTTGTTTGGTTGAACGCGCTAATCTCAGGAACTATAGTCCGATTTGAAAAATTATTTCAGTGTTTGAAAGCCCATTTATCGAGGAAGGCTATAGGCTATTATATTATTTCTGAATTCAGCTTGTAGTTAATAAAATCAATCGTGTTAAGCCACTTCGTTTTATTATGATACTTCGTTTTATTATGCCCGTATGCTCATGAAATTTGTATGTACGTTTGTACGTTTACTATGTCATTGATTTTACCGAAAACTATACCGTATATTATAACCATATTAAATTCTATTTATTTTACCGAAAATTTAAATGATTCTATTTTCCATTTTATATGAACAATTTCATGGAAGGTTTTAGGATATTTTGAGAAACTGAAGTAATATAATATTTGGAGGTAAAATACAATATCAGTGATGTGTAAAGAGATTTCCGTTAGATTAAGCACCACATACGAAATTGATATTCTTTTTTAATATCGAACATGAAAATCTTTGTAGGCAGTGATTTTAAGCATACATTGCATGCCACGGACTATACTATCCCTTGTAAATTATAGAAAGGTATAATGATGGAGAGGATTTTGATATACTGGCAACTTGTCCGTCCATTTAAATACGTTCAGACAGCAGTACATGGAGCGTGATATATGAACAGCCGGTATTTGGCCACCCGGTCCACTGTTGCGGTCACGATCCATTAGTGTAACTACATCTGTCACTCAGCTACTCTGTACACAGAAGCGTTGCTGCGGTGTTTGTTTACGTACAAACACAGAGCAATTACAAACAGAGAAATAACTTTTAAGGCGCATGTATGCCTGGAACTAATATTATGAGGCTGAAGAGTTTGATTGAACGCGCTAATCTCAGGAACTCCTGGTCCGATTTGAAAAATTCTTTCAGTCTTAGACAGTCCATCTAGCGAGGAAGGCTATAAGCTATATAATATTCCTGTATTACCACGGGAACGGGAACCACGTGGGTAAAACCGCGCGGCGTCAGCTAGTCAATCATACTAGATAGACTACGATACATGCACTGCGTATTCCTAATGGGAGTTACTAGGAGAATGAATCCGCGAGGTTCTGCTAGTATACAATAAACTGTAATATTAATGACACTAAATTATCATCATCAACCAATATTCGGCTCACTGTCGAGTACCAGTCCCAGAATGAGAGGTGTAGGTTTGTCCACCACCAGACTTCACATAGTAGATAGAGAATTAAGAAATTTCTCAGGTATGCAGTTTTCCTCACGATGTTTTTCCTTCACCGTTTCAAACATGTGATATTTAATTTCTTAAAATGCACATAACTGAAAAGTTGGAGAGTTGCATGCACCGGACCGAATTCGAATCTACGCCTTCCGAAACGAAGGCAAACGTCTTAAACATTGTGGGCTATCACGGCTGTGACACTAAAGATCAGTAGATATTTCTTAGAAAAAAAAATACGTTAGGCACTCGGGGACTGCCGCGAAAGTTATTGCATAGCATTTTTATCAACTTAAGCAACTATAATTATTTATATTAATTGATTATGAAACACGGCTAAAACTCACGTGATATTACGTCGGAGTATGCCCGACTAGTTTCGAACCCATACGGGGCCCTTAGTCATGAGCTGGTTCTTGCATCGCGGCACGATCCAAACTCTAACGAAACTAGTCGGGCATACTCCGACGTAATATCACGTGAGTTTTAGCCGTGTTTCATAATCAATTAATATAATTATTTATTTGTTTTGCAGTATTTTTTTTTTACAATAGTATAAAAAATATAAGAATAAAAAAATAAAAAATGTCTATACGTTGAGTTGGAATCGAACGCTGCACTGGTTTAATAAATTTTGCCCCTTAGTTTTACACCACTGTTATCTTATGCACGGCTTGGGTGTTAGGTTTATTTTCGTTACGAAATTTCTTGATTGGGCCACCCAGCTCAAAGGCCACAATAAAGCTATGCAATAGCCTAAAAATAACCTACCAATAGCTAAATAAAATAATCCAGCTGTTGTTATAACTCTCTAAAAGCATTTTTATTCGAGTCGGCAAATTCCTACAGTTAAATGTTGTTTACCGAGTGCCCGTGGAAAGTCAACTTGTAAATTAAGCAGAAAGTTACGTTCGACTGAAACGCCCCGAAAGGCTCTTCGGAATCAATTTAGTAGTTTGGAGTGTTAAGTGTCAAAGAGTAGGCAGAGTTACAGACGTTCAACAACTTTAACGTAAATACAGGATACTTTAGTTACCGTTCATTTTATTAAACTAGACACCGTTGGGGCAGTGGTCTTTTGCTTCCATAAAGGCACTCACTGGTGTAGAAGTATCCCCGAAGAAAAGTCTTCGGTTATACTTCTCGCTGTCAAGCTTTGTGAACTTCAATGCTCGAGAAGGATGGTCTCACGTTGTCTCAAAAAAAAAATCAAAATTCATTTATTTCAAGTAGGCTCAGTTTACAAGCACTTTTGATACGTCAGTTGACCATTTGTAAAAATTATAACACCGGTTCGGAATGCAGATTCTGCTGAGAAGAAACCGGCAAGAAACTCAACAGTTGCTCATTTAAAAAAATCATTAAATATTATAATTTACAATTGATGACCACATTACAATTTCTTATAGTTTTACTTCCTGTGTGAAGGTGGAAGCTGATCCAACGGCCTCCAAGCATTTCTATCATTAAGGAACTCATCAATGGTGTAGATTATAAATGATAAGGGTGCTCCACACCAAAATTTATAATTTATAACGGTGCCAATCTGGAAGTATATTTTTCCAAACAAAAAAATAATTTTCAAAAAACATACAATTGAGAACCTCCTCCTGTTTTGAAGTCGGGTAAAACAATGTTATTTGAGTCAGCTAGTCTATATGTTTATACAATTCCAACGTAACGTAACGTAGCGTAACGTAGCTTACTTTTGTTTATAACACGCCGTAAACGTTTACACGCTACATCTCTTTTACTATGAATGGTAATTTAGTTTACAGAAAGTTGTAAAAGTTGACGAGGGTTTATAAAGCAGTTTGAATGCCTTCTCGACCCGGTTAGAGTCCTTTCAGATTAGCATGGCTAGCCGCGCGGTTATTATTGGATGATTTCTAAGAGGTAGGAGCTAAATGTTAAAAACAAGTAATTGGGAGCATGAGTCGTGCACCCAAACCTAATTCTATAAAAAAAATAACAAAATTAACTGAATTTTTTCAAAGTCGCACCGGTGTGATCTATATAAAATATTTTTAATTTGGTTTTTTTTTTTAAATTACGTTATTTTAATACCATTTTTTAGGTTTTTAATAAATTATTTAAAACATACTTTTTAGTTCTTTTTTTTAAAATAATTGTGAGTTAACTAAATATTCTCCTTTATTACGAGAAAAACTCGTGATAAATATGGGTACTGATTTAAGTTTGACCCTACAGCCGTGAAGCAGTGACGCACGGCTCGTCGTATCATGTACAAGGTCTCTAATAAAGAGGACGAATCGTTGTACCCGAGCGACAGTTATATTTTACGCGCACCATGAAAACGAAATTTAAAGGGACAGTTTATGAGCAGTTTTTACGATGCATTTGATCTTCATCCTTGAGATTCAATTAATATTAAATGTGTACTGTATCTATCTTACTGCATTATGTATAAAGAAAATTGAAGTGTCGGTCTGTGTTATCAAAATAACTGTTTATTTCGGGAAAAACTGAAAATTTCTCCGAAGAAGGAAAGTTCAATATTTCGTAGCCCGACACAGGACATCGCGATCCGAAGTCACATAGGTTAACGACTGGAACAAGGAGGTTAGTCTAATGGCGGTGACTTTAGATTATATCCCGGGGAAACGACTGAACCAAGGAGGTTAGCCTAATAGCAGTGACAGCAGATTATATCTCGAGACAACGACTAAACCAAGGAGGTTAGTCTAATGGAAGTGACAGCAGATTATATCCCGAGGAAAAGACTGGACCAAGGAGGTTTGTCTAATAACAGTGAGAGCAGATTATAAACCAAGGAAACTATTGGATCAAGGAGGTTAATCTAATTGCAGTGACAGCAGATTATAGCTCGAGGAAAAGGCTGGACCAAGGAGGTTAGTCTAATAGCAGTCACAGCAGAGTATATCCCGAGGAAACAATCACTTTGGCAACCCTACGTCACCAATGGGACTGTAAAGTAATGGCTCAATAAGAAAGTTAGAGTCGACAAAACCGGGTTCAACTTAACGGCTATTTCTGAACCACGGGCTTTATGGCTACAATAAAGTCGACATTCGAAGGGACTGAAAACTTTTGGGGATTATAGCTACAGATTAAGCGTCAAGTCAAAATGTTATTGTTCATAACCTTTAACACGTACTCTACAAGGTTGCGTTACAAGAGGACGAAATCTTTCATTATTTTAGCAACTTTTTTGACTTTTTGACTTTTGTGTCTTAATAAAATCAATTTATCAATAAATATAATAACATATAAATAAAACTGAAGCGTGTGATTAGGTTATAGCTAACAAACTTTAAAAAAGAGGCCATCTCTGAAACGGCTGAAATATCTATGGTTCCCGCGGATATAATGAAAAACTAAACTTTACGCGGATATAGACGATGACCTCTACTATTATTACATAATAAGTAGTAGCTGTTAGTAACGGCTTAATATATTTAAGTAATTATTTTCTATTCTATTATAATAATTTTCATTTTACTTTAAAAGCACGATTTAGGTAATTCTCACTGTTTGGAAATAGTCACTATCACTTTAAAAAGTTGACATTTGCGGCGCTTCACATGGGTATCAAATTTTCAAAAATCCTTTGGGATCTTCGAACCCAGAGAAATTCCGGAATACAAATAGTAGTTATAGCCTATATGTTACTTAATAAACTCATCTATCTTCCAGTGAAAGTCTTATTAAAATCCAGACAGTAGCCCAGACAAACAGACAGTCAAAATTTAAAAAGATTGTTATTTAGTATTGTCACAGGAAGTGGTATTGTGTAAATAACTATAGGTACTTAAGAAACACTAAGCTATTTTGAAATCACAGACAGACACTTCAATTTATTTCTATGTATCGATGTACTAATTGGAACATTATATTTTTAGAAAATGCCTCCACGTTCCCGTATGTGTGGAAACAATAACAAATCATAAATCTCGTGCGAGTAAGCGGAGCTCAACGGAAATGTGGTTCCGTAGCGCTTCAAGATGGCTTCCACTTCCGTCGGAGTCGTTAACGTAATTATGTTCCTGACGTATATATTGTATACGTACTTAATACGTAACAACCGTATTCAAAGTATTAGTTGCATCAAACTGTCGTATGTCGTATTTTGCGTTATGTTACAGATAATAATAACAAATTCGATGTTCTATGAAGTTTACGTATTATTTTTAAATTAAGAACAACCTGTGTGATACTGAAATATTATAGCTAGTATTTAAAATTATTTACTGAATCTTTAAATTCGAATTAAAAAAAAAACATCGGTTGTCTGTAAAGTCGGGTTACTGACTATAGTTGAACGTGACAACGTCATAAGAAAACACTGATGGCTGCATTTTTCAAAAAAAATGTTCGTTTTTCTAAAATACTGTTTAATAATCTTCGTAGATCAGAATATACCTACTTTATTTATTGTAAAAAGGCAACCCTAGAGCGAGATATACTTTATTTCTTGTAAACAAAGTTGGCAACCCTAGAGCGAGGGTACGACGCATGACGTCATCTTTTTTCGAGTTTGTCAAAAGTACTTTTATATTTTGTAATTACTATTTTTTTTATATTTATATAATTAAAAATGTTCCGATGTAAATTTCTTCAGAGCTAAGCTGTTGCTGCATATAATCAAGGATGTTTATCTGCTTTAAGAATTAAGCGTAATACTTTAGACATCTAAGCAATCTTTTAAGCCAACATTATGAGCTTAGCTTAGCTTGCTGAGCTGCGGAGCTTAATGAAGCTAATGTCATTAGCTTTATAACCGTTCCAAAAAAAAAAATCATAAATTTGTAAACACTGACGAAAGTATTTATGACATTACATTATTATTTTTAGTACAGTTTTTTTTTTTATTTGATAATTCTAAAAATACTTACTTGTATTCTATAGTATTTATATGTATATCATAACTTCGGTAATAAATGTTATATATCCTGCAAATCAATTCAAATTCTTGTTCGTTTCGTGTCGCAATAAGAGGGTATTTGATGACTTGAGCTCATTTGTTTGTTAGGCAGCGTAGACAATGTCAAGCTACCAGTCGCGTTAGTGATTTTGTGTAATAATGTTTTGTGTTGTAATTATTGATATGTTATGTGTTATAACTTATAATTACTGTTTATCATAAATTGTTTAGTGTGGGCATAGATAACATATCGGGCAAGGAAGATGAGTGTTAATACATTCTAAAGGGATCCCTTAAACCTACTCTCAAGGTCACAAGTCCTGGGGCTTGCTGGAGGTGTTTCCTCTACCACAAAATAATGGTACAACCACTGTCGCTGCTACCCGTCACGTCGTATTAGGAACTCAGACTTGGCAAGCTAAGGTAATGTTGTAACTTTCAAACTTGTCAGACATCGTCAGATTATACATATATCTATTTTTATATAACAATTATTTAACTATAAAACATCAGATGAGGACGTACCTGAGTTCGTTCTAAAAGATTATCTATCAGTCTCATTACTTAACGATTGCAATATTATTCTTTTGTCAAAGCTTTATTATCTACACAGGCTTTCATCTTTTATGAAGCCCACTTTAAATTTCAAGAGTCAATCGATGTCAAAAGTTCTTCACAGCCATCAAGAAGCGTCAACTTCTTTGTTCACACACCGAGTTCAACGACCACTTATACATTCTTCGCCTATTATTATAGATGCCTAAAAGCGTCGTTGTTTTCCCGGGCTTTGTTGACTTTGCAAAAATTACACATTTTACACGTAGCATATCATTATCATTGCAAACTTTGCCTGTACTGTGGATTTACCCAATTACATAAATATAAATTTGATTGAATGTGAAATTATTAACTCAATTTACATAACTATAGTACTAAAGTTTGTTACCAAAATTTTCCAACCCCTGTCGAATAATCCTAAATGAAATTGAGTTTGCTATGATTTGCGTAACTTATATGACCTTTTTATATACAAACTAGCGGACGCTCGCGACTTCATCCGCGTGGAAATCAATTGAAACTTTCAACTCCTATATCACCACTTTAGGGGTTGAAATAGAATAACTCTTGAATAACATTATATTTTTTATTTTTTTCATGATTTATTAACAAATTTTTAAAACTGTAACTTTAAAAACGAAGGACTTTCCATACAAACTTTCAACCCCTATTTTACTCCCTTCTTATTTTATTTTCGTAATTAGAAAGACCCTAAAACCTTCTTCGTATTACGGTCTCTAACTATGCCAAGTTTTATTTCAATTCATTCAGTAGTTTCAGCGTGATGCTCGGTCAACAAAAAACACGGATAGACTGACAAGAAATCGAAAATAAAAAATTTTAGCTCCAGTATCGATTATATATAACGCCCTCCAATTAAAATTTTCAAAATATCTTCAATGTACAGAATTTTACCTGTTACAGTTTAATTTTATGTGTAGATATATAGATTGAATTGCTAAACGTTAGTTTAACTTAAACTGAAAAACCAAAATGATGCAAAAGTTGGCTGAATCATCCCACAAACACAGCTTGCCCATTCGTATTTTCTCTCGGTATACCGACACGGCCGGAGTGTATCTTGTTTAAAATAAAAAATACAAGATAAAAATCTAGATAAAGTTAATGAAAGAAAAGTCCCAACCATTCAAATTACAACAAAACCGTTTTCCAGACAACGGCTCAACTGTCGCAAAAACGTTTTATAAAAGTTTCGCAAACAATGTACACCGGGTTGAATACAAATATATTATGAGAGGGATTTGTTGAGTTCCATACTGTTGGCAATAAAATGCAAAAGTTCATACCGAAGTTTAATGTATGAATGACAAGTTCCTCTTATGATTTTTCTTGCAACTTTGTGGGAGTTTCATCTTCTTTTTTAGCATGTCTAAACAAATACAAAGAATGGGAAGTTGATATGAGGTATGTTAGAAGCAAGTAAAAATAAAAAAAATAAAAAAGGCTTTTATTTCCAGTTAGAATTTACAATTTTTCGAGATTACCTATAACAATATAGTATATAACTATTATAAGATATTTATTTTAAAAATCTATATTTTTGCTGGAACCCCTCTCAGGCCTCATCCAAAGATATTCATTTTTCTCGGTCTTTAGCGATTTGTAGCTATTGTGGATGTTGCCTGCATAAAGTAGCCTATGTGATAATCCAGACTAAAACCTATTTCCATTCCAAATTTCAGCCAAATCGGTTCAGTAGTTGCGGTGTTAAAGAGTATCAAACAATAAACATCCAAACAAACTTTCTCGTTTATAGTATTAGTAGGATAGGATAGGACAGTCATTCGAACTATGACCGACCGAGGAGACCTGTATACATTAGGTGATTTTTTATTAAATGCATAAGTCACGTAAAATTTTTTATAAAAAAATTTTTTCTCGTAAAATGTTGCTTATTTCACCAATTTCAATCCAGAGTAAAATCTATTTCCATTCCAAATTTCAGCCAAATCGCTTCAGTAGTAGCGGCGTTAAAAAGCAACAAACATCCAAACATCCATACAAACTTTGGCGTTTATAATATTAAGTAGGAAGTAGGATAATAGTCATCACAAAAAATATCCAATAACTGAAACTAAGTCGTTGTTAATAAGAGAGAAGTACAATGTTAAAAAGTACAATAAACCACTCCCCAGACAACAGCGCAACTGTCCAACAACAAAGTGCGCAAACAATGTCCCCCGAGTTGAGAACTTTGTTATAAGGAGAATTCATTCGATGCTTTTTTCCTCCCGTTTTTACAATTTTCTGATTCGCGTTCTGTTTCCGATCTGTTAGCGCCTTTGTTTGTCGGCGATTGTTAATATTTTTGGTGTTTCTCCAGAATTAATGACTTAATAATTTTAAGTAAGGAACCAGGTGAACTGACGACATCAAGCGAGTTGCAGGGATTTGCTGGATGCAAGTTGCTCAGTATCGTGATGTTTGGAAGTCCCTACAAAAGACCTATGTCCTGCAGTGGACGTCCATTGGCTGATATTATGATGATGATGAAGGAACTCTCTCCCTAAGTCAGTAATTCCTAATCCTTACAACCTGGGCATATTTGAGATGAGAGTGAATAAGCATCTTCTAGGCAAGCGCGTTCCACCTTAGGCCACATCTATTCTTACCGTCATTTGAGATCGTGGTCAAGCGAGAGCATATTTTATTAAAAAATAAACTAGTTACGTTCATTATACCGTTTTTATTTCCAATTTGATTTATAGACCACATTCGAACCATGACCGACTGAGGAGACCTGTTTACATAAGGTTATAGTAATTAATCATATAAATATTTTAACGGGACAAGCTGATTTTTATATTGAAAAACAGAATTTCACGTGGACGAAATCGCGTTCCACATATTCAATGAACAAGATTTTAAATGCAAATAAAATAAATTATTTTAATAGTACCTATAACCATTAGAATAAACAACTAAAGTACCATTAAGGTAACCCATCCACCTATTTCCATTTCTCACAGGTCAAGTTTCGACGCCATTAAGCGAGTTTAACTTACACCTTAATCTATTAACAGATCGTTTATTTGCTATGCTCAATTCGCTCCCTTATAACGAACCATTGATTATCCGTTTAGTGAACCCACAGACAAAAAGACACAATAATATTAATATAATGATTCTTAGTTAGCAGTTTTTTCTTGCTAGTGCCTGTATCATCATTGACAATCCATTGTCTGCTCACTGTTGAGCACGAGTCTCTTCTCAGAATAAGAGGGGTTAGGCTTATAGTCCACCACGCTGGCCCAATGCATAGTACTATACTTCACACAAGTAGAAGGATTGAGAAAATTCTAAGGTATGCAGGTTTCCGCACGATGTTTTTCCTTCATCGTTTAAGAAACGTGATATTTAATTTCTTAAAAATATGCACATAACTGAAAAGCACTCTATAGAGAGAGATTGCTGTATATAGACACAGTGTCTATAATTATATGTGTATGTAAGGGGCTTTTTTACTTTAGTTTATTATGTAATCTATAAAACTTAACCAAAGTAAAGAAGCCTCTTACACAAGTAAGTACTCAATGCTTTACCTTTTCCAGTTTAGTACGTGCTCATGGTAATATACCATATTTAAGATATCAGTGCAGTACTATCTTCTAATAATATGAACAATGAACTTTAAATAACTTGAGTTTCCAAGGTCTATATATGGACAATAGGGATGATGACAGTTTTTTTTTAATTGTACCTATATAAATTAAGAGTATGCTATAATAATAGTAAAGCAATTTTGTAAAAGGAGGGATTTAAAGAGTCCGATTTGCGGCGCTGCCGCGGATCCCTAAAAAACGCCCCATACAAAATGGCACGAACTAATGACGTCGTAGGTAATGTAATGATCGTTAGATTTTGTATGTGCGTTCAAACAAAATTACTAATATCTTTGTTATTTGTGCGTTTATGTTTATAGTTTATATTATATTCAAAAAATATGTGACATTTAAAGTAAGGAAACTAAAACTGTATGAATTTTCATCTAATTACGATAAAATTCGCAAATATCCAGCCAATCTTTGCTTTTTATGTATAAATTAGTTAACATTGAGACTATTTACCCGAATGTATCATAAAAATCAATATATTCAAACCTAGTCATCATCCCCATTAACAATTTACACAGTAAACGCTGACAGCCTGTTATAGTTAAGATAGCACTAAGGTCTATAACAATTCAGTCAAATGGTCAATTTATTTGATAAGCTAACAGGCCAGATGCCGTAAGATGCAAATCGTGGCACTCGGAGGTCAGATTTAATGTTATCATTCAGGAAACACACATATTCAAACTTCCTACGGTTTCCTTGCTTAATGACCCGCCTACTCGTGATAAAAGAGCTTAATTTCAATATCCCAGCCTCCCCATATTTTAAAGCTTAAGGGAAAAGCCACACGGTGCGGTGCGGTAGCAGCGCAACGCGGCGCCGGAGCGCTATCGCTGCGGCGGCCTGCTTACAAAAATCAATGATATACTAGACGGCGCACGCATATGCAGATTGATTTTTTTTTTTTTCTGTCTGAGTAGGTGCCGATAGCTCCCTGCGGAACCACTACGGCGTCACCGGGGGGGTGGTTTGCAGATTGACCGACGAGCGACCGACAAATGGCGTATATCCATTCACAATGGCTAGATTTTTAAATGGCACAGGCTGGTGTCGGGCAACAGCGACACCGGTGCGAGAAATCTGGCCCTGCGCTGACCAGCCCGCATGCTCAGCGTGATCAGTATCGGGCAAACCTTTGTAGATGGACCAAAAAACTAAAACATAGCCCCTAGTCCCCGGCAGCCCCGCTATGCCTGGCTCTGGCAGCGGTTACGGTAACGGTGGTTAAAGGGGTGTTAAGAATCTCCGAAAGAGATTCCGCTGCCAACCCCGACCTATGGTTCCGAGACTTGTTCGCTAACTATGAGCCTCATAAGAAGGCTCAGAGTTACACAGCGGGCGATGGAATGAGCTATGTTAGGAGTATCTCCGCAAAAGAACTATAGTCACTGACATAGCTCAACGAGTTGCGAAGCTGAAGTGGCATTGGGCGGGGCACATAGTTCAAAGAGCCGATAGACGTTGGGGTCCCAAAGTGCTGGAATGGCGACCCCGCACTAGTAAGCACAGTGTTGGCTGACCCCCCACCAGGTGGACTGACAACATCAAGCGAGTCGCAGGGATTCTCTGGATGCAGTGGCTCACTATCGTGATGTTTGGAAGTCCCTACAAAAGGCCTATGTCCTGCAGTGGACGTCCAACGGCTAATATGATGATGCTAGATGGTGCGTTCCGGCGCCGTACCACAGGCACACTTTTTGCTACGGTACCGTATTGTGGCGCCGCGTACCATATTATGTGTACAGTGACGCGGCATAATGTTTGCGTGGCGCCGCACCGCTCCGTGTGGTTTCACCCTAAGCCTTCAAAATAGGCAGATGATAACTGATGAAGTATTTGTAGAATACATGATTCTAAACTAAAAATAATGTTTAGCCCAACCATGAAAGAGCTAGTGAGTTCAGTTTTAGTTTCTTTTAACAACCAAGTTAGTCGATAGCTTTAACCTTTAAGCCTTCAAAATAACTGATGAACACTTATTTGTAGAAGTAATACATGATTCCAAACTCAAATACATCATACCCATGGAAAACCATGATTTATGTAGTTTTAATCTTTTTTTAAACGACCTAGTTAGTAAATAGCTCAGCTGAAGTCTACAAATTGATCAATTTAATATATTAAATTAAATATTTGTGTTTCAATAACATTCATATTACGAGTATATTATCGGTTTTATTCCCTTTGAAGGTTCTTACGCAAAGGTTTACCTACACCCTCATTAATAAGATTTCACGGGTTTTTGAATAGGACTTAATGGCCTACGTCTTACGCTTTTACTACTTACGTAGGTACATAAATGAGGATTTTCTATTTTTATATTCCTCCAAAGTTTGCTACCTATTAGATTACTCGGTGGACTGAGCGTAACATATTATCAATAACGCATTTATTATGATCAATATATAATTGATTAAGATATAGGTAATGAATATAATAATTTCGATAGTCTTAATTCACTTTCATTATAAAAAGTATGAAAAATAATGTAATTGATGATTTTTTAAACCAAGCATAACTTATTCTTGGCTTTTCGATTATAAAGATAAACAGTCATATAAAGTTAACTTTTCAATTGTGCTTTAATTGATAAAACCTATTATGGTTGAAATAAAATTACGATGTCCAAATTCACTCTGAAATAATATGCAATAGGAAGTTCACGTAAACAAAATGCATAAGGACTTATTAGTTAGTGAAAGACTAAGATTAAGTTATCGGATATTATCTTAGTATATTTAGAATAATAATAATATATTATAAGTTGAGGTGAGGTTAAAGTTAAATTACTAATTAGTCACATAAGACGACTAGATCGTAATCTTATGAAGTACCAAATTGGTACTTTACAACAGAAAAAAAATACAAATCTTCTCGCGGCTAACAAAACACCTTTTTCGCGTAAAAATATTGTGACGTCTCGCAGGCATCAGTACCTTTATGATTAAATTCCAATTCGAAAGAAGAAAGATAATAATTCTTTTCTCCAATTATATTGTTCGCGAGCTTTGGAGAAACAGGAAACGACCGCTTTTCGTATTTTTATGCATAAATAAAATGTGGCTTGAGGAAATGATTAATGACTAAAATTAATATTAAAATAATTACCAGCAGACGCTTCGCGATTTCCCGTTTACGTGGGGAACGGGAATTATGAACAAATACAGGGATAGAAAATATTGCCTATTATACTTACAAATATTATTAATTACTAATAAATACATTGATATAAAATATTGCCTATTACACAGAAGCGATGTCTATTCTGAGGCCTATTACGCTCACAAATATTAGGGATTACCTCTAAGTAAACTTTACTTCTATATAAAACTAAAAATAGAATGTAATATTTTATACACTTTAATAGTTTACGCAAAGCTTATTCCGGAATTCCTGTCCACAACAGATAAATTAATTACCATTTTTTTTTTACTTCATGTGTAAATATGGAAGTTGATCCAATAATTCCAAGCATCTTTATCATTTAGAAATTATTCAATGGCGAAGTTCAACTTAGTAAATGATTTTTAATCAGAATTACAACCAAGTTAAAAATGTATCACTAGTACTGAACAGGCAATCTTTCGTTCTTGTGACCATAAAAACTCAAGACGAGACTTAAGAGACGAAATCTTTAAAACGACATGAAACTCAGTGAGATTTTCAAGGGCTCGTCATGAACAAGTGAAGTTAGTTAGTAAAAGCTTTGACGAGTTGGACAGGTCAAGTGACGAGCACTCACGTTAAATACGCTCAACGATGTCTTTCTTGAGCACGGCTTTTAATAGGGAGAAATGTATTTTTTCACACTTTAATATCACTTCTTTTTGATTATTGTTTGTAGCTTTTCTCAGCTTTTTCATTATAAGATTTTCAGCAAATCAAATGTAATGTTGTTTTTTTTTTGAGAAAGAATACAAATGCCTTTGTGGAATGGTGGCAAGAATATGGGCTGCATTTCCGTGTTGGACAGCCAGACTGATCCTTTAAACAAACAATGAGCCATCCTTTCGGTCATCTTTCACCAGTTGTGGCAAGTAACCGCAGTAAAATAATTCGGAGACTTTTTTTGGATTCTGCGACTCCATGGCCCATCCCATCAATGTAATGTTATAATTTCACTAGGTATTTTAATTCAATAACTGGCTTGTTGGTTCAATGGTTAGTATATAGTTTGGGTTCACAAGCCCGCCATCCGGTTTAGGAACAGCGTGTTTAGTATATGGTCCATAATCACTGTCCTATGCTGTGTATACAGCTAGTCTAAATATATAAAAGCGATAGGTCACTCATTATGAAATCTCAAAAACCGCTTGATGTAGAAAGATCAAATTTGGCAGTGAGGTTGTTTATAGTTAGTAGACGTCCGCTAAGAATGGACTTTGCGAAAAGGCTGGAGTAACGAGATCTAAGAGCGAACAAAGTTGCAAGCGTTCGCTAGTTATTCATAAAAAAGATCAAACCCGATTGTATGTCCCTAACAATGGATCATAACACTAAAGAAACTCACAGTGATGTGGGTTATATCACCCCCAAAAGAACACTGGGCCCGTTTATCCAAGTAATCCAATCTGCCGGAAATGACACAGTCAAGATGGCCGACAGCTTCCGGTTACCGGAAATTACGTAACCGAGTTATTAAGCCACTTGAGTTCGAGAGATACGCTGGGAGAAAAATTAGACCAAACGTTCCTTTTGTGAAGTTTACGTCATTAAGAGAGAAATTGTATGGAATTGGAGCCATTTTTCTTGTAGGATTTGAGAGATTGCTTCAATAGTAACTTAGTTCCGAGCATTATTGTAAGCGACAGATTCGAGCTTCAGTACGGTTTTATGAACATAAAGCTTTATCTTATCTTTTTGTTTAAGATCTATGCTACTTATCAATAAATATAGATATCTTTATTTATTTATCTTCAGATTGGCTGAAACTATATTGATTAAATTTCTATTCTCTCAGCATTCATCTTTATTTTAAGGGCTCATTATAAGGCCTCCCACCTTTTAGCAAAGGGAATTTAAGCTTAGACCCACAACGCTGCTTCAATGTGGGTTGGCAGGGTTAGAGTGGGGACATACGAAGCGTTGCTGCGGTGCGGTGTCGCAGCGTCGTCTTATCTGTGGCATGTCACACGATGCGCTCCAGCGCCGCACCGGACTTGCAACCACCGAGACGAGGCAGGGAGGGGTGAATGAGTTGCGACGTCTGAGCGGCACCGCTCAGTTGTTTATGCATTACAATATTACTTTATTAACAGACTGTCCAACGATGCTACGCCACCGCTACGACATAACAACGTTGCGGCGTCGCACCACTCGTCTGATTTTGTAAAGGCTCCTTATGGGACCTCAGCGGCGTCACCGGGGGGTAAATGCGTTGCGGAGAAATGGGCACATGATGCGTTGCGGAGAAGTATCTGTGGCATGTCACACGAACGCATCTTGTGCCCCTGCTCTCACACGGCCAAATCTTTGCGATGCGGCGCCGCAACGCATCGTGTGCCCTCGCTCTTAAGATAATGTTCAATTATTTAACGACCACTATCAGTTGTTATTTATAATTATCAGCAGGTATCGACGGCTTAACGTGCTCCCGAGGGGTTATAATACCACCAACTCTGAACTCAGAATTTCAACTGAAAATTTCTTAGTACTCAGCATCTTAGAGCTCAACGAAGGATTCGAGCCTAGGGCTTCGTGACTTAATCCCTCTGAGGGTACTAAATTTCATGAATTGATTAAGAGATAAAAATTTAATTTACAAAATTGTTGTAAAATAAAATGAAGTACATCAATTTGTCACAGATTAAAGCAATTTAAATTTTATATGAGCTAGAAATAACTTGTTTTGACGGTTCGCCACAGCGTCGCGACGTCTTGGAGAAATATTTTCTTATTTCACAACATATTTTTCTCAATTACCCTAAGCAGGGGGTATAAAAACACTGAAAAATCCAATAGCTTTTAAATTAAGCTTCGCAAGAATTTAATAACGCCGTAAGTAACACGTTTAATCAATGAAATTTAATCGTGAAATATTGTACCAATTTAGGAGACGATAGGTCGCTGGAATCCATTTATAATTTTAATTGCATACTTACTTTTAAATGAAGTCCTTAAGAATTATTAGCCTCTTAACATAATGTGTTATGAAATATGATTTTATGAATCTAATCACAGTTAACTTTTTTTGTTTTTTAACCGACTTTATAAAAGAAGGGGGTTCTCAATTCGACGCGTTTGTTTTTTATTTTTTTATGCTTGTAACCGCCTTCAAAATGATCAGAAGGTCGCACATACGATGTTATTTATTTTTTGCTTTTTAGTTAATTTTTGTGATTTTGAAGTAAATTGAATTTTTTTGTTAAAAATATTTCATATTTATTTAATTTGAGTTTAAGTTTGGGGTCATAAGTTGTGACAACACTGTGATTTATTAAAATGATGTTTTTTCAAAGATCTTATAATTCAACGGTGTGAGCCTCATAGTCACCTCTATCTGTCTTAGTCTAACACCATACAGACAGAGAAAGATAGAAGTAAAGAGGCGAATACGAAACTCACTCTGACGAGTTATTAAAACATTGTTATAGAATAACGTTACTGGAGTTACCTACTCTCTGACAATCCGTTGTATTTTCTTGCAATAAATTCAATATGTTATTTCACTACCTTGTTGTTCTGTATAATATCACGAAACTTTGCAAGTTGCTTGCCTCTATCACTTGATATAACTATAAATTTAAAACTTCTTGCAGCAACCTAGTCTCCTTTGTCATTAAAGTTATCCAATTTTCAAGTTTCCAACCGACATCGGCGGCAAAAAGCGTTAAAATGATCAAAGAGTTGGGAAAACTTATACATGAGAGGATCGATCCGTTTTATACACGAGTAGGTTCTTGTGGGCAAACTATTATGCATAGTGACTTAGGTACTTATACTTTTTAGTGCGTACAATTTTTTTTTTGTAATGCAAACTTCAGTTTCAAATATTACAAACTACATTTTTTTTTTAATTTACTGTCTAATTATTCACGTTTATTTTAAATGTCATAAATTGCAGTTTTTTAATAGATTTTAGTAGCTTTATGATCTTTGTTTTTGATCGTAAATTCAATTCTTAATTTTTTTTTTTATTGAGAAAGAATACAATAAGGAACTTAAGCTAACTTATCCTAGCTAGCTAATAACTATAAAAATCATACTCACGTGGAGTGGTGGCAAGAATACTGGCCGCATTTCCGCGCTGGACAGCCAGGCTGATCCTTTGCGCAAAAAATGAGCCTGTCACCAGTCGAGGCAACAAGCCGCGGTGAAATGGTACGGAAAAATTTTTTGGCACTGCGACTCCGACTTCTTAGTTACTTTGTTTTCAATTCTTAATTACAAATCAAACTCTATACTCAACGTAGTTAGGACGTAGTTTTTGATAGCTTAAGTACCAGTTAGCTTCTTTAGGTGTAAACATCTAAAGACTCCACTTCTGGCGAATCTCCAACGTGTAGATCATCGCCGAGGTTGCCAGTTAGTCGGTACCTACCAGGTTTATTTCCTTTTCCTCTTACACCAGTTCATTATTGTATTGCAAGACACCGGATGGATTTTCATTCACAGCAATGATCTGGAATGCTATATTGGGTTTGTTTTTGTTCATTTTTACAGCACACAATATGGGTATCCTTAAACACTACTGAATAGGCTTTTTCTTTATGAACGCATTCCATCTTTGGTATTATTAGATGAGAACATCGTGAGACTTATATTTGTTAACTAACCTGATGATAAGTGACGATGCAGGCTAACTTGGAAGACGTACACGTTTGTTCTTCTGGCATTATGCCGGAACTTTTCGGTAGGGTTCTAAATATCCACGGCCGTGTTTCATAATAAGTTAATGTATTATTAATTTATTATGAAACACGGCTAAAACTCACATGATACAACGTCGGAGTATGCCCGACTAGTTTCGAACCTATACGGGGCCCCTAGTCATGAGCTGGTTTTTGCAACGCGGCGAAACTAACCGTGTTTCATTATAAATTAATATAAATTACACTCACAATAGTTTAAATTCTAAAATAGCCGAAGATTACTACCAGACAAGTCTTTAACCAATTTGGAAAATATATGACATCCTGCCCATGCTGGGCAATAAAACCAAGCTTCTGTATTGAAAACTACATAATTACGTACTGCAAAAGAGAAGTCCTTAAAAATCGAAATCTCAAGTTGTTACTGGATATTGGATAACATAAGGAAAATAAGAGAAGAGGTAAACAAATTAGTTAGAGTGCAATATAAAATTGAACAGTTTCGATTTCAATAAAGCCAATATCACAGTGCAGCGACGCGAAATATGATTAGCGGAACAGATTCGCGCCGTGTGGCAGCCTGCCAGACGAGACAGCTCCAGAATTTCTCATGTTGTAACCGAATTTGTCATGCGCTAAACAAGTTCAAACTTGAACGTATCTCCACGAATAAAATCCAATAAAGAAAGTTGCATTTTTTAAAATAGGATCCCTCTGAGCATCCTAGGTTAATTCTAGAAGGCAGGTTATTGGATAAATCGTGCACTAGAGAATAAACAATAAGCATGAATTGGTGAAAGACCAGATACTAAATGCTACATGCATTTAGTATCTGGTCTTTTATTTATTGTTATAGAATACAATAGGAAACTTCAGCTACCTTAACCTAATAACGATCGATGCTAATAACTACTATAGAAATCATGCCCATGCGTACCTAAAGGTTGCAAGAATACTGGCTGTTTTTCCGCATTGCCAAACCAAACTGATACTTTTGCCTGTATGTATAGCCAAACCTTTGCTGAAAACGTAATACTTAAAATGCTGGGTTCTAAAAAGGAGGAAAAGAAGAGAAAGGTAACCGTTAAGAGTCCATTATAAGCACTATCCTTTAGTGTGTCTATGGGGATTTTGCCTCGTAAAGAAAAAAAAAGGAAACCAATGGAAGAAATTGATAGATGGGAAATCCTCACAGTAGGAAATAGTAGTCTGAGACGGATATGACGTCGCTTCATATTATGTTGGCTCGTGTCTACACTAGGTGGCGCGACTTGTGAACTCCGTGAACAGTTGGAATTATTAAGTGTCAGGCGCCCGTCAGGCGGGAACGACTGGTGATTCAAAGCGCTTGCCGTACGGTCGTCTTCAACGGTCTCGTCGCTTTTAACCCGTCTACAACCTTTGCTGTGTAATCCTTCATGGGTTACTTGGAATAGGCAGGGAGGATAACTTGAGCAGTGATTTGTATGGACTATTCGGAGGGGATCCCTTAAACCTGCATCTGGAGTCACAAGCCTATTGGACTGTTCAAGGTATTCTCTGCCATTCTTGGGCCTTATTTGGGTTATAGTTTGATTTTTTAATTAAGTTGTCCTGACAAATATTGTGATAATACCTTTGAGTTTTCTTATTTTTGTAATCTATTTCTGAGTCTGCTAAAAAGATACCGCCATGGGGAATACGGTTATGTCACAAGCACATGACGCTTAAGATATAAGTCTCAGGTCTGTACCTAACGGGTAGTTAAAAGTAAATTCAATAAAGCAACTGCACGGTACACCCCACGGTAAACTGTAAAATATGATTATTGTTTTCCGATTCGAGCCGCGTGGCACGGTGCCAGAGTCAACAAGTTATATGCTACACAGTCACCGAATTTCCTCAGACAGGTCCCGCGCGTTGCATAGGTTCCCATTAAACTAAGTAACCTGCTTGGTAACAAATCGGCCTTATGCGCATAATTAAGTGGTATATATTAGGTGCACCAATTAAGCAAGTAATAGTTTTTCTGCCAAGTTAAATAACGTTTGTTTAGATATTCTATTTCAGGAAGACGATTTGGATTTGAAGATATGAAGGATAGCACAATCTAGTGTATGGTTTTAGCAACACCGCGATTTTTCTGATTCCTATCCTAAGCTTATAATTATGGTTATGAACCTGAGATAAAAGTCTCACAAGCCATAGTCCGAGTATCACAAACCGAGGTCCGAGTCTTACAAGTCATGGTCCAAGAGCCACCAGCCGCAAAGTTCCACAAAAGATGTTTTGAGTCCCAAAAGCCGTGGCCCGATCCTGACAAAACCGAGAGTCAAATCTCTGATTTCTGAATCTGACAAGCCAATGTCTGAGTCTCACATAATCGAGGGTCAAATCTCACAAGCCGAGGTCCGAGTCTCATCTTGCTCTCAGTCTTCCCTTTAGCAGAGCACAAACATATCTGTGATTGGTGCGTTTCCCCTAAGAACCCTAGAGCAAACAACAAAATACACAAACAACAAAAAAAAAAACCTTTTTACTCTTGGCTTAAATTGTAAAGAACATAGTCACTGGAAGCGTATTTCACTCCTTAACAGTTCAGCCTCCATAGCCAAGTGGCACTTTGATTCTCTTTCTACGATCGCTAACGCTTCGAAAACTAGAAAAATGTATGGGAATGACAGATCTTGATCACGTGACCTGTCGATGGCAAATGTCATTAGCATACATCTTTCTAGTTTTCGAACCGTTAGCGATCGTAGAAAGAGAATCGACGTACCACTTGGCTAGGGGGGCAGATCAGAAACGTCACTACAAAACGTTTCGCGCGAGTCGACTGCACGTCAACCACATAGGCTTGCCACCGTTCACGGTGGCTCGCTTTTCTGTGCTAAAATAAAGGAGGAACTGCTTTGAGAACTTACTTTAAATTTTTAAAAAGAGAGACGTTTAGGTAATTACGTTTTCATTTTGCTTTGTTGAGACATTATATTTAGTATTGGAAAGACAAATTTTGGGTCACAAATGATAAATTTGTAAACAAATGAAAGATGAGAGTGGTCTTTGAAGAATTTAACAATATCATCAAGCCCGCCAACCTGCATCCGGCCTCCAGCCGTGGCTAGCTAGTTACCACCCCACCGGCGAAGACGTACCGCCAAGCGATTTAGCGTTCCGGTACGATGCCGTGTAGAAACCGAAAGGAGTGTGGATTTTCATCCTCCTCCTAACAAGTTAGCCTGCTTCCATCTTAGATTGCATCATCACTTGAGATTGTAGTCAAGGGCTAACTTGTAAAGAATAAAAAAAAAAAGTTAAAATTCAACACTCAGTGGGTAAACGATCCCTTAGGGACGCTCCCACACGTCTATGAATTCCACTTTAAGACGCCTGGCCCACTTGAAGATAAAATATACTGACTAAGGGAACTAAGGCAACTCCTCATCCTATAAACTGTAACTCACAAGTTAGCTAACTATTATTGCCAGTATCAGCCACCAAATTAGCATATCAGATTTCATACCGGCAACTCCACAGCTTATACCGAAGGTGAAACTCTAAATAATAGAGTTAAGAACTTGTAGTATGAAGGTTGTGCGCGTGAACAATTAATGAACTTCGCGGCCCTTTATAAATTGGGGTCGCAGTTCTAGTTAAGATCTAATTTACTCTCAAACCACTTTAAATTTGATAATTAAGATCTGCAATTAATGTTTGAGAAGTACTATTAATTAGTGAATTATCTTCTGACACGTCTTTGAAGTGATACTAATCCATAATCGGCCATAACTAAATTAAAAATGCGAAAGTAAATCTACATTTTTTTTATTATTTACAAGTTAGCCCTTGACTACAATATCACCTGATGGTAAGTGATGATGCAATCTAAGATGGAAGCGGGCTAACTCTACACAACATCGTACCGGAACGATAAATCGCTTGGCGGTACGCCTTTGCCGGTAGGGTGGTAACTAGCCACGGCTAAAGCCTGCCACCAGCCAGACCTGGACTAATTAAGAAAACTTCAATTGGGCCTTCAATCGAACCCAGGACCTCCGTCATGTAAATCCACCGCACATATCACTACGCCACGGAGAAAGTCAAAAATGTCTGTTTGTTACCTTCTTACGGCTAAGCTGCTTATCAGTTTTGGATGAGTTTTGGTATGGAAATAATTTGGACTTAGAGCAGAACTTACTAGAATGATACTACTTTTTATCCAGAAAAATCCATGGTTCCCGCGGGATTTGAACACAGTTTATGCACACAAACGGAGGCAATTTTTATCTGTCTCCTGAACAGAGGTGTGCACAAGGTTTTTATGTACAGATAAATATCGGTATCGGTATAAATTGTACAGAATGGAAATTCCCTTCTACAATACATGGTCATATTGATTCCTCAGGGTAGGCAGTGCACTTTAGCTTCTATGAAGTTCACGCTACTGCTCCTGAATGCACGCATCAAAACAGAATCGGTTTCATACATTTTGTATGCGATGCTTCAGAAGTCATCACGTCATGTCACAACACATAAGTGTAAACGTTGCCATACAAAATGTGTGATACTATTATAGGACTCAAAAAGGTGATTACAAATATAAGAAAACTATTGTCAAACAAAGGTTATGATTCACAACACTTGTCAGGATAATTTAATTAATAAATTAAACTGTAACTAAAATAACAGCCTAGAATGGCAGAGAATGACCTTGAGTGGAGTCACGTACTTGTGAACGATGTGTGTAGGGTTAAAGGTACCTTTTACTGATATCAAACACTCCCCTTTTCCACTCAAGTCACTCTCCCCGCCTATCCCAAGTAACCCATAAAGAATAACACAACAAGAGATGTGGACGGCTCGAACGCCACGAGAACACTGAAGCCAACACGAGATCGAGCGACGTCATATCCGTCACAGACTACTATTTCCTACACTATTTATTAACAACATGTAAATTTAAAAGCGGCAAACGCGGCGATAACAATACCGATTCTTTACTGACGCGTCAGGTCACGTCACGTCAGACAAATGTAAATCCGTCTTCCGCCATAAACTACTCGTTAATTGATTATCAATTACATTGGTTGTGTACATATTAATAATTATTATTAATATTATTGATTAACAATCGACTACTAAGCTACCTAGAACAACGCGCTATACTATCAGAATCCCAATTTGGATTTAGGCGAGGAAAATCCACTGAAGATGCTGTAACAAATCTTACTACACTAATAATAAAAAAACTGGATACCAACAAGAAATGTCTTACAGTCTTCCTTGATCTGAAAAAGGCATTTGATACTGTCTCTGTCCCCATACTCTTGCATAAACTAGAATCTATCGGAATGAGAGATAAAACATTATCTTTGTTTCAGAGCTATTTAAGTGGTCGTACTCAAATGGTCAAGATTGATAAATACATCAGTAATGAATTAAATATCAATTACGGAGTTCCCCAGGGAAGCGTTCTTGGTCCTACTCTATTCTTGGTGTATATTAACGAACTTTGCAATCTCAAGATAAGAAATGGACATATTTTCTCGTACGCAGATGATACTGCAATTGTATTTACTGGAAACTCTTGGGAAGATGTCCGTTACCACGCTGAAAATGGGCTCAGAATTATTGCAAAGTGGCTTAATTCAAACCTCCTGACACTTAATACTAGTAAAACAAACTATATGTGCTTTTCTATCTGTGAACGTTCCCAACCAACCCCAAAATATGAAATAAAAATACATACATGTATAGGAGACAATCCCAGCTGTCATTGCGCGACTTTACAAAAGGTGTCCACCTTTAAATACCTTGGTGTTATACTAGATTACCGTATGTCTTGGTATTCTCATATTGACCTAGTATCAAACAGAATTCGGAAACTTGGATGGATATTCAAAAACTTAAGGCACATTGCGTCTAAAAAAATTTTAATTACCGTTTATTTAGCATTAGCTCAATCAGTTATGTCCTATTGCATTACTGCCTGGGGTGGCGCATCTAAAACAAGATTTCTGGAACTAGAGCGTGCCCAGCGTTCTCTCCTAAAAGTCATGCTCTTCAAACCATATATGTTCCCTACTACACAATTATACTCTATTGCGGAATTACTCTCAGTCAGGAAGCTATATGTTTTAAATATGGTTCTTAGAAAGCACATATCCCTAACTTTTAAGCCTACTACTAAAAGAAATAGATATATTGTTGCAAAAACAGAACGCACCAGAACCGCTTTTGCTAGAAAGCAATATTTTTCACAATCAAGTTATTTGTATAACATAATCAACAGAAAACTGAATATATATCCTTTGAATTTATATACTTGCAAAAAAATATTAAAAGAATACTTATTAACACAAAATTATGAAGAAGTTGAATCTCTACTGAAGCCAATTACATAATACGAGTACAAGATTAACCTAACACACACACACACACACACACACACACACACACACACATACACATGTTTTTATTAGTTTTATTTTTACCCACTATGATTAATTTAAAAAATTGTATTACTGCTTGTTATGGAAGAGCGGAGTCTTCTGTCACAGGAGTTTACAACTCTTAAAAGAAGACTCTAGCCTTTTATTTTTTGTTACTGATTAATGTTACTGAAATAAACTATTTTTATTTTTTATTTTATTTATTACCTATTAATATGGACACAAGGCACACAATAAAACTCCCCAATATTAGGCTAGGCTAGGCAATTCGTTGTCGTGGTTAATTCGCAAATAAATTAAAATAAATGATAGATAAATTAGGCGCGATAATTAAATTTAAAACTTGAAACACTCGCTAATTACCTACCAGAAAAAAGTTACCGAAACGTAAGCCGTGAAAAACCAAATTACCAAATCCAATTTCCTTGGGAGCTACAGAAGGCTGCCATTAATTTATTTTTAAAATCTACATTACGAAATGAATAAAAAAAATTCTCACGGGGAAATAGAAATGCTATTTTATTAAAAAGTCAAATCTTTGTAACAGGGTAACTCATGGCGTAGAATTCAGAAGGGTGGCAAAGAGTTTTAAAAAGTTAGGATAATTATCTTTGAGTCAAAAAAACCATATTCCATTTGTCAAGAATATGATTAAAAACTTTCTAGATGAGAGAAAGAGAGAATGTGAGGAAAAATAGATATGCGGCGTTGTTGGTAGGAAACACCAGAGAAGGGTACTTTTAGCCGGTAAAAATATTTTTTTCCTGTTTTAATTCGTATAGCATTTACATACCTATTAATTACCAATAAAATTAAATTCAACCGCGTAGATGCCGTTCCCATTGGATCAAGATGGAAGCGGGCTGGCGGTACGTCTTTGCCGGTAGAGTGGTAACTAGCCACGGCCGAAGCCTCCCACCAGCCAGACCTGGACAAATAAAGAAAATCTCAATCTGCCCAGCCGGGGATCGAACCCAAGTCCTCCGTTTTGTAAATCCACCGCGCATACCACTGCGCCACGGAGGCCGTCAAAATAAATAACGTGGCTTTGTATTGGTGAAATTTCAAAATCGGTTCAGTAAATCCAAAGAACCCCTTAAAACCTTCCTCTTACTCGTATATATTAAACTAATTAGTTCTATAATAATTACCGATTTGGCTCAAATTGGAATGGAAATAGATTTAACTCTAGATATTTTCAAATTTCACGCGGACGAAGTCGCGGGCGTCCTCTAGTTATACATCATTATCAACCCATATTCGGCTCACTGTTGAGTTCGAGTCTTCTCTCAGAAAGAGAGGGATTAGGCCAATAGTCCACCACGCTGGCCCAATGCGGATTGGCAGACTTCACACACGCAGAGAATTAAGAATGCAGGCTTAGTCAGGATGTTTTTCCTTCACCATTTGGGACACATGATATTTAATTTCTTAAAATGCACACAACTGAAAAGTCGGAGGTGCATGCCCCGGACAGGATTCGAACCCACACCCTCCAGAAGTGGAGGCAGAGGTCATATTCACTGGGATATTCATGGCCGCTAGTTATTATACATATATATTCTTCCATTTAATATTATACCGAACACAATACTCTTAACAAAAGAAATACACCTTACACATTCTTGGATGGTTGACATCTGGGCCTATAAAACCTGGTAATTCCCAAAGCCACCATGGCTCAAACTAACCTTTACTTACTAACCTTTACTTACCAAATAGTAAGAGCAACAGTTCAGTCGTTGTAAAAAGAGGCAGAACTAGCCATTTCATACACTGTCCATTATCTAAAACATTACGTTAATTACTTTGTTGCTTACTTACTGTCAACAACGCTTGTCCAGTAATTTTCTCAAATTCCAGTAATTTATACAAAATAGTGCTGCAGTGGCAGTTTAACGAAGTTAATAGCCATTCCAGAGTTGCCGTAGGGCAGTCTCGGAAGTAAATAGGCAATTACAACTGTAGGGCTGTGACGATGTTGCAATTAGGCCGGAATATTAAACTTTAGCTGGAGTGACGTCATTAGCATAGGAGTAACTAACTAGACACTACAGGAAAGTAACGAAATGGGGCATACTTTAAATTTGGTTGTTTTTTAAATTGTGACACTTAATCCTTTATATAAATTATACTTTTACCTTAAACCGGTCTGTCTATCAGTTTTCATAAATCTCAGATATTGGTAGACAGATTTTCAAAATCTGTATCAAGATTTTCTTATTATTTTTTTAAAATTCTTCACGGATTACGCGTTGTTTCGTTTACGGACTTAGCAATAATGCTGAATGGAGACTCACATGTTATATATATTTTTATTTTTATAATTATATTTTAGGTGTTATATATACCTATTTTTACTTTTTAACCTTTTTCGATTTCTATTTATCTGCTAATTTTACTAAAAGGTAAAATCCTGTAAATATTGCACTATTTTAGATAATATGTAATACCACGCACGTGCTACCACGTACTACGTACCGACCTATACATAAATCTCATAAAAACGCACACTGAATACGTATTAGATAAAAATAGGTGAAGGCTAAAGTTGGTATAACTCAAGAAGTAGCGTAAAATACCCTTTTTCAATTATTACCTTATATACTTACATTAAAATGATGTAAATTTTGCATAACTTTTTACTTGAATTCAAACTTACCTGTAACAATAAAAACAACAGATTAGATTATTAAGTACAAACGATTAATACATATATTTCAACAACAATTCTTCAGTGTCTGAAGACAAAAGTCTTCCAACAGTGCGTGTTGCAAGTGCTGACCTATGGTTTCGAGACTTGGTCACTAACTATGGGCCTCATAAGAATGCTCGGAGTCACACAACGATGGGCGATGGAACGATCTCTGCGTGATCAAACATTACGTTAATTACTTTGTTACCTAATTACTGTCAACAACGCTTGTCCAGTAATTTTCTCAAATTCCAGTAATTTATACAAAATAGTGCTGCAGTGGCAGCGTAACGAAGTTAATAGCCAGAGTCAGAAATGAGGAGATCCGCAGAAGAACCAAAGTTACCCACATAGCTCAACGAGTCGCGAAGCTGAAGTGGCAATGGGCACATAGTTCGAAGAGGCGACGGACGTTGTTTGTCGACCCCCCACTAGGTGAACCAAGGACATCAAGCGGGTTGCAGGGAGCCGCTGGATGTTGGTGGTTCGACACCGTGGTGTTTAGAAGTCCATGCAAGAGGCCTATGTCCAGCAGTGGATGTTCATCGGCTGTTATTGGTGATGATGATGATGAATAAAAAGATGTTGTGATATTATGTACTTGAGCAATACGCTTTGCTTCAGCTTGAATAAAAATCACTAGAAAACCAGATTTTACATATATTAAACAGAATACTACGTCAACAAGTCAATTAACCTAACACCACTATAGCTGAAACTAAGTAGCCTTTGTTAAATAGAAGATAGGTACTATAAAACATATTTCGGTACATTGTAGATCGTCTCATGTTTAGGTTTCAGACTTAGCTTTTGTAATCTCAACTTTGTTTAAAGTGAATAAGGCACAAAATGCTGTAAACCAATGTTAAATCATGTACTGCGTTACATCATCCGCAATCTTAACATTCCAATCCATTGTAAGATAGCGAGATGTTTGCGCTTCGCATTTCGCGGAAACGCTTTTACTCCAGAGAATGATAAGGGGTAAGGGCCAGGGGTTAGGGGGGAAATAATGTTTTTACGTATGACTGTATAGAGTTCGTACTTTTTCTTTGTCTTTACAATGTTCTTCCTGTGAAAGGCAAATATATGTTAAATTGAAAAATCAACTTTTTTATGCACAGTGTAGTAGCTCTTTGTCAGATTTAGTTTTGGGAAGCACTACTGCCAAGTTTATTGATACCGCCAAGAACCATTGTTTCTATCTAGAGATGATGAATGATGAACAGATAAATGAAGCTATTTATTCAGCGTGTTGTTCCTATTTTTTTTATGTTTTAAACCTTTCAAACGCGGGGAGACCACACACCACACCTCTGTCTAACAAATACCATAGACAAAACTTTCATTTTATTTCAAAGTATTAGGGTTCTGGGGAATCTAGTCACCGCGGGCGAAACAGAGTATAAATAATGAGGAGCCTGCAGACCCGCCTGCAGAGGCGCTTGACTGCCTAGGCTATGGTAGAAGGCGAAATACCTAGAAGATGCGTAATATTTACTTAAAGATACCCATATTGTAAATAGTAAGGAAAACAGAAGCCAAGATTTTCATATCTCTGCAGTGCGTGAAGAATGACTTACCAAACCGCTCATTACGAGTCGAAGGAACAATATACATGTCTAGATGTCCTGTAGAGCGGTGAAGGCGAGATCAAATATGTAGTTTTTAAATATATCTCCACTCCACACACTCCCCAAAATACTCGTATATCTCGTAAAATACTCCTGAATAGACTAAGAAACAAAAAGCTAATTTTGGACTTTTAGTCCTCAGTTTTTATAACGTTAACGTTATAAAAACCAAAAAAAACAACACAGGTTACGCGTTTGAGAATTCCAATTATAATAAAAGTTAATTCAGTTTCATACGCGGAGTATGTGTAGAGAATTTTGATTAAAAATATCCCTTCCTTGCTCAAATATGAAAAAATTTAAAACCGAGTCACACAAGTCCCTTAGGACGTGAGTAATTTTGATCAGAGCTGCAAAGTATTACAGTAAACTATAACTGCTTTGTTGTTTCAGTAGTTTGTATGTGTCATCTATAGCACACCATCATTACCAGCCTATTTTAAGGGCTCTCTGGACCAGGCCTCCCTCCTTATAGGAGAGGGGATATGGTGCTTAAACCCACCATGCTGCTTCAATGGAGATTGGCAGGCTTAGGGTGATATTATACTAATTAACGACCACTATTAGATGTTAATGTAACTGTGACTGACGGCTTATCGTGCTCTCCGAAGCACGGGGGAGCAACTTCTCAATTCCGGACTGAGAATATTAACCGACAATTTCTTAGAATAATGAAAAACTCAGTGTCTCATAGCCCGATCCACTATTCAAACTCAGGATCTGGTAATACGAAACCACATAGCAGTCACAGAGAGGGAAGGGGGTGAGGGCAAGCACAAATGCTCTGCTAGAAGGAAGCCTGAGAACTAGACTCAGACCTCGGTTTATAAGACGTGGACCTGTCAAACTCAGTCTATGGCTTGTGAGACTCTACGGTTGGTGAGTCTCAGACCATAGCTTCTTGAGACTCAGGTCTCAGGCCATAGCTGGTAAATTTTTGACGGCCTCCGTGGCGCAGTGGTATGCGCGGTGGATTTACAAAACGGAGGTCCTGAGTTCGATCCCCGGCTGAGCAGATTGAGATTTTCTTAATTGGTCCAGGTCTGGCTGGTGGGAGGCTTCGGCCGTGGCTAGTTACTACCCTACCGGCAAAGACGTACCGCCAAGCGATTTAGCGTTCCGGTACGATGCCGTGTAGAAACCGAAAGGGGTGTGGATTTTCATCCTCCTTACCAGTTAGCCCGCTTCCATCTAAGACTACATCATCACTTACCATCAGGTGAGATTGTAGTCAAGGGCTAACTTGTAAACAATAAAAAAAAAAATACCACTGGATCAACGATGCAGAGGCCAATTAATAATACAAAAACTGTACTAATTTTCATAATTCTCTTCTCTTCGATCGTGTTTATTCATCTGCAAAAGTGGTAGCGCAGATGTGTGGAACTTGAAATGATGTCATTAATTCGGATCCTGTCCACACGTCATAGCACAACATGCCTGCGGTCGTGCAGTAACCATATTGTGTGACAGCTTAGCGTGACTAAGCCGATATCTGTAATACAGTGGTGTACCAGACATACACAGCGTAACTAATGTACTCAAGCCGCTAAATTGCATCCTGTAGGCATTTGCGGACACTCGTGAAGACAAATTGAGAACTAGAAAATCTCTCTCTGTTGCGTCCCAACGAAACAAAAGAGAGAGAGATTATTTCCAGTTCGGCACTATTGGTCGATTTGTCCCCACGTGGTAATGTCGTGGATCGCATGTTAGGCTTCAAGGTCCTGTAAACATTGTTGCTTACTGATGCTTGAAGACTCCCATAGCACCTAACCACCTCTTGTAATTTTGGGCCAAATCGCGGGAGGGCGAACCAGGTACTTAATCTTCGCGTGTTCCCAGGACGCCTTCTTGATTCCCTACAAGTTATTTCTCTTTCCACTCCTTGACCCTTGATAAGCACTCTCCCCCTTCTTAAGCTGGACAATATACGACACGATGGATGATATCGTCTGATGGTCATCGGTCCAGGACATATGAGTCCTGATGTTTGAGGACTGTGAAAGTAATCATCGTCATCATTAGTCGATGGACGTCCAGTCCTTGGACATAGCCTTTTGTAGGAACTTCCAAGCACCACGGCCATGAGCCTTCCAGCGACTCGCTTTATGTCGTCAGTCCCCTGGTGGGAGTTCAACCAACAATCCGAGCGTAGTTAAAAAAGCTTTTTAGCTAGTGAAAGTTATAAAGGATAGGAAATGGTTCCCTAAGTAACGAAACTTAAGTGAAAACAAATACGAAAGAATGCAAATACAAATAGTTATTTAGGCCACACAGCTTAATGCAGCCTGCAGCAGTAATCAGGAAGTCAAGACTCGCGCTGAAATAGCTCGAACGTACTTTAGTAAAATTAATAAAGTTCCCTGCAATTGCAGATTTAAGATCATTGCACGCTGCAGTTTTTCCTTTTTGAGTAATCTAAAAACAAAAAAATATATACATTGAATTGAGAACCTCTTGCTTCTTGCGATTCGGTTAAGAATTAGCGCGTCTGGCAAACTTTTTCTCTCCAACTGTAGTAAAAAGTTCTGTTTTAAAAACATACTCGCTAGAAAATCTCGCGGTTTATTGGATTTATGTTTCTTTTAACTGCAGAAACTGAAAACTTTTATTCGTACTGACTAGATAGATAGAATAATCCGTACGCTTTAATAAAACAAAGGGAAGAGAATCGTAGTTTTGGAATACGAGTAGATTGAGTTGTAAACAGATGTGGCCACACATTCATGATTTTATGAAAGTTGTATATTTGTCAGCTCAAGCTGCTCGTTAAGTTAGTTTAATTAACTATGGACTTTGGATCTTTGGAGAGCTGATTTTGACCGTCCGAGTATAAAACGCATTTTTTTAAATATGGGAACCACTACTGTTCGTACTCCAAACTCTATAGGTGTTGGCAAATATAGAGTACGATACCTATGGTAAATTGTGGTAGAAGCATGAGCTAACAAACATACAGCGTTTATAAAACCATGAATTGACCTCCATAATTTTATAAAAGCTGTATAAATGAGAAGGTCTGACAATCACATTCTCCTACTCCTACTTCTAACAAGATAACCCGCTTCCGTCTTGGATTACATCACTTACCATCAGATCAGGTTGTAGTCTAGGGCTACCAGCTAACTTGTAATGAATAAAAATATGAAAAAAAATATCTCATTCTGTGAAACAAGGGGAAGCAGATCAGTTTTTGGAATAAGACAGTATCACTTCGAATGAGTGGGCTTACGACACCATAAGCCAGGAGAACGAACTCTCATAATAAACCACTCTGTGACGATACTTCCGTATTGACTTTTTTTAATCTCTCATACAAAAGCTTTTCCAATGTCTTTGGAAGTTCGCCATTTCAGATTTAGAACGATAAAATGACATTACAAGTAAATCGATTACATAATATAAATTATTGTAAGATACTGTAAATATTTGCACGCTGATATATCAGTAAATTGTGTTGAAGTTTTTTTCAATAGTGTAAGAAACATTGTAACCTACAGTTTCAGCAAATAAATTATTATTATTATATCTTTACATACAAAACAACGTAAAGGAAAGGCCTAAATTATAGCTCAGTTGTAGGAGCAGAAATGTATACTAATGTAATTAATGCGAAAGTAAGTCTGTCTGTCTGTGAAATAGGGGTTGAAAGTTTGTATGGAAAGTCTTTCATTTTTAGAGTTACAGTTTAAAAAAAAATACGAAATATAATGATATTTAAGAATTTTTAAATTTAACACCTAAAGTGGTGAAATGGGTTGAAAGTTTACATTTATTTCCATGCGGACGAAGTCGCGGGCGTCCGCTAGTATTTTATACTAATAAGGCTTTCATATATTAGTTATGCTTCACCATAACCCTTGTCGTGATAGCCCAGTCGATACGACGTCTGCCTTCGATTCGGAGGGCGTAAGTTTGAATACAGTCCGGGGCATGCACTTCTAACTTTTCAATTATATGCATTTTAAGAAATTAAACATCATGTGTCTCAAACGTTCAAAGAAAAAGACTGTGAGGAAAGCGTTAGCTTTTAGCGTTTTCTGTTCTGTATGAGGAACCTGAGAATTTTCTTGATTTTCTAGGTATGTGAAGTGTGCCAATCCGCTTTGGGCCAGCGTGGTGGATTATTAGCCTTAGCCCTCTCATTCTGAGAGGAGACTCGTGCACAACAGTGAGCCGAACATGGGTTGTCAATTATGATGATGAAAACCCTTGCACAGTCCGCATTATACAAGGGTCTGTTTAATATTCTGACCCAATTTGACAGACTACAAGATTTCGCATTGCTCTATACAAAAATCCTATCAGTTTACAGCTCTGACCAATTATAGAAGGACCTGTATCGCACTCATAGTCACGAACAAAATTGTCGGAAACGAAAAAAACGAGTTTAGATTTGGTATATATATTATACTAAACCAGAAGTTTTTGCCCGTTTTTTACACAATTCATTTACACAAAAAGGTATTTTTAAGGAGCTCTTTAACCGACGGACACGATTAGAACTATTTAACATCGATACTATGGAGACAATTTTTATAATTGCATTAGATCGTTGATCATATACTTTAACAGAAAAGTAACGTCTAGCGAGGCAGGTCCTAAACAATAATTGGTCTGAGGTTTACAGGTTTGTACATAATAATTTAAAATGTGAATTTTTTCTTGTTTTTTTTTTGTGTGGTTTTACACTATTACATCTAAAAGTTATTTTGATTTATAAAACTTGTATTATTCAAACAACGTTTCGTATTCGTTCACGTTACAAATACCTCCGTCCCCAATGCTTCATCGTGACAATTGAAACTCAGGAAAGCGGAAACCACCGCCATATTTCTTTTTATATTTCGAACATTTGGGTTTTGGACATCGCGCATATTGGATTTGGCAAGAGTATTTGGAATTTATCGTTTTTCATAAAAACGCATGTGTACAGTATGGAAAAACATAATATCGTAGAAGATAAACATCCCTGAAAACCACACAATATAAAGAATAACTAATTATGACCTAACAAATGGGCTTACTGAACATGGCTATACTGTGGCTATGGTTTTATAAGGCTTGTATGCTGTAGAAATATGAGTAGGTGCAAGAGGAAAATTAGCAAAATTTTAATCACCTGCATAAGGGGCCTGCAACGCAAATTACACAAAAAAAATACGCAATGTTTACATGACTCAATTGTGTCAACGATGTATAAGTTATAGAACAATTTACGTAAAACGACGCATTTTTTTATATTAATCTTAATAAACAATTCATTAATTGATAGGATTAAAGTTCGTCAATCAAAGTATAATATTATTAATGTAGTTAAGTAGTATTGAGCATTATGTATTTCGTGCGATTTGCGTTGCAGGTTTCAAAACCCGGGCTCTGAACCGAATTTTGCTACTTTTTATCCCGGTAAAAGCCATGTTTCCCGAGGAATTTGTAAAAAATTAAATTTCACGCGGACGAAGTTGCGGTCCACTAGTAAGTAAATACATACTACTTATTTATAGTGGGCATATGCAGACCTAGATGTAAGTGTAGATGTATGTGTAAGTGTCTATATAAAATTTGAGGCAAAATTCCAGCAATAGATTTCATTTAAAAATTGGCCAAAAATTAATAGGTGGTCCTTTTTTTGATTCCTATTTACTCTTCCTCCCTTATTCTCTTATTAAAGGAAATTCGTTGCTTAAATTTGAATAAATATTTCAATAAAGCTAAAGTTTTTGAGAGCCGTGGATATGACCTCTGCCTCCGATTCCGAAGGGTGTGGGTTCGAATCCGGTCCGGGGCCTGCATCTCCAACTTTTAAGTTGTGTGCATTTTAAGAAATTAGATATCACGTGTCTCAAACGGTGAAGGAAAACATCGTGAGGAAACCTGCATACCAGAGAATTTTCTTAATTCTCTGCGTGTGTGAAGTCTGCCAATCCGCATTGGGCTAGCGTGGTGGACTATGGGCCTAACCCCTCTCATTCTGAGAGGTGAATCGAGCTCAGCAGTGAGCCGAATATGGGTTGATAACGAAAGTTTTTGATAGATGCTATATTCATTTGCACTGTTAGTAGGTATGTAGAGTTAAAAGCTCTACCGAATAAATCCTAAATTATGTAGTTATTTTATTGGCAGTGATTTGTGTTCAATAATACACAACACAAATAAATTGATGCTACAAATGTGTTATAAGTGGCACTCAATAACAAAAAGTTAACAGCGTAGGCAGCCATTTTTTTTTAATTCCCCAATCACTCTTTGATTACAAAGAGTGCTCTTTGTGGATGACTTTCGAAATACTCTAGTCGAGGCTAGAGTATTTCGGTACTTCCATTTTAATCTTGAGAAAGATTGCAGACGGGCTTATGAATTTTTCTTCTATTGTTATCTACACAGAAATTCGGTGTTTTTAGGGTTTTTATTATAATCAGGCGGATTTTGCTGGACACTTCATTTGATGCAAACTTTGCAGATTTAATTTTAGCGGACGCCTGCAATTTCGTCTACGTGAAATTCAGTTATTAACTAATCCCCAAGGATCCCCAAACCATGGATTTTTCCGGATAAAAAGAAACCTATATGCTGCTCCTTAACTTACTAACTTCCTTAACTTACTAACTTGAAAGCCCTGTTAAATAATTTCAGCCGTTCCAAAGGTTAGCCCGGACAAACTGAAAGACAGAAAAAAGCTTGTTGTGGTTTGGTGTTAAGTAAATAACTATAACCGCTTTTAAAAAAAACACTGTTCTAGCTTGGCATAACTCTAGAAAAGCTTAACGGATGAAAATTAGCACAGAGATAGATAGAATCTGGAGTAAAACATTTTTGCTATTTATTTCTACGTCCCCACGGGAAAAAGGTTCACGCGGTTGAAACTACGAGCTTTTTGTTCAAAAAAATATGTATGATTATTTTGTAGGTCAAGGATTTCCATCTCATAATGTGTCAGGGATTTCAAGCTCATAACGAGTCGACCCTTTGTCATAACTCGATATCCGCGGTCACTGATAACTAGGGTTGCCACCGTACTGCAATATTCATATAAATTGTACTGTATTTCAGGTTGATGTCTTATTTACTGTTAAAGAAATATATTAATTAGTACGCGGAAATGCTATGATATCAACACAAAAATCTAACAACCAAATTTTTGAATTTTATTGGATGTATTTTTTTTCGCTAATTTTCGATGGAATAAAAGTCTAATGCAAGAGTTATAGTATATCCGAGTTTGTTTTTAATATTATTGTTTGGAATGCAATAATATTAAATACAAACTTTAACAAACAAATCAATAAAACATGTTTTGGTTTTAGATTAATATAAAAATTAAATGTGAAGAAGCATCACACTTTTATTTTATACAAAAATGTGTAAATATAGTTTTTATAAAAATAATTAAGTAACAAATAATATTCGTCTATTATTTAAGAATTCTTTAAAATAATATTATTTATTTAAATGTATTTTTTATACCTTAGTTTAAAATAAATATATTTTGGTGACAAAACGTTAGCAACCCTACTGACAACACACGATTCCGCATAAAATTGGCTCTCGAGCGCAGGCGGATGGCGTAAAAAGCGTTTATGATTGATTTCCGGATACTTTGCAAATCTTATCAGTTTTGTCTTGTCGTAAAAAAGTTTCACGAACTTTGTAAGAGTTCCTAGCTTTACGTCCAGTAAATTCTTTGATTGAATTTACTGGAAATATACTTTTAAAAATTGGCTCAGTCTGCTTTGATATTTGATTGGCAGCAATAACCCTAGCAACCAAGACGTACACTACTAGCGATCTATGGTTATTTATGGCACTGCAGCGTACAAACTAATCTGTTGCTTCAATATAACTTAAAAGATATCATAATTTAGAATATGATGCAGTCTAATAAGTTAGCTTACAATCAGATGAAATCAAATTTAACTTAACTTTTTCGTAAATAAAAGTAAATAACAAAGGAGCGGCCAGACTCTCTACAAGGATATTAGCAAACGCAACGAATTTCTATCGCAATCCAACGCGGGAATGCTACCTGCGTGATGGACATTCTACCTAGAGCGACAAAGTTTCTAAGTATGACTTTTAATTTTAATTTATTTAAGTTAAAGTTATAAGTATTTTACTCTATTTTATGAGTTTAGTTGTACCAACAACAAGTTTTAAGTAAGTTTAATTTATTGTACTGAAACGGTAATTTTTTAATTTATTCTATTATCCTGCTGTCTGAAGGTTGAATCGTTTTTATTCAAAATAATAATGTATTTACTTTTAAAACTTTTAACTATTCATTTAATGTCAATTGCGGTAAAAAAATTATGTCCACGCTTGAGTATTTTGCGCAATATTCATAAAAAGGAATCTGAAATTTCCGCGGCAATTGGGCTCATCAGAAAGGTAGCGAGGAAGGATGGCCATAATCGTAATCAGTGACGATTGTCGTGTTTACTGCGGAACATGTAAATAAATGGGCGAGGAAAGCTTATTAAAACTATTCACATTATAAAACTAATTAACACATGAATGAAGTAATTAATCAACTCGAAATAGATATTTTATGAATTCACATTTCAGCAAAATCCTATGCCGCGTAGTCCCGTTTGTCAGTCTGTCTGTTTGTTCTCGATACAAGTAACTAATGGGGAAGGTCTAAGGTAGGTTAGGTTAGGTTAAATAATCTGTTACATTAATAAATATGTATCATATCATTAATCACGGTTAACGCATGCGAAAATAAATTTATGCGCGCTTTTCACGTCATTTGCGTAAATAATTTTTTATGCCGATATTCCAACAGAAGCGGTATAAATTAAAACTTTATTAACTATATACATTACAAAACAAATTAATGGATGAATCAACAAAATATCGCTCGAATTACAATTCCGTAAGTCCAATTAACAATCTACAACTTGCATTTCACCGAATACATACGCAAAGTAATCGCACCGTGCGATTGAATTGCTTGTTCCAATTCGCACTACTGTAAATATGCGCGTAAATAAAACGATCTCATACCAATATTTTTTTAATTAATAATTTTTGTTTTTAACCCCTGACGTATAAATGAGGCGTGTTATTAGTTATGATGGTAAGTGATGATGCAATCTAAGATAGTATGTTTCGAACGGATGAACCGATTTTCATTTAGCTGCTTTTGTTTGAACGAGTGTGTGATGGAAGAGAGGATGAAGACGATTAAGAAATTTTTAAATAAAAGTTAAATTCATGGGCTGTTGGGAGTATGATATAAAAGAAGATTTATTTTAACTCTGTTATTTATTTAAAGGTGTTGATAATATGAAGCACAGGGTCATAAAACATTGGATTTAAATTCAAATTTAAAGATAAACGACGCACATTTATTTTAATAAATAATAGTCTTTTTCACGCAAGCGTAAAATTATTGCGTTATATATCAAAACATGTAATATAAATTCACACAACAAATTGTTAAGTGCAAAATGTACATTAAAATTATTTAAATGTAAACGAATGAGGTACATTTAAATGTAAATGACCGATGCCCGCAGCGAATGGGTTCCGTAATGACAGTCTTTTGTCTGTATTTTTCAGCTCTTGTGACGTAACACTCATTCAAGTGTTAAGCTTTCTCGTTATATAAAACATATTCGATTCTACTATTCATTTATTTTTGTACCTATATACAGAAAAATATAATTATTTAATTGGAATTAAAGATGTTATTAGATAATTAGGATCTTTTTATCCGATTTTCAAAACTGACTTAGTTTATATATTTTTTTTTTTGACTAATCTATTATTAACTATTTTTGGTAAGAACCTACATTTTATTATTAAATTTTATATTAATAACAGTTTGGCCATGAGTTTTAGGCAATTACTTGCAATATATTTGTAACAAACTTAATCTTTATTTGAAATGAAATGAAATGTTGTTTGGCAGGGATGTAATTTATAGTTAGTGTTTATAGTTAACCGCTAAGAACGGATTGCTAGAGGGCCGGTTAGAGGATCTTAGACTATAAATGTAAGAAAGAAAAAAAGAAAAGAAAAAAACGTTAATTTTAAAATTGTGCCACACACCACAATGCCGAAGCACCGATGCAGCGTCCGTTGCCTCAACCACCTGAGCAAGGCATGACCAAAACTCAAGTAGCTGTCACCACACTGTCATGTTTGTACAACCTTGAAAAAGTTACCAGCTCAGCAAATGTAGGTAATCAGTCCTAGCAATCCTTTGCTTAATATAAAAATCAAATATAGACACGCTCGCTATCGTACACTAGTAATAAATTCAAAATAGATTTATGCGTTCACATTTGAACATGAATGGCGATAGACAGAACCATTTGTCACCTGAATCGAACGCCTTATGTGGGTCCACTGTTATGAATTCACCTAAATTCTCCAACCTCTTTTATTGAAGTGAAGAAAAATATAAATTGATACTCGTAATACTTTTTACTTTGCTTTGATCTGAACTAACTTGACGGCCTACGTGGCGCAGTTGTATGCGCGGTGGATTTACAAGACGGAGGTCCTAGGTTCGATTCCTGGCTGGGCCGATTGAGGTTTTCTTAATTGTTCAGGTCTGGCTGGTGGGAGGCTTCAGCTGTGGCTACCACCCTACCGACAAAGACGTGCCGCAAAGCAATTTTGCGTTCCGGTACGATGTCGTGTAGAAACAGAAAGAGGTGTGGATTTAATCCTACTCCTAACAGGTTAGCCCGCTTCAATCTTAGATTGCATCATCACTTACCATCAGATGAGATTGTAGTCAAAAGCTAACGAGTCAGATTTGAGACAATTTAGAAAATGTTTATCCTAATTTCACCCAAGCTAGGATACGCAGGATAACGCAAGCTCTCTGTTTATCAACACAGAGAGCCTACGTTGTATCAGGCAGACCACAGAGTTACCAACGAATGACCTAAGACGTCGTGTGAAGTATTGCTTTATTATGGCATGGCGATGGTATTCCACTTAAACATCATTTGTGGCATCTTATTCCATTATCTATACTATACAAAAATGGATATGGTTTAATCCATTCTAAGTGGAAGTTTACTAACTATAAAGTACTTCCCTGTCAAATTTTATGTGTTCATGTAAAACAGTTTCCGACATTTCATGATGAATTAATTTTCTCTTTTATATAATTATAATTATTCCTTAAAGTTAACCATTGTCTCCCGTTATTTATAAAATAAGCCAAAATCCTGCTAATATGGCAATGTCAACACAAAATAAAGTTGTAAATATAAAGTTTGTTTATGATTTTTTTGTTTGTTTGTTTGTGTATTTATATTTCATTATCATAACTATAGAAAAGCTTAACGGATGAAAATTAGCACAGAGATAGATAGAGGTTGGAGTAAAACATTTTTTGCTATTTATTTCTACGTTCCCACGGGAAAAAGGTTCACGCGGTTGAAACTACGAGCTTTTTGTTCAAAAAAATATGTATGATTATTTTGTAGGTCAAGGATTTCCATCTCATAATGTGTCAGGGATTTCAGGCTCATAACGAGTCGACCCTTGCCATAACTCGATATCCGCGGTCACTGATAACTAGGGTTGCCACCGTACTGCAATATTCAAAAATGTACTGTATTTCAGGTCTATGTCTTATTTACTGTTAATGAAATATATTAATTAGTACGCGAAAATGCTATGATATCAACACAAAAATCTAACAACCAAATTTTTTAATTTTATTGGACGTATTTTTTTTTTTCATTAACTTTCGATGCAATACTCTGATGCATATCCGAGTTTGTTTTTAATATTATTGCTTGGAATGCAAACATATTAAATACAAACATTAACGAACGAATCAATAAAACACCTTTTGGTTTTGTATTAATTTAAAAATTAAATAGGATAAAGCACGATGACACTTTTATTTTAAACAAAAATGTGCAAATATAGTTTTTATAAAAATAATTAAGTAACAAATAATATTCGTCTATTATTTAAATATTCTTTAAAATAATATTATTTATTTAAATGTAATTTTTATACCTTAGTTTAAAAAATATATATTTTGGTGACAAAACGTTAGCAACCCTACTGACATCACACGATTCCGCATAAAATTGGCTCTCGAGCGCAGGCGGATGGCGTAAAAAGCGTTTATGATTGATTTCCGGATACTTTGCAAATCTTATCATTTTTGTCTTGTCGTAAAAAAGTTTCACGAACTTTGAAACAGTTCCTAGCTTTACGTACGTTGATTGAATTTTATATATTTTAAAAATTGGCTCAGTCTGCTTTGATATTTGATTGGCAGCGTCTAGCAACCAAGACGTACACTGCTAGCGATTTATCGTTTTATGTCACTGCAGTGTACAAACTAATCTATTGCTTCAATAAATTTGTATCTTTAGAACTTAAAAGATATCATAATTTAGAATATGATACAGTCTTATAAGTCAGATGAATCAATCAGATGAAATCAAACTTAACTTCATCATCATCATCATCTCCTTACCCTTATCCCACTTAAGTGGGGTCGGAAAAATATGTCAGTCTTTTCCATTCGTCTCTATTACTCGTCTACTCATCATTCACTACATTTACAATATGTCCTCTTCCACACAATCCAACTTTTAACTTGTTAGTAAATAAAAACAAATAACAAAGAAGCGGCCAGACTCTCCACAAGGATATTAGCAAACGGGCAGGCAGCTTTCTCGCGCAATGAATTTCTTCCCCAATTCATCGCGGGAATGCTACCTGCGTGATGGACATTCTACCTAGAGCGGCAAAGTTTCTAAGTATTAGTTTTAATTTTAATTTAGTTAAGTTAAGGTTATAAGTATTTCACTCTATTTTATGAGTTTAGTTGTACCAATAACAAGTTTTAAGTAAGTTTTAATTTATTGTAATGAAACGTATTACCTTCTATTATTCCGCTGTCTGAAGGTTGAATCGTTTTATCAATTAGTTATCAATAGGTACTTCAGTATTTTAACGTTATTTTTAATTAAATTGATAATGTATTTACTTTTAAAATTTTCAACTATTCATTTAATGTCAATTGCGATGAAAATTTTATGTCCACGTTTGAGTATTTTGCGCAATATTCATAAAAAGGAATCTGAAATTTCCTCGGCAATTGGGCTCATCAGAAAGGTAGAGAGGAAGGATGGCCATAATCGTAATCAGTGACGATTGTCGCGTTTACTGTGAACGATGTAAATAAATGGACGAGGAGAGCTTATTAAAACTATTCACATTATAAAACTAATTAACACATGAATGAACTAATTAATCAATTTGAAATAGATATTTTATGAATTCACATTTCAGAAAAATCCTCCGCCGTATAGTCCAGTTTGTCAGTCCGTTCGTTCCCGATAAAAAAGATTGGACGGATTTGCATGAAGTTTTCAACAATAGGTAAAGTAACTCATGGGGAAGGTCTAAGGCAGGTTAGGTTAGGTTAAATAATAATCTGCTAAATATAATGTGTAAAGCATTTTTTGAAAAAGTTGAAAAAGTCATGCCACTGAAGAGCTTATATCGAAAAGCTGTCAAATTCCTTCGACATTATAAAAAAGAGATGACATAAATTAATAAATATGTATCATCTCATACCACATTTTATCACGGTTAACGCGTGCGAAAATAAATTTATGCGCGCTTTTCACGTCATTTGCGTAAATAATTTTTTATGCCGATATTCCAACAGGAGCGGTATTAATTAAAATTATATTAACTATATACATTACAAAACAAATTAACGGATGAATCAAAAAATATCGCTCGAATTACAATTCCGTAAGTCCAATTAACAATCTACAACTTGCATTTCACCGAATACATACGCAAAGTAATCGCACCGTGCGATTGAATTGCTTGTTCCAATTCGCACTACTGTAAATATGCGCGTAAATAAAACGATCTCATACCAATATTTTTTTAATTAATAATTTTTGTTTTTAACCCCTGACGTATAAATGAGGCGTGTTATTAGTTATGATGGTAAGTGATGATGCAATCTAAGATAGAAGCGGGCTAACTAGTTAGGAGGAGGATGAAAATCCACACCCCTTTCGGTTTCTCACGACAGCGTAACGGAACGTTAAAGTTTGTCGTGTGTCTGTCTACTTGCCTTTGTATTTTTCGAACGGATGAACCGATTTTCATTTAGCTGCTTTTGTTTAAACGATTGTGTGATGGAAGAGAGGATGAAGACGATTAAGAAATTTTTAAATAAAAGTTAAATTCATGGGCTGTTGGGAGTATGATATAAAAGAAGATTTATTTTAACTCTGTTATTTATTTAAAGGTGTTGATAATATGAAGCACAGGGTCATAAAACATTGGATTTAAATTCAAATTTAAAGATAAACGACGCACATTTATTTTAATAAATAATAGTCTTTTTCACGCAAGCGTAAAATTATTGCGTGATATATCAAAACATGTAATATAAATTCACAGAACAAATTGTTAAGTGCAAAATGTACATTAAAATTATTTAAATATAAACGAATGAGGTACATTTAAATGTAAATGACCGATGCCCGCAGCGAATGGGTTCCGTAATGACAGTCTTTTGTCTGTATTTTTCAGCTCTTGTGACGTAACACTCATTCAAGTGTTAAGAGCTTTCTCGTTATATAAAACATATTCGATTCTACTATTCATTTATTTTTGTACCTATATACAGAAAAATATAATTATTTAATTGTAATAAAATATGTTATTAGATAATTAGGATCTTTTTATCCGATTTTCAAAACTGACTTCATTTATATAATTTTTTTTTTGACTAATCTATTATTAACTATTTTTGGTAAGACCCTACATTTTATTATTAAATTTTATATTAATAACAGTTTGGCCATGAGTTTTAGGCAATGACTTGCAATATATCTTACAAACTTAATCTTTATTTGAAATGAAATGAAATGTTGTTTGGCAGGGATGTAATTTATAGTTAGTGTTTATAGTTAACCGTTAAGAACGGATTGCTAGAGGGCCGGTTAGAGGATCTTAGACTATAAATGTAAGAAAAAAAAAAGAAAAGAAAAAAACGTTAATTTTAAAATTGTGCCACACACCACAATGCCGAAGCACCGATGCAGCGTCCGATGCCTCAACCACCTGGGCAAGGCAACACCAAAACTCAAGTAGCTGTCACCACACTGTCATGTTTGCACAACCTTGAAAAAGGTACCAGCTCAGCAAATGTAGGTAATCAGTCCTAGCAATCCTTTGCTTAATATGAAAATATAGACACGCTCGCTATCGTACACTAGTAATAAATTCAAAATAGATTTATGCGTTCACATTTGAACATGAATGGCGATAGACAGAACCATTTGTCACCTGAATCGAACGCCTTATGTGGGTCCACTGTTATGAATTCACCTAAATTCTCCAACCTCTTTTATTGAAGTGAAGAAAAATATAAATTGATACTCGTAATACTTTTTACTTTGCTTTGATCTGAACTATTACTTCGCCGTGGCGCAGTTGTATGCGCGGTGGATTTACAAGACGGAGGTCCTAGGTTCGATCCCTGGCTGGGCCGATTGAGGTTTTCTTAATTGGTCCAGGTCTGGCTGGTGGGAGGCTTTGGCCATGGCTAGTTACCACCCTACCGACAAAGACGTGCCGCCAAGCGATTTTGTGTTTCGGTACGATGTCGTGTAGAAACTGAAAGGGGTGTGGATTTCATCCTACTCCTAACAGGTTAGCCCGCTTCAATCTTAGATTGCTTCATCACTTTCCATCAGATGATTGTAGTCAAAAGCTAACGAATCAGAATTGAGACAATTTAGAAAATGTTGATCCTAATTTGACCCAAGCTGGGATACGCAGGATAACGCAAGCTCTCTGTTTATCAACACAGAGAGCCTACGTTGTATCAGGCAGACCACAGAGTTACCAACGAATGACCTAAGACGTCGTGTGAAGTATTGCTTTATTATGGCATGGCGATGGCATTCCACTTAAACGTCATTTGTGGCATCTTATTCCATTATCTATACTATACAAAAATGGATATGGTGTAATCCATTCTAAGTGGAAGTTTACTAACTATAAAGTACTTCCCTGTCAAATTTTATGTGTTGATGTAAAACAGTTTCCGACATTTCATGATGAATTAATTTTCGCATTTATATAATTATAATTATTCCTTAAAGTTAACCATTGTTTCCCGTTATTTATAAACTAAGCCAAAATCCAGCTAGTACGGCAATGTCAACACAAAGTAAAACATGGCTACATGCCTGTGTCACTACCACAGAACATTAAATATACCTAACACCTGTAAATATAAAGTTTGTTTAAGAATTTTTTTTCAAGAAAGACAGTAATAGTTACGAATAAGCCGATGGGCGGGATCCAAACCCATAAACTTTCGGTGTTGAGCCCAGCCCTTTAACCGTGAAATTATTGAGTCGTTAGAATTTGATAAGACAATTCATTTTTATGCTGTAGAACCCTCTTTTGGTTACATTTCTATAGGAGTGTATTTTGGATGAAAAGATTAGCCCATTCATTCCACTTGCCCATTTACATAGACAATTCGTACTCTAAAATGTAGCACTGGACCTACAAGATATCTAAAGCGACTACGATATGTCAACGCCGCAATGTTACTGAAGGCAATAATGGCTGGATAATTTGGACAGGCGTTTACTTTATCGTATAATATCTCATTTATCCACCTACCTGCGAATATTTTTACATTGTTATATGAATGCTTATTCAATTGTGTTCCAATTTTCATTACAAAAGTAATACACGTATTCGACATCAAAAGGCATTTGAATTAACAAAACCACGAAGATCAAGTCCGACAGCAAACACGATATAAACTTAATAGTAGCATATGTGATGCTAGCATTTCATAAATACAATAATTTATGGTTCCAATAATTCAGTTCGAATCCATTGAAATATATGGAGCGAATGCACTGTCATTACCGCCCCTAAACAACCTGACCTACTCTACGAGAAGTCCCGATATCGCACGAGCGTAACCAAAACAAAATCGATACAATTAAGCTGGGAGCTTGCATACAATTGCAATACCGTTTTTGGACTGTTAATTATTACTATAGACGCCCGCGAAATTGTCTGCTAGTAAATCGGTGTAAACTTTCATTGCATGTGACCAGTTGTTTCGAACCTATAACGTGTATAGTACGAGTAACTTATCCTTTATAGCTAGACTAGCTGACGCCGCGCGGTTTCACCCGCGTGGTTCTCGTTCCCTTAGGACTACAGGAATAATATATAGCTTTCCTTGATAAATTGGCTATCTAACACTGAAAGAATTTTTCAAATCGGACCAGTTCCTGAGAGTAGCGCGTTCAATCAAACAAACAAATAAACTCTTCAGCTTTATAGATTAGTATAGAGTATAGATATGCCATCGCAGACTTTTGTAAATCTATAAAAAATAAACATTCCCCCATCCCGCCATGCATTATTTTGTTGTAATATCTCGAAGGGTGTTTGAAATAGTTTTTTCGATGAAAGTTCCAAGGAACGTTTACCAAATAATTAACACAAATATTACCTCACACATCAAATACCGAAACTTTTTTCCTAAATCATTCTACCTATTGGTGAAAACTGCATGAAAATTAGATTTTAGATCATAAGCAACCTAGAATTTTATGTGTGCGTGCGGTAATAGTATATCTAGGTTTTTGTTTTCTGATATTTTCCAATTTTCTGCGCAATTGTTTAAATGTTTCTCCCTGTAAGAACCAAATTAAAGCAAATTAAATATCAAATCAGTATTAAAATAAAGTATTTTCAAAGTTATGGCGTGATCAAGGGATTAATGGGGATTTTATTGGGATTATTTTTAATGATCCTATATTGTAACAATTTCTACTACTTTATAATATATAATTCTTAGGGATAACACGTTACTGTCATAAAGAGACGATTAATGTTCTTAATGTTTTAATATCTGATACAGAAATTCTGAAAAACAATATATCATTTTACAAAAGCTCTCCAAAGAATATCATTTACAAAACCTCGCTGGCTCTACAGAAACGAAAGCCGTAACTCAAAAATTTCAAGTTCATAATGGACACAGATAAGGGAGTTAATAGCTCAGTATTTCTCTCAGTCACAGCCCTCCGCAAAGTTCATAAATAACCTCTACAATAATGGTTGTGCAACAACTTTCACAATAAAACTTTACTAAACATTGAAGTTTAAGCAATACTTCATTATTTAACAATTCATTGTTATCGATTTTATTAAACAACGAGAAAAGGCAAAGTTGTATATTACAAGTCTAGCGGACGCCCGCGACTTCACAAGAACGTTTTATCATTACCAATAATTATTATTGTTAACTTTTCCCTCAAAAGACCTGAATTCTGAATCTCGTGTAGACTTTGTTAGGTGACAATCATCGTAATCATATCAGCCGATGGACTTCCACTGCAGGACATAGGCCTTTTGGAGGGACTTCCAAACATCACGATACGTGGTGGGTCTACCAACACTGCGCTTACTAGTGCGGGGTCGCCATTCCAGCACTTTGGGACCCCAACCTCCATCGGCTCTTCGTACTATGTGCCCCGCCCATTGCCACTTCAGCTTCGCAACTGGCTGAGCTATGTCGGTGACTTTGGTTCTTCTGCGAATCTCCTCAATTCTGATTCGACCACGCAGAGATAGCTCAACATAATATAGCTCGTTCCATCGCCCGTTGTATGACTCTGAGCCTTCTTATGAGGCCCATAGTTAGCGAGCAAGTCTGGTCATCATCCAACCATAGGTCATCACTGGCAACACGCACTGTTCGAAGACTTTGTCTTCAAGCACTGAGGTCCTCAGTGCTTATTGTACCTAATATTACCAAATTTCATGTTGGTTTTCCCATCTTTTCTCTTTTAGTAGAATACAGATTGTTGTTTAGAAAACACTTCAATAATTCAAGTCTCTTTGGCTCTAACGTTGCTGGCTGGTTTAAATTCCTTTTACTGAAAATAGTTGGCAAGAAGCTCAGCAGTCTCTTTTTTACCAAAAAAACGCGATTTTAATCTAAATTGGTGGGCAGTAACTGTGAATACCACAACGTTATATTTGTGTCTACAGCTTCTATGGATTCAAAGGATGCGTCCTTTAGATCCATAGAAGAAGAAGAAGAAGACAGAAGAACAGACAGAAAGTGGACAGAAGGTGTATAAAATTATTTTTTTCGTTTCTTTGTTAGACCTGTAGTGTTTGTGTCTACTAAATGGATACCTAAAATACTACATACACTATCTCATGCACATTGGTAGTGGAAGCATGGGACAGTCTGTCACCGGCGCTTGACCGGGGTGGTCGTGTGCGTTCTGCTTGCCATACCAGTATGAGCTAGTGTATGTAGTATTGTAGGTATCTATTTAGTAGACACAAACACTACATCACCCAAAACTATTCGGTTATATTTTATTCCAGTATTCCCGGGAATGGGAACTATGTGTATAAAATTGTCTCTTTATTTACGACTTACTTTACTAATGGAAAGCTATAATATCAGGAAGTAACCTATGCCATATTTTATCTTTACCCTATACCCATTAACTATGTTTATTTATACCCACGGGATAAGTAACTACTTAGACAAAACGCTATATATACCAAAGTAAGTTTAATTGTTTGTTATGCTTTCACGCTTAAACCACTTAATCGATTTTGAACATTCTTTCACCAGATAAAGATACATTATCAGCTAGTAATACAGACTATATTTTATTCCTGTATTCCCACAGGAACATGAACTACGCGGGTAAAACCATGGGGCGTCCGCTAGTATTTATATGAAACACAAAAAGAGTAAATCATCCACTCCGCTCCACTAGGGTCCACTTTCCAAAATTATTCATAACACAAAAACAACATCCTGCGGACTACAGGCTGGATAAGGGCACTTCCGGCAAAGGCTCTCTAGTGCCTTGTTTGATATTTATGCAGCCCATTTTCTATTCAAATTGTGCCTTTTATAACTACGAGTTAAATGGAAAAATTTTGGAAAGTCAATAATTTAGCTAGGTGTAGGAGGAGGATGTAGTTATTGGTATTTGGCCCCAGGCCCCATACATTTTTGCCTGTTCTCCTTTAAGAAAACTATCTAACAAATTACTAACAACATTTAAAATTTGAAATGTAATAATTTAAAAATATAGAATAAAAATGGCTTGAAGTAAAAAACGAAAGGAGGAGGATTCTTGTGTGACAATAACTTTACTTGTTCATTATTAAGAACTAGCTGACGTCGCGTGGTTTCACCCGCGTGGGTCCCGTTTCCGTATGAATACGGGGATAAAATATAGCCTATAGCCTTCGTCGATAAATGGGCTATCTAACACTGAAAGAATTTTCAAAATCGGACCAGTAGTTCTTGAGATTAGCCCATTCAATCAATCAAACAAACAAACACACTCTTCAGCTTTATAATATTAGTATAGATTTTAAAATCAGATAACTAGCGGACCCGGTCTGACTTACCTCATTGGTTAGTTTACAGATAAGCTATCAACCAATCGCAAAAAAGTTGCTTGCTTATAACCTCATAGTTTACAACAAAGTCGCTTTCTCAGTCCCTGTATCCCTATATCCCTATGTATGCTTAAATCATTAAGACTACGCAACGAATTTTGATGCGATTTTTAATAGATTGAGTGATTGAAGAGGAAGGTTTATATAACTAGCGAGCCCCAGCTTCGCACGGGTGCTTGTTAATACTAAATACACTACAGAAAGATTATAAACGTTGTATATAAAATATTCGCATGGGTATCACACTAATATCATAAAGGCGAAAGATTTTGTGTAAGTGTGTGTGTATATTTGTTCCTCCTTTACGCTGCGGCTATTGAAGCGATTTGGCTGAAATAACTCTGGATTAACACGTACTTTTCATCCCGGAAAAATCCATGGTTCCCGTGGGATTTGTGAAAAACTGAATTCCACGCGGACAAAGTCCCGGGCGTCCGCTAGTACTCATATATAAGAAGTAGGATATAAGAAGTAGGACCGTAGCCATAGACAAGAAAGGTATTTGATAAGGCCTCGTGCCTGAGAAAATCAAAATCTATAAATGTATGCTGTAAATTTACAAGCTCACTTCAGCCTTGAGGCTTTCCCAAGGCCGTAACTTCCAGGCACCGTCGCCGAGTAAGGCTTACCACATACGCAATCGTGTCGAATTCGAAATACATTTTGACCATACAATAATTTATTTATATTGCTATTGTCCGCGAAAAATCGACGAACCCATGCGACGACGTCACCCAGGTCCAACAAAATACTCTCTACGTACTCTCTAAATACTCTCTACGTCGTCCTCAGGAGATGTTGACTCTACAACGTGCAATTGCAAAGTCATACATTTTTGCCGGTTTACAATTGCACGTTGTAGAGTCAACATCTCCTGAGGATGCTCCGGTTTCGGGGTGAAACGTACGTACAGAGTATTTTGTCGGAACTGGGAGACGTCGTCGCATGGGTTCGTCGATATTTCGCGGATGATAGCAAAATAAATAAATCATTATATAATCATGATGAACTTCCGCAAAGTAACGCCTGCTTCTATCCAATACATTTTGACCGTTTAAGGTTAGATTTCACCGACATTCATTTAAACATAATCAACTGTTTAAATAAGTTAAACGCCGTTAAGTCCAAATTTCCTGTTCACCACAGCCCATATTCCATTTAAGGACGTAAAACGGGCGTTTATCTTAACCGAGCGTGCATACCCCGATTATTCTTCGGTTAAGTCGTCCTTGACAGATATATTTGTAGGCTTTGTAACGCTCGCAAGTTTCGCGGAGTTTACTTAAACTTCCGTAAAATTATAATGTGACATTTAACGGATGTTTACTAAGCATTAAATAATTCCCTGCGGAACTCTATCTTTGTACGTCGATACAGATCGTCGGGTTTTCGATATTTCGTGATGTCAAGCCTTCGCCACTGGTGCACTGCCTGGCGCATATTTTATATTATATCCATCAACAACATTAACATTCATCAATATGGCAATGCGGATTGGTAGACTTCACACACGCAGACAATTAAGTATATTCTCTGGTATGCAGGTTTCCTCACGAAGTTTTTCCTTCACCGTTTCAGACACGTGATATTTATTTTTTATTAAATGCACACAACTGAAAAGTTGGAGGTGCATGCCCCGGAACGGATTGAACCTACACCCTCCGGAATCGGAGGCAGAGGTCATATCCACTAAGATATCACGGCTCATTCATCAATATGATCATTCAGATTTATTACCAAGCGAATTGCCAACCAGTGTTTCAATTAACATCGTGAGGAAACCTACATAACTGATAATTTTCTTAATTCACTACGTGTGTGAAGTCTGCCAATTCCTTTCATTCTGAGAGGAGACCCGTGCTCAACAGTGAGCCGAATATGGGTTGTTAATGATGATGATGATGACTGAGCCTGCCAACCCGCAAAGAAGTAGTGACCTTTATCTATTATAATACGAGTATTTATGTAATATATACAAAGATACTCGTAGATGATTACGAAAAGAAAATAACAGTAGATACCTTATACAAAAACTAATATTCCACACTGCAGTTCCTTCGTTATTTCAAAGGTGTTTGTACACAAAGGCAGTGGGAGCCCGCGGCTCAATGCAACGTTGGCTTTACAATTTTCATACTAGCTATATGATTTAGAAGTCTCCCAACTAATTTTGTATGGCGACAATAGCGAATTGTACGAATACATTCTTGTTATATTTGGTTCATTCGTTCATCTCTCTGATTATGTAATATTTTTAAAGCTTATTTAATTTTTGCAACTTTTATTTACAATATATTCTAACTAGCTGACACCGCGCGGTTTCACCCGCGTGGTTCCCATTCCCGTAGGAATACGGGGGCAATATATAGCATATAGCCTTCCTCGATAAATGGGTTATCTAACACTGAAAGAATTTTTCAAATCGGACCAGTAGTTCCTGAGTTTAGCGCGTTCTACCAAACTAATAAACAAACAAACTCTTCAGCTTTATAATATTAGTAGTATTAGTAGTATTATAAGGAAAAAAAGATTGTGGTATTGTAGGGAGTTATCTCTAAGAATACTAAACCAATTTTGAAAGTTGTTTTACCAATAGGAAGCTAAGTTATTTGTAAGTGCCATAATATATATTTTGTTCCCATAATACTACGCGGGTAAAATGGCGGGGCAGTGGCTAGTATATGTAAAGGGTAAAAAAGAATCGCTTCAGTACCTAACGATTATACTACTTATAAATATTAGCGTTATGTACATACTCCAAAACAGCTTATTGTAAGTAATTTTTGGCTTATTGTGAGTTATTTTTGGCTTTTGGGCTTGCGCCGTGGCTAGTAGACCACCCTACCGGCAAAGACGTACCGCCGAGCGATTTAGCGTTCCGCTACGATGTAGTGTAAAAACCGAAAGATGTGTGAATTTTCATCCTACTCCTAAAAAGTTAGCCCGCTTCCATCTTAGATTGCATCATCTACAATCTCACCTGATGGTGAATCAGGTGAGATTGCTTGCATACAAAACATTATTGCACAAAGTCACTAACGCGACTGGCAACGTGACGGTGTCCACGTTGCCTAACAAACAACACTCCAATCTTATTTATAACAACCTCCCCTCCCGAATAATATAAATAATGAATATTAATACCGTAACGAGCGCTTGGACTCACCACGTTGCTTCAATGCGGGTTGACGAGCTTAGAGTAATAATTTCTATTTAGCGATCATATGTTAAAGATAATGAAGGGTAGGATAATTAGTAGGGAGGTATTAAAAACATAATATTTCTTAATACTGTAAAGTATTGCTAAGCAGTTGTTCTTGTTGGGCCGCTGAGTCGATTCTTCAAGTCACTAAAGCAATTTATTTTGCCTGTTGGTCCGTGAATGGATGGCTTTGTCTCGGCAACGATAAATTAGTGTTATTGAGCCATCGCTCAACCTACACCGGACTAAATCTTGCGAACACAATTATGATTAAAGACTTAAAGCTCATTTGTATAAGTGTTTTCCAGATTTATTGTGCCATTATTTGTTTTTTTTTTTGTTATAAAAGCAGACAAACGAGCATTTGTCTCCTCCTTTATTAACTTCAAAAAGGATGTGTGTACATTACAAAAAAGTAAGTATGTAGGTACTTATTTTTTTGTAAATCGTGTATATACAGTACGTATAAAGCTAATCTAATCTAATTCGTAATAAAATAAATAAAGCTTTTTTTTTATCTCTCATTTATTTATTACTTCTTTTTTTTTAAATTTTTAACAATATAAGTATAAAATACAAAACATTATTAAAAATTTATAAAAAAAATTTATTATTAGAATGCATATAGTTCAGGAAAATCTTTCATTTTTACTTGAAAAATACTATAGTTTATTTCGGATAACTTTATCTTTACATTAATTTTGAAGCTAAAATTCCCAAAGCACAACATGATCCACAAAAACCGAATTCAATCCGTTTCCTAAGTGATTGGTGCTTAAAGATTTTTTTTTTCTTTACAAGTTAGCCCTTGATTACAATCTCACCTGATGGTAAGTGATGATGCAATCTATGATGGAAGTGGGCTAATTTGTTGTTATTGGATGAAAATCCAGTCCCCTTTCTGTTTGTACACAACATCGTACCGGAACGTGCTCTTAGAGGCATGCGACTATAGCACCACGGACAACTCCGATACGTAATAATCTTACTACAAATTCCTTAGAAAAGCTCAGTATTTATAGCCCGACCCAGGACTCAAACCTAGTACTTCGTGATAACGAGATTTTAGAAGTGTTTAAGAAGTCAAAATATGGCGTCATTTGCTTAAAATATTAACCGTATACATATGTATTTTATGATAAATTTTTAAGGTATAACTTTATGAAGCTATAAAATAAATTAAGTCGCTTATGGTATTTCTTGTCATAAAAAGTTACGAGTAAATATAACCTTTCAAACACCCTGAACTGTGTGACACTTTCATAAAACAGACATGTTATGTTAGGTATATTGCATACATTTACATATTGCATAACATAAGGTTTTCCACCTCGGAAGTCTGTATGTAGTAGGTACCCATAGACTTATGAGCAGACGGAATCTCGCTGTCAAACAAATGAAGCACCATAATTGCGCCGAGCATCTATGAGAAATTAATGGCGCTTGATGGAACTTGAGCCGCCTGCATCCATCGAATCCCTGCGACTCGCTTGATGTCGTCAGTCCACCTGGTGGGGAGGAAAGACGTATCGCCACTGTAGAAACCAATGATAATTGTATACTATAGATCGGTTACGTCACTACAAAATCACCGCAAAAAGTGATCTGATTAAAAAGCTACAACACTAAGCACAGACATGCACAATTTCATTAGATATTTATGTATATATAGTTTTTACACTTCTTGAAAACACAACTCGACATTTTAGACGATATTTAGGTATTATTGGTTTAAATAACGGTCAACTGATATTGAGTTGTGTATAAATTTCCTCTTTTGAGCGCCTCATTTTTCATGCGCTAGTAACACATCTAACAGTATTTAATATCATTGGTAGAAACCGTCAGAGGTATGGGTAGAAAAAACATGAATTCTTCCAAGGTAGTCCGTTTCTATTGTAGACTGTTGCTCGCAGTCTTGGCCTATCTTGTCATTCAAATAAAAAAATAAAATTCAATAAATAATCAATTATACCATCAAAGCCTCTCGTGTTACCTGCACCGTTGAGTTATTGTCAGTTAATACAAAATGCGTAAACAATACACTGAATAATTTAAATTCATTAACTTTGCAACATGTTGCAATAATCCGCGAATGCCACCGACGTTGAGTGGATAATCCATTATTGCACTTTAATTATATAAAACGCCAGTCATGCATTTGTGAAAACACTGTTGTTATTCTTAATTGCACGTTAATTACGATATGAATCACATACAATGTAATATAATCTGATGATATTGTATGACTGACGGTTACTCTATCTACATAATAATTATTACACGAATATCATTGTATAATGGTATATTGCAGGATTTAAGGCAATACAAGTCTTGTCGGAAACATCATCATTATCAGCCTCAGACTAAATACATAAGGACTAGTATCGCACCCAAATTCACGAACAAAATTTTCTGCCATTTTCTAAGGAAAACGAGCTTAGATTTCATACATATCTTATACTAAATTAGCAGTTTTTGTTCGTTTTTTACACCGTTCAAGTACATAAAAAGGTATTTTTACGAAGGTTTTTAAACGACGGACACGATTGTAAACTATGAAACATCGATTCTATAGAGACAGTGTTTATAATCGCATAAGATCGTTGATAATATACTTTGACAGAAAAATAATGTCTTGCGAGGCAGGTCTTTATCTAATTAGTCTGAGTTATCAGCCGATGGACATAGGCCTCTTGCATGACTTCCAAACACAACAGTCTCAGGCCGCCAGCATCCAGCGACTCCCTGCAACCCGCTTGATGTTCTCGGCCCTCCTAGTGGGTGGTCGACTAACACTGCGCTATCCAGTGCTCTTCAAACTATATGGCCTGCTTATTGCTATTTCATCTTCGCGATACGCTGAGCTATGTCAGTGTTAGAAACATAGTAATATTAAAATTATTATTTAAAAAAAAACAAGTATTGTTACACAGATAAACAATATTAATATCAGAAATAAAAATAAAATTGTTGCACACCACACTAGGTAACAAAAAATTAGTAATTCTTTTAAGTAAGTATAAACTACCACATGAAGCCACTGGTATGTCTCTCAAAAAGTTCAAAGTGTTTATTAAACGCAAGCTTTTAGAAAAGTCTTATTGTAGTGTTAATGATTATGTAAATGATAAAAAAGCTTGGTGTTAAACTGTATTTATTAAACGACTGCTTAGTTAACTTAGCAGAGAGAAAACCATTTAAGAAAATAAAAAAGGTCCTATTCTGATATCAATGTGTAGGTACGTATAGCCACACTGCCTGATTCAGTATTGCTGAGCCAACACGTGCTATCGACAAAAAATAAATCACTAATGGAGGGAAACCACAAATCCGTCCACTTCACAATTTTGCAATTACTATACGTGGTTATAGCGGTCTGCCCTCACTTAATATTTATATACATTAAAATAACACAACGCACGAATTATTTTGTTTCTGTAAACTAAATATTAAATTGTTACTCGTAGAAAATGTAGCTTCAGCTGTTAAAAATCGGCTTAGCACTTTACAGTCAATTCGTTAATCTTTCGTTAATTGGTAATGTCTCTTCAAAGAGACAAACTTGGCGTTTCAAAAGTGTTTGTAAAAAAAAAACAAGTTATTTTTAAAATAAACATATTTTTGAATTTTGAAGTTGTCTGCTTTTTGTGTACATCTATGACAAACGGAGGAAAAATGCAAGTTTTCATGGTTTTATGCGCCTATGAAAAAATTTCTACCGTATCAAAAAGAATACCCAATTTAAATGTAATGACAATGAGTGTGTTTTTACATAAAATGCTGCCCCGACCCTGTCCCGATACCAAATGTTTTGCAATGTAGAATTTATTATTATTACAACATTAACATTGTCGGCGGGAACTGAGCACCTACTATAAAATCAAATTTGACGCTACATCTCGGCATTTAAGCCGTGCCGCTTAGTAGTAAAAACATTCCAGCAGCCTGCAACCGCAGTCCTAAATTCCTAAAATAATATCCTCTGATGGCCCTCTTTACCCATAAAGTTAGGGTAACCATCAACTAAAGGGGAATGCCCATCCCAGTCCTACCCTTAATAATGAAATCATTACCTTTTCAAAAACGTTTGCTACAACGTTATACGACATTTTCAATTCATCTTTAATTGTCCACAATGGGGACAAGCTAAGATCTTTGACTATACAGCCTGAGTAATACGATATTTTGTGAAGACTTATGATTGGTTTGTTTGTTCGTTTTCTTGTTTGTTAATCTTGTTGGTTACAGAAAAAATAATTCAGCTTCAAATGATACTTCGCCGCTTTACTACAACGGCGAATATTATGCCCTAGAAAAGTGAAAAAAAAAAAAATCGGTTGTCTGTAAAATCGGTTTACTGACGATAGTTGAACGTGACAACGTCATAAGAAAATAATGATGGAATGGTTGCATAATAATCTTCATAGACCAGAATATACTTTATTTCTTGTCAAAACAGTTTGCAACCCTAGAGTGAGGGAACGACGCATGACGTCATCTTTTTTCGAGTTTGCAGCTCCATCGAATTATAAGACGTTGTCACGTCAAAAATATTTTTATTCAAGAAACATACTTTTATTGAGCCAATTATTTGACCAGATCTTTATTTATACATCATATTATCATTTTCTTATACTTTTATACGGGGGTATACCTGGGTTCCCTGAACCGACGTTGTATGAACCGGTGGGCATTCCCCTTTTGTTGAGGATACGTCACTGCGTTTCAATAATCATACATCCACAACACACACAGCATAGAAACAGCATGGCGTGTTGAAAGAAAGAAGCGAAAAACGGACAAAAATAGTCATTGAAGATTTTTATGTATAAAACTGCCATATCCATTTTTTATATCCATAATATCTTATCATACTTTACGTCTGCTGTCTTGTAAAGCCTATAAATATTTTATATCTATACCTACACTGTATATCTCTACGAACCAGCATAGACTTTTCTTAGTAATATTTATTTAGGGCGTTTGAACAATATCATAACATACGAGGCCTGTAATCATGAACTTGTTGCAACATGGCATACATCAATTCGATTTAAATATTATGAAAAATAAAACACGGTAGTTCAAATACCATAACACACAATTCAAGTATAATATTCTTACTGTCATTTAAAAGACAGTAAAGATTGTCACCCTACTTTGACCCTAAGCTTGATTTTGAAACGGTCAATCATAAACGTAACATTTCCTTCTGAGTCCTTTCACAGATTTTAATGAAAGTATTCATTGTTAAATGTAAGCCAGCAAAACTCATTCCGAGTTTGTAACTGTAATATCAATGTGAATAGTTTAACTTAAACGCTTGACAGCCTTTGAAGTTAATAATGTGGAGAATTATTTTTATTTAATGCCTGATAACTCTCTGTAAGTGATATTCTTATTAATTTTTTTATTAAGTTTTGGACTTTTAGCAATTTAAAGGAGTTTGATATGCTCAGAGCTGGTGAAAAGAATTAATTAATCTACGATTCTTTCTCCTTTCGGTCTTTTATCTATCGTCTCGTAAAGTACCTAAGTGCTTAGCTAGCCTATGCCTATTTAGATCTTCAGGTTCTGGCTACAGATTTTGGTTATGGTTATAAAGTATTAGGCTTTCTTCTAAGAAATTACCAGTCTTAATTACCTGTCCAGAGATATATTGTAGTACAAAATTAGTATTTCAGTACAAGCTACATATTAGAAAGTTTTAGTAGTTTACCTGATATCACTAAATATTACATAAATTGCTTATAATTCTTATAATAGAATTTTAGGATTTATGAATAAATTTAAAAAGTTGTCATTTGTGTTTTTCTTCCGTATATATTTATCTGGTTCACTTTTAATATACCGCATACATTTAGATAGTTACATCAATAAAACACGGCCCCTTTATACTAAAGTTCATAGACAAGCCGGCGTCCGTATATGTCATTTACCGGGATCTAGGGACCGGGATGTTTGCGGTATCCTGGCACGTATACCTCCCGCTAGCGTGACTCAGCGAATTCAGATAATCGGCATCAAGGTCACGTCATATACTAAGGGTGCGTTCATAGAGACGCAGTGAACGGTAGCATTACATGTAGGCCTTAAAGATAGCGATATAATTTGTTTATTATTGTTGTCTCTTTCGTTTTATCGTTAAAAAAAAGACAGCTTAATATCGCTCTTTTTTTCATTTTTCGTTTTTTTTTATTTATTCTCTACGTGTAGCCCTTGACTACAATCTCATCAGGTGGGCTATTCAGTAACGATGCTTAGTATATCAAGTGCTAGTTTCGAATTCTCCTCTATCTCTCTGTTTAACACGATACCATAGACAGAGAGCAATAGATACGAATTCGAACCTCACATTGTCGAAGAGATAAAAATATTATTACACAATAGTCTCATTGATTGAAACTTGAAAAAGGGGAATGTTTTTTTAAATCAGAGTTTAGTCTTACCGTGTATAAAATCTAGCTGTATATAATACACATACATCCAGTCTCTATAATGGTATATTGTAGAATGTACGATGTATTACAACAAAATGTGAATTACTTGTACTATATCTTTTCTTCACAAGGGTTGAAAGTGAGGCTTTCAATCTGCAGTTGATTCTTGTCATGTGTGTCCAGTGTGAATGCACGCTAACTTGTGGCGTCGAAGTTTCGTGACAAATTCCTACATTGCTTTTTGAATTTGCGGGTAGTTTAAGGTTCCATACTAAGCGTGAAAGTTTACCGCGCCTAATCGTCTGAAAGCTTAAAATTATTCCAGTTACTGTCTCATTTGTCCATTGTTAACATGTATGGACTACACTATTAATTTATAAGTCTCGAATTCTGGGTCGAGCTATAAAATATAGAATTCTATCTCTCATGACTCGGACAGAAAATTATGCAATATAGAAACTTCCAAATTCCAGGTTGATCCTGAGAGTTTCTTGTAAATTCAAATACAAATAAGTTTATTTCAATTTAGCTTAGTTTACAAGCACTTTTGAAATCCTCAGTTCATCTGTCGGTAGTGATTCTACTAACGATTTGTAAGGCAAATTCTACTGACAAGACTCGGCTAGAAACTCAGCAGTTTCTCTTTCATCATAACAGGAAAGGAAAATGAACTTTTAATTTAATTTGACTAACAAATGTTAGGAAATATTTTAGTAAGCTAGTTACGTACTTACAAAGTATTTCAAGTGATTTTCAAAATCTCCTACAAATATAGGTCAAATTGGCAATCCTTTTACGCCTTCAACTGTGTTCTGTTACGATGTTTTCACTCGACATCGTGAGTTTCAAATTCGTCTCTTTATCTCTTTATCTAACACACTATATATAGAAAGAGATAGAGACATCGCAGCTCACACTGTCGAGTTTAAAAAAAAAATACGTGTGGCGCTCGGGGACTGCCGCGGTAAAGCTATTTTTTTTTTTTGGAAAAAATAAAAAATAAAAGAATTAAGTTGAGTTGGAACCTAACTCTGGTTTAATAAGTTTTGTGCCTTAGTTTCACACCACTTGTCCAGTTGAGTCGATATGACAACGAAATGTGTTAATTTGATGCACGGCTTGGGTGTTAGGTTTATTTTCGTTACGGAATTTCTTGATTCAGTTGCCACACTCAAAGCCCGCGATTAAAGCTATGCAATAGCTTAAAAATTGTTAATGAATAGCCCTACAGTCAGTGTGACTCTCGTGTCACAAACGTATAACACTTTTAACCACCCGACAAGATTAATTATTAACCAGCGACTTTTTATTTAGGTCTCTTTCCATTCGTGCTATCTTTTCATTGTTGATTTATAGTCGTTTCAAAAGAGTTGCATATTTTATTTTAAATATTGCATTTTTTGTGAGTATAATAAATAATTCATTCTGTGGTTTTTATTTTTTGTGTTATACAAAGATAACTCCGCGCACCGCTGCATTCTCTATTGGTATTACGTAAGAGTTTTTATGGTTATTCAGCCAAAATAGTGTACTTTGTATAATACACTTGTACATTGATGAATGAATAAATTAATTAAGTTTTACTTAATTTATTCACTCATTGATCATTCCATCCGATCATTTACGCTGTGATATTTCGTACAGAGCAGACGCGAGTATAAATGATGTTAGTGTATTTAAGTTTAAGTAATTTTAAAAAACTCAAAATCCACGTGGAATTTGATCTTACTTGATGACTTATGTAACATCAATTAATCAATTCATTCATTTGATGTCTCCGTTACGATATTTTCTACCAAAATTGCAAAAAAACAAATATGACCATGAAGGATGTGCATAAAAATAGCATGTAGCAATAGCAATAGCAATAGCAGTATTATTAGTTCAAGATATTAAAAAACTGGACAAGTGCGAGTAGAACTCGCGTCGCAAGGGTTCCCAACGATGTTAATCTATGATAGAGTTTTGAAAAATTGTGATCTTTTATTTGATGTGTCGATGCAGTTTGAAAACATTTTTTTTTGTGTTGTTCTTTTTGCCTCCCAAAATTGTATTCAAAAATATCAGAGTTCTAAAGTTTTCCTACAATCTTCAGATAGAAAGCTAACTTTTGTATTTTTTTCAAAATTTTAGGTTTAGTAGTTTTGGATAAAAAAGGGGGAATGGTATTTTTTCTTGAATAACTTAAAAATAGACGACATTAAAAAAATATGCACGAGTGATATTATAAGGGTTCCGTTTTTGTACTACGTACGTTTGGAACCCTAAAAACTATAGAAAGCTGAGGACACCCCACTAGTTTAGTGTATAATTAATTCATTCAGGTACTCATTTAATATTCCGTAGTACCGCTACGATATCCCGTAGCAAGGGTGAATGAGTACAGATACACACATAAAGGCCGTATACAAAAGACCCGGAAGGGTTAAAGCCAACATGTTTATACCACGCTGCCACAAGATAAGATAAAAAAGGTGAATTGACAATAATCATGTAAGGTTTTGTATATTATTACTAGCTGACCCGGCAAATGGTGTTTTGCCAAATAATTTGTGATATTCAAAACTACTAAAATGTCCAATAAAAGTGCAGTAATAGAAAAATGGAAGGAAAGCAAAGTTAGTAGAAGTCCGCTAAGAAGGGATTCTGCGACAGGGTTTGACTAAGGAGGTTTAAGGGGAGACGAATTCGCGTGCGTCTGCTAGTGATTATCGGTTAGGCCCGTTTCGCAGGAGTGCACATCACGAACAAACGATCTATAGTATAAAATTATCATTGGTTATACCTACATTAAATATTTAAAATTTAGACAGTGGACAAATTCAAAACGCGAAATGTTACACGTGCTGTTACAGGATATAACAAAAGGCAACATGGCGCATCGCATCCGGTGACCGGAAACTACGTAACCTAGTTATCGAGATCTCACTTTTGGAGTTATGTAGGGGAAATTCTTATGTAACTAGCTTAAAGAATGAAGTTTCAAGCTTCAAATAAATTCGAAAAGATATTCTGCTCGAGAATTTTATAGCATTTGGTTGGATGCATATTTAATACTTTTCACTTATTCTGCATGATAGAAGATTGAATTGGAAAATTGCATTTTCATCAAATAATTATCTTTCGAATGATTTCGCATTTCACCGTTTAGTTCGGATAACTTTCCAATTTTATTATGGACTAGCGTATGCCTGCGACTTCGTCCACGTAAAATTCAGTTTTTCACAAATCTCGCAGAAACCATGATTTTTCCGGAATCATAGCCTATGTGTAGCTTAATAACCTCTTCTTCCAGTAAAAGTCTCATAAAATAAAAATATATTGAAAAATATATCAAGTAAATAATGAAGGATTATCCAACAAAAGATGTGGACGGATCGAACGCCATTACAACCGTACGGCTAACGCCTTATATCGCCAGTCGTTCCCGCCTGATGACTACCCCTCTCTAACTCCCTACTCTTTCAGGTCAGCATAAGCCAAAACGAGATCGAGCGACGTCATATCCATCTCAGACTACTATAGTTATTTTGAAATAGGGTAGTTGACTCATATCAAATTATATGAACAATATTTATTTCGTTTTAGTACTTTTATATAAAAAGTAGTAAGTAAATAGTACTTTATTAAAATGATGTACTGTGTAAGACGAAGTCTTTTCTATTTTGTAACTATTGTAATGAGAATACAATATAGTGCAGTAGAGTTATGTAAATTTTGATAGTACTACTTTTAATTAGATCCCGTCTTAGTAAACAAAAGCTTTGAGGCTTTGTGTTAGTATTCTCCCTTTTTGCGCAATGAATCTCAAATTGAAGTGGCGAGTAACTCTTACGTAAACAAGATAAGAAGACGAAAGATTTGACTGGAAACATACTTACTTAATACGTAAATCTAAAGTAAACGGTTATTACACGCACGTGACTACTAGAAATACTCTGAAGTAGTTTGGATAATACGGGGTACTTAGTTATGATCTTGTTTGTGTCTTAAACCAAACTGCGAGCGGCGGAAATGAGTTTTGGTTAATTTAGTTAATTCATTATCAACCCATATTCGGCTCACTGCTGAGCTCGAGTTTCCTCTCAGAATCAGAGGGCTTAGGCCAATAGTCTACCACGCTGACCCAATGCGGATTGGCAGACTTCACATACCCAGAGAATTAAGAAAATTCTCTAGTATGCAGATTTCCTCACGATGGACTTCCTTAACCGTTTGAGACACGTGACATTTAATTTCTTAAAATGCACACAACTGTAAAGTGGGAGGCGCATGCAATCGGACCGGATTCGAATCGAATCCACGTTATTTACGAGTATATTTTATGATCAATAAATCACTGCCGATAGTTGTAAAATCTGTAAAATCTTAAACCTACTCCCAAGGTCACAAGTCCTGGGACTTGCTCGAGACGTTTCCTCTAAATAAAATAAAATAATAAACGTTTCCTCTACCACAAAATAATAGTACAATCACTGTCGATGCTACCTCTCACGTCACATTATATCGTTTTTAATAAATTTGTGGTTGTAATAGATCGTACTTTTTACCTGATAGTAAATTTCAGAACACAACTTCATTAATTTTACTCGATAGAAAATAATTGTGAAATTGCCTCAAAAATACTTAAAACCCGTTCTGTCTCAGTTATACCCAATGTTATCTTATATGTACGGAAACGTGTCTTAAAAACCTTGTGAAGACAGAACTAAAAATCTTTTAAGGTACGTATAGTTAGGTTGATATTTTTACTAAAACATTGGCATCTACTTGCAACAAACTGTTTCAATATACTTTTTACACCGGCATAGGAGAATCCTCATAAATTTTTGACAATAACAATCGCGAACATTTTGAAAACATCTGTAAAAAACTAAATAAATGATTAAATTGAAAGATTTTTGCTCCTTAAATTCGCACCCATGTTGTTTTAGTGTTAAAAGTGTGCTTCCAACTTAAAGCTATTTTGTTGCTCACACTAAAAATAAAACCCATTCAAATAAAAATGTGACACGCTTTGGACCAAGAGTTTGCGCTAGTAAGACATACCTCGTTTTATGAAGGATTTTTTATGCTATACAAGTTAGCCCTTGACTGCAATCTCACCTGATGGTAAGTGATGATGCAATATAAGATGGAACCGGGCTAACTTACTGGGCTAAGGTTTTAATTCACACCCATTTCGGTTTGTATAAGACATCGTACCGGAACGCTAAATTGCTTGGCGTATCTTTGCCAATAGTGTGGTAACTCACCACGGCTGAATCGTCACCCAAAGCAGACCTAGACCAATTAAGAAAACCTCAATCGGCTTGTACGGCGATCGAACCCAGGACCCCGTCTTGTAATTCCAGCGCTACCATTGCGCCACGTAGGCTGTCAGAACATAATAATAATTAATATGGACTTTGAACTGTGCTGGCTTTGTAAGATAGCAGCTTTCAGAGTCAAGATTCTCAACTACAAACTCAATCCTCAATCCTCCTCGAACTAAATATAAACCTTTTTTTTCAACATTTTCATCGGTTTTATATAAGAAATCATGGCCCTAGGCGCCAGTTAAATAGCTTTGCGGTAACCCTTTGCAGAATACAGTTAGGGAACTTGATGGGTCTCTTGCAAAGCTTAGGGTCTGGCGACTGGAGACATAATTTATTATGATCATCATCATTAACAACTCATATTCGGCTCACTGGCTCACTGGCTCACAGTTGAGCACGAGTCTCCTTCCAGAATGAGAGGGGTTAGTTTAGTAAACTTAGTGCCATCTATGTTGGAGAGCAAGAAAGCTTGGATTGAGGGGGCGAAAATGTTACATAATACTCGTACCTATGATGGAACGAATGGGATCACCAGAAAGCAAATAACGAACCATGATAAACCACCTTCTCCCTAAGTAATGCACGTATACTGCGGTACCTTTATGGCTGGAAGAAGATGAAATGAAAAAAAAAGAGTTTGAGGAACTTTCAGCTTTCACAAAACAAGGTAAGTCTGGCAACCACAGGCTCTCGTTTACGGACTGGCGGTAGGTGTTTTATTATCCACACTTTCAGTAGTGACCTCTTTTTAGGAACATTTTACGACGAATCTGCGACCCGAGGCAGTTTTTATTGCAGTCACCATTTAGATATCAGCCGTAGGTGGGAAGGGAAAGTTTTACTATCTCTACCATTCAAAACTAATATCACGTTAATATCTCAACTGTTTAGATAACAAAGTTTATTCTGTCAAATAAATATCTTTATATTTTATGATTATACAAGGATAATATTCATAAAGGACTGTAGATACGTACCTAATATCTTAACAATTATAAATGTGTAAATATATTAGACTATTAAACACCGCGTGGTTCCCGTTCCCGTAGGAATACGGGGATAAAATATAGCCGATAGCGTTCCTCGATAAATGGGCTATCTAACACTGAAAGAATTCTTCAAATCGGATTTGTAGTTCCTTAGATTAGCGCGTTCAAACAAACAAACAAACTCTTCAGCTTTATATTATTAGTATAGATATAGTCTTATATAAAAAGAAGAATCAGCCTATTTTAATGGCTACAATTTATTAAGCTTAGACCCATCACGCAGCTCCATCAGGTAGGACCCGGATAATAATGTTTACTCTAGTATTGATAATGACCATTTCATCAATAACAGTCTATTTTAACAGCCATTGGGCTAATTATGGAGCTAACCCACCATATTGGTTCATTTTGCATCTTAAATAATTCAAGAATGAGTTTCCGATGTTAAATAACTTCTACGAAAGACAAACCTTTTTCTTATAACAGAACAACTAGCTAATATTATAAAGCTGATGAGTTTGTTTGTTAGTTTAAACGCGCTAATCTCAGGAACTACTGGTCCGATTTCAAAAATTATTTCAGTGTTATATAGCTCATTTATCGAGGAAGACTATAGGCTATACAAAATCTCCGTATTCCTACAGATACAACGCGGGTGAATCCGTCATCTAGTAAATGAATATAAAGATAGGTATAATACTCCCGTTTTAATTAAGTCTATAAAGAACAGTTAATAATAACAGAGAGTTTCTTCCTCCTTCATCATTACTCCTCATAATGTTGAAATATAGCTCCATTAAAATCAGTTCTTCAGAGGGCTTTCTTGAAAGATGCGCCATTTAGAAGTTATTCAACTCAGAGTAGATACTTTTTTGTTGTTCTTATTGTTGACAAGTTCGCGCTTGAATCTACCGTATAATCCCACATCTTGATGGTAGGTAATGATGGAACGAACTTGAGAAAAGTTACGGCAGTTTTATGGACCTTTTCCTCAATGTTTATGAAGAGATTATTTAAATAAAGTAGGTAACAATTTCAAGTAAGCTTCTAAAAGTTAAGTGTGAGTGATTCGGAATTGACCAAGCACAGTACGTAATTTTTGATGCTTCTTTTTATTCTCTATAAGTTAGCCCTTGACAAAAATCTCACCCGATAATCGAAGATGGAAGCGGGCTAACTTGTTAGGAACGCTAAATTGCTTGGCGGTACATTTTTGTCGGTAGGGTGGTAGCTAGCCAAAGCCTCCCACCAGCCAAAATTTCTACGAGATATTACGAGGAATCGTAATCTCCAGTCACCCTTCAATAGAGACCCTCTACGTTCTACATTAGTTCCCGTTTTGACCACAAAGTTCGTCGCACTTTATTGTCTGTCTATCGTAGACTGTCAATGCTAGTAGAGCGTGCCAACGTAACACACATGGTTTCTGTCAACATACATCCCGTGTCCCATTTCTTACAACCTCAGCACTCAGTTGGTAAAAACTCAGACCAATTACCTTAGGACCTGCCTCGCTAGACGTTATACATCATTCAAAAGTATATCGTTTTCGTCATGTAAAAAGTTCCTTAAAAATGCCGGTTCGTGTATTTGCATGGCATAAAAAACAGCAACAACTTTCAGTTTACTAAACTATGAAGTTACGTTTCATTTGTAAGTATTTCTACCTTAATCTTTGTACCAAAACGATATTCAAAAAAATCGATTTTTCTGACGGAACAGCAAAACTTTTTTTAAAGAATAATTGTCATATCTTTTTTTTAATTTGACCAACATTCCCATTCTCCTCCAACTAGTCGGGAAAGACTGTATTAGAAGTGGTTACGACAATAGACTAACGGGGCGGAGATCGAACCACCATTGAAGCTTTCTTTCTTCTGATATTCAAAACGATGTGTTTGTTATTTTGTGAAAAACTACACGTGTGTGTATTGTGAATTAAATTTATAGTTGTGTATAATGTAAGGACACATATATTTATTGGTGTTAAATATTTTTGATGTGTGAGTTTACCTCGTCGCCCTTTAAAAAACAGCGGACAATTTTGCTGGTGTATTTGGGTGCGATGCATCTCACACTCACTCACACTCACAGCGGGCGATGGAGCGAGTTATGCTTGGAGTTTCTCTGCGTGATCGATCGTGAATGAGGAGATCCGCAGAAGTCACTGACATAGCTCAGCGAGTCGCGAAGCTGAAGTGGCAATGGGTCACATAGTTCGAAGAACCGATGGACGTTGGACGATGCTGGCGGCTCGTGATCGTTGTGCTTGGAGCTCCATTCAAGAGGCCTATGTCCAGCAGTGGAGGTCTATCGGCTGATAAGGTAAAGTAAGGTAGGCATCTCCATATCTAATTCCTCTAAGGGTTAAAAAAAACCTCTCTATATTATCACATTTGTGTTTTCCATATGACCGTAATAATAATGAACCACGGTTAGAAACCTTTGTTTTATTATAGTAAAAACAGTTTGCTAGATAAACCATTGCTCTCAAATTCACAAAACATTTTGGAGGGTAATCAAGCATCGGATGTTACGGTGTGTGGTTAGCCCCGATTACAAGGGTAAAGTTGAAACCACAAGCGTCTAAATATTTGATGTGTTTATTTTTGTATTTTTTACCAAAATAGCCCTCTGGAGTCCGTTTATTATTAACTTGGTTAAACTTGATTGATGAGTAAATAATTTTCATTGCTTTTTCTAAGTTAGCGACATTATTATTTTTCACTAGCAGACGCCCGCGACTTCGTCCGCGTGGAATTCAGTTTTTTACAAATCCCGCGGGAACCATGGATTTTTCCGGGATGAAAATGTGTTAATCCAGAGTAAAATCTATTTCCATTCCAAATTTCAGCCAAATCGCTTCAGTAGCCGCAAAGTAAAAGAGAAACAAACATACTTACACACTTACACACAAACTTTCGCTTTTATAATATTATATAGTGTGATTCTACTACTTTGTTGGTCCAGCCTGCACGGCTAATCACTGGATATGGATATGAAGTCCTATTTACAGTCCCCTGTAGCCAAGTGACACGACGATTCTCTTTCTACGATCACAAACGCATCGAAAACTAGAAAAATGTATGGAAATGACATTTGCTATCGACACGTCACGTGATCAACATCTGTCATTCCCATACATTTTTGTTGAGAATCAACGAGTCACTACAGGGGCTGGGTCGGCCTTTTAAGTTTCTGGAAATACAATTATGCATCCCTATTGAATAGGATAAAGACTACGCAGTACTCAACGGCTGAGAAACTAGTAGTGCTATTCTGTTACTGTTTTTATAAGTACGAGTTTCGAATTTACCTCTATCTCTCTCTGTTTAACACGATACTATAAAATGAGAAAGATAGAGTTGAATTCGAAACGAGTTATACAAAACGTCGTTACAGAATAGCATTGCAGCATACCCACAAAAAAATGCAATGCTTCGATCAGCAAAGGAATGTGTATTAAATATGTATATCAAATAATTGAAAATTTCATACGTGCTCGTGGCACCTCTGGTACGTCGCTAACAGCCGAAAATGTGATACTACGCATAGTTCAACTTACAGGCCGCTACCTATATCGACGTTAAAACGTCGATCGAGTCAGACTCTATTCGGAAATTCTGAAAAATAATATGAAATACGTGACCCAATATCGATAGATGTAACTGCTGCACTACTTTCGCAGCAGAATGTATTGGAGTGCATACTTGTACAAGTTAAACTTTCGTGAACAGTCGTTCAAACTCGGACAGTTTCGGGCGAAACTGAATTTAGAATGTCGGGTTGAATTCGAATCCGCCATTGTTGCTATGTCGGTTCCAAATTCAAAATAGATAGGGATTGAGAAATTGGGAATGAATGTATCTGTACCAAAACCTTGTTAGCTCACTCATTCGTACAGTTGGTATGTATCGAATTTCTAACTTCGATAATTATCCGTTATTCGGACTGTAGAATTGTGTTAAATTGGTTGTATATCAAACTTGACGTAGCCAACTGTATGTGTGGAAACTTAATAAAACTAAACTATTAGGTACTCCTAAAATTATGTTTTTGAATTCAGAAATATAAAACGGTGTAAAACATTAAAACATCTTTTGAAGCATAATTAAGTGCAAGTCTTGCGCGAGAAAATTAGTAAATAATCCAATTATGACTGCAATAACTGAAACTTATTTTACAGCCAATTAAACTTTATTGGTTGGCAAAACAGAAAGATGAAACTAGTAAAGAAGGAATTAAAGGACTTAACTTTAACTTAAACTATCTTTTAAAATAGCAAAAGGCTGCGTGGTTAAAAGATTAGTACCTCGTACCCACAGATTAAAAAATAATACGCAGATAGAACGCACGGAACACGACGGTGTCGTAGCCCGTAGCCGTTACAAATAAAAAATTCAAAAATTAATACATTGTCGACTCAGTACGACACAAAGCGTCGCATTAGTTATTTTCAATATTATTAAATAAAATTGGTGTCAGTTTTCAAATATTTTAAAAACTGTTTACATAAACTAAAGAAATACTAGAGTAAGAGTAAGATGGAGTATTTTTTATTGGTATTATTATATTAATTTACGTAACTGTTGTTAGTGTTAAATTTTGAAATACAAATTATGAGAAAAGTTTGTATATGCGGATGTCATGACGTTTGGTTTGTTCATGAGTTTCACCGGCTTCACCACGCTGTTTGTGAAGTCTCATTCTGAATCATTCTTTATTCTGTGCTCGTACTAAACTTATCTCCCTTAGGGGGATTTCTTTCACCACAAGAACTCCACGCCCCACTTCCTTCCCGTACGTAGAACATCTTAGTTTGCTGACTATGTAGTTTTCTTACTTTAATTATCCATTTTATAGACGTCATAAAAGATATTGGTTGGCGTTAACGTCGGATAGTTAAGTGCGAACGACTTTAGTATGAACTCAATTTCTTATTGAGCTGTTACTAGGAAAAGATGGGCTATTAAATTTATAACAATTTTTTTTTTTACTTATAACCCACTAGCTGATGCCACGGAGTGTCACCCGCGTGGTTCCCGTTCTCGGTGGAACACAGAGATAATATATAATCTATAGCCTTGTTCGATTAATGGGCTATCTGTTGGATAGAAAGATAGAAAGAATTTTTCAAATCCGACCAGTAGTTCCTGAGATTAGCGCGTTCAAACAAACAAACTCTTCAACTACTACGATCTCGTATGATGTTAAGTGTCGACAAAGTTTACGAGTAACATGAAGATGGTATAGTGGTTCATTTACCCAGACTAGTTTTTATTCAGCTGTTTTTTTTTTTAGTTTTTTTGACGATGACCGTGGCGCAGTGGTATGCGCGGTGGATTTACAAGACAAAGGTCTTGGGTTCTATCTTGGGTGCTGAGCCGACTGAGGTTTCCTTAATTGGTCCAGGTCTGGCTGGTGGCTTTGTTTGTGGCTAGTTACCACCCTACCGGCAAAGACGTACTGAAAAGCGATCTACATTCCGGTACGATGTCGTGTAGAAACCGAAAAGGGGGTGGATTTTTATCCTCCGAATAAGTTAGCACGTTTCCATCTTAGATTGCATCATCACTAAAAAAAATAACCACTGTTTTAAAAATACCTACAGGACATTATATTTAAATTTAATATTTTTCTCCAAAACATATTTTTCCTATAAACTTTACGTAATGTTATTTCAAAACAAAACTAATATTCTGGAAGTGTGAAATTTTCGCACGTACCCGCCTGACAAGATGTCGATAAAATCCCTGCACGTGTTACCGCCTGATGTTGCATGCAATAATGTGCACAAACGCGAAATATATTTTGAAAAATACGATGAAGAAAATGCAAGTATATTCGCGGTACGATAAAAATACCATATTGATAATATTTGAGACACATTACCTTATGTATGCTACAGACCTCCAGCTTTTAGCTGCGCTGTTTTAAATGTTTAGTTTTATCTAATCGCAATTTCAATCAAAATCATTATAAAAACTGTACTTACGTCATCATCATATCAGTCGATAAACGTCCAATAGGTCTTTTGTAGAGACTTCCAAACATCACGATCCTGAACCGCCTGCATCCAGTGAATCCATGCGACTTGCTTGATCTCGCTAGTCCACCTGTTGGGGGGTCGACCAACACTGCGCTTCCTAGTGCAAGGTCACTATTCCAACCCCTTGAGACCCCAACGTTCATCAGCTCTTCGAACTATGTGCCCAGTGGCACTTCAGCTGTCGGTGACTTTGGTTCTTCTGCGGATCTCCTAATTTCTGATTCATCACGCTCCTCATCATCCATATCATATTCTGACTCTGAGCCTTCTAATGAGGCCCATAGCTAGCGACCAAGTCTCGGAACCAAAAGAAGTCGACGGGATTGGCAGCGGAATCTCTACCGGATATTCTTAAACTCCCTTGTAAAAACTGTACAGTTGTCAGTTTTGCCTACACACGGATGATTCCATTGAACATTTTGACTGTACAGTAAAAACTGCAGGTCTGTAGCTCGCATTAGTTGGCAAAGAAATTGTCACCGACTAAACATCAAGTTAGAAAAGCTGGGGAAATGCTAAATGATAGTAAAACATTGTAAAGCTCAACAGTGAATAGGGTATTAGTAGATGTCAATTAGGTCATGCCGATTCACCACCTCATTAAATAAATATTACAATAATAAAAAAAAATCAAGTTAGGACCTCCTTCTTTTTGAAGTCGATCAAATAGGATAAAACACAACTAACTCCGTTCAATGTCTATCAATCTTCTTCTTCTTATTTTTATCTTAACGTGGTCCCACTAGATAGGGTCCGCTTTCGAGAAAATATATATATTTTTTTTCATTCTGTCTATTAAATACGTGCTCTAAGAGAATCAAACCAAAAATATTTCACAGTTTTTTTTTTCTACTCAAATGCTGCGCGAAATGCGAGGCTGAAACCATTTGAAAATTGAATTTCTCTGACCTGAATTTGCATTGAAGAATTTATGGCGACACGCTGACGCGGCTTGGGCGTTAGTATAATAGAGGATATATTTAGTTTCACAAATTTTAGATTAAAATGCTGCTTATCTATGGCAATTTACGCATATAATTAAAGATTTTTTTTCGAAAACAGAGTAGTTTTTCAATAATAGCTAATTACATGAGTATATTGTTATTAGTGCAATGTGTTTGGAGTTTTAAACACAAGAAGTTCTCATTAGCAGCCCGGAGTTTGGAAGTTGGTTGTATTCAACCTTCAATTCAAACCACCTTACGATTAGCAAATATAGAATATATAGGTTATATATTATTATTTAAGAGAGATGCTAAATCAATAAGGACTAAGGGCTGCTACACTTATTATAATACCTCGGAGTGCACTATATCTCTCAAGTCACTATCATTAATATCTGATAGTGGTCTATACAGACTTAAATATTATCATCCAAAGGTCACCGACTCGCATCTTGGTACCATGGTGGGATCTAAACTCTAAAACCTGTCTCCTGTAAAGAGGAGGTCATGCCCTAATGTGAACCTTTCAAAAACCCTGATACTTATAATGATTAAAACTAGCTTGAATCCTTTGAAGCCTTACTTTCTCCACGGTAAGGGCTGTTAGTAACGGCCTGAATCACATCGATAGGTCATGAATTCGATCCTTGCCTACTTGACTATTATCGCACCCACTCCTCACTCCTAACGCTGTGTTTTCGACTAATTGGAGGGAAACAGGGCAATTTTAAAGGATTTAAAAGCTTGGTGTTGAACTGCACTATACGATAATGTAGGTACTTAGTTCTAGATAACTTTGTAAAATGGTGGTAAATAAAAAAATATAAACTTTGATTAATTTGTTGTGAGCTCACAACACTCCTAACTTGAATTTTAAGTATTTGACTTTACTTACCACCATTAAATCACTACATAACTTGACGTTTCCAAAGTGCTAGCCTAATTGAAATAAATGTATTTTGAATTTTATGGTAGACATTTTATTTTTTAACAGCTACAAACAGCACAAGTTAATATCAAAAAATTTAGTTTAAAAATTTTGCAAACCTTCGCTTACTAACAGCATAACATAGGTGTTCCTTGTCTCCCGTACAAGATAAAGATTCGGATCACGGACTTTGTTGTTACAAGAATTTATGACATTGTGTCTCATAAAAGAGAATTTCCTTTGTAAAAAAAATCTTTATTGGATCTTCTGAGAAAGGTTATATCATAATTTAGCGGATTAAGCAAAAACTTGCTATATAATTCTACAATGGCTTTCGTTATTGCTCACATGAGAGGCGACCACGGAGATCACTTACCTTCCCGTCGTACTGGCCACTAATTTTAAAACTGGCTGCTTCTGAGGTGAGAGGGCTGTTTTATTCTTTTTTTGAATTTGGAATGCCGTAGAAGTCGATTGCGTGATCGACTTCTACGGCGTACTATTGTGACGAAAAACCTCTAG